>NW_027327466.1:0-300000 GCF_047675955.1 Chlorocebus sabaeus
CTTGAAGGGAAAGCTGTAACTCTGTGAGATGAATTAACAGAACCCACAGCAGTTTCTCAGAAATCTTCTTTCCAGTTTTTAACGGAAGATATTTCCTTTTTCAGCATAGCCCTCTATGGGCTTCCAAATATCACTTTGCAAATTCCACAAGAACAGTCTTAGGAAAAGGCTTCTTGAGGGGAAAGCTGTAGCTCTGTGAGATGAATTAATAGAACACAAAGCAGTTTCTCAGAAAACTTCTTTCCAGTTTTATATCGGAAGATATTTCCTTTTTCACCATATCCCTCAATGGGCTTCCAAATATCACTTTGCAAATTTCACAAGAACAGCATTAGCGAAGGGCTTCTTGAGACACGCTTTTTAGGGGAAAGCTGTAACTCTGTGAGTTGAATTAACAGAACACAAAGCAGGTTATCAGAGAGCCTGTTTACAGTTTTTAACGGAAGATATTTCCTTTTTCACCGTATCCCTCTATGGGCTTCCAAATATCACTTTGCAACATCCACAAGAACAGTCTTAGCGAAAGGCTTCTTGAGGGGAAAGCTGTAGCTCTGTGAGATTAATTAACAGAAAACAAAGCAGTTCCTCAGAAAGCTTCTTTCCAGTTTTTAACGGAAGAGATTTCCTTTTTCACCATATCCCTCTATGGGCTTCGAAATATCACTTTGCAAATTCCACAAGAACAGTCTTAGTGAACGCATTCTTGAGGGGAAAGCTATAACTCTGTGAGATGAATTAAGAGAACACAGTGCAGTTTTTCAGAAAGCATCTTTTCGGTTTTTATGTTACGATATTTTCTTTTTCACCATAGCTCTCTAAGGGCTTCCAAATATCACTTTGCAAATTCCACAAGAACAGTCTTAGCGAAAGGCCTCTTGAGGGGAAAGCTGTAACTCTGTGAGATGAATTAACAGAACACAAAGCAGTTTCTCAGAAAGCTTCTTTTCAGTTTTTAATCTTAGCATATTTCCTTTTTTCATAGCCCTCTAAGGGCTTCTAAATATCACTTTGCAAATTTCACAAGAGCAGTCTTAGCGAAAGGCTTTTCCAGGGGAAAGCTGTAACTCTGAGAGGTGAATTAACAGAAAGCAAAGGAGTTTCTCAGAAAGCTTCTTTCCAGTTTTTAACTGAAGATATTTCATTCTTTACCATAGCCCTCTATAGGCTTCCAAATATCACTTTGCAAAATCCACAAGAACAGCCTTAGCGAAAGGCTTCTTGAGGGGAAAGCTGTAACTCCGTGAGATCAATTAACAGAAAACAAAGCGGTTTCTCAGAAAGTTTCTTTTCAGTTTCTATCTTAGGATATTTCCTTTTTCACCATAACCCTCTACGGGTTTCCAAATATCACTTTGCAAATTAAACAAGAACAGTCTTACCGAAAGGCTTCTTGGTGTGAAAGCTATAACTCTGTGAGATGAATTAACAGAACACAAAGCAGTTTCTCAGAAAGCTTCTTTCCACTTTTTAACTGAAGTTGTTTCGTTTTTCACCATAGACCCCTATGGGCTCCCAAATATCACTTTGCAAATTCCACAAGAACAGTCTTAGCGAAAGGCCTCTTGAGGGGAAAGCTGTAACTCTGTGAGATGAATTAACAGAACACAAAGCAGTTTCTCAGAAAGCTTCTTTTCAGTTTTTATCTTAGGATATTTCCTTTTTTCATAGCCCTCTAAGAGCTTCTAAATATCACTTTGCAAATTTCACAAGAGCAGTCTTAGCGAAAGACTTTTCCAGGGTAAAGCTGTAACTCTGAGAGGTGAATTAACACATCGCAAAGGAGTTTCTCAGAAAGCTTCTTTCCAGTTTTTAACTGAAGATTTTTCCTTCTTTACCATAGCCCTCCATAGGCTTCCAAATATCACTTTGCAAAATCCACAAGAACAGTCTTACCGAAAGGCTTCTTGGTGTGAAAGCTATAACTCTGTGAGATGAATTAACAGAACACAAAGCAGTTTCTCAGAAAGCTTCTTTCCACTTTTTAACTGAAGTTGTTTCGTTTTTCACCATAGACCCCTATGGGCTCCCAAATATCTCTTTGCAAATTCCACAAGAACAGTCTTAGCGAAAGGCCTCTTGAGGGGAAAGCTGTAACTCTGTGAGATGAATTAACAGAACACAAAGCAGTTTCTCAGAAAGCTTCTTTTCAGTTTTTATCTTAGGATATTTCCTTTTTTCATAGCCCTCTAAGAGCTTCTAAATATCACTTTGCAAATTTCACAAAAGCAGTCTTAGCGAAAGGCTTTTCCAGGGGAAAGCTGTAACTCAGAGAGGTGAATTAACAGAACGCAAAGAAGTTTCTCAGAAAGCTTCTTTCCAGTTTTTAACTGAAGATATTTCATTCTTTACCATAGCCCTCTATAGGCTTCCAAATATCACTTTGCAAAATCCACAAGAACAGCCTTAGCGAAAGGCTTCTTGAGGGGAAAGCTGTAACTCCGTGAGATCAATTAACAGAACACAAAGCGGTTTCTCAGAAAGTTTCTTTTCAGTTTCTATCTTAGGATATTTCCTTTTTCACCATAACCCTCTACGGGTTTCCAAATATCACTTTGCAAATTCCACAAGAACAGTCTTACCGAAAGGCTTCTTGGTGTGAAAGCTATAACCTTTTGAGATGAATTAACAGAACACAAAGCAGTTTCTCAGAAAGCTTTTTTCCAGCTTTTAACGGAAGACAGTTCCTTTTCCACCATAGCCCTCTACTTGCTTCACAATATCACTTTGCTAATTCTACAAGAACAGTCTTTGCGAAAGGCTTCTTGAGGGGAAAGCTGTAACACTGTGTGATCAATTAACGGAAAACAAAGCAGTCTCTCAGATCGTTTCTTTCCAGTTTTTAACGGAAGATATTTCCTTTTTCACCATAGACCTCTAAGGACTTCCAAATATCACTTTGCAAATCCCACAAGAAAAGTCTTAGCGAAAGGCTTCATGAGGGGAAACTGTAACTCTGTAAGACGATTTAACAGAACACAAAGCAGTTTCTCAGAAAGCTTCTTTCCAGTTTGTAACCGAAGATATTTCGTTTTTCACCGTAGCCCCCTATGGGCTTCCAAATATCACTTTGAATATTCCACCAAAACAGTCTTAGCGAAAGGCTTCTTGAGGTGAACGCTCTAACTCTGTGAGATGAATTAACAGAACAAAAAGCAGTTTCTCAGAAAGCTTCTTTCCGGTTTTTAACGGAAGAGATTTCCTTTTTCACCATAGCCCTCTGAGGGCTTCCAAATATCACTTTGCCAATCCCACAAGAACAGTCTTAGCGACAGGCTTCATGAGGGGAAAACTGTAACTCTGTAAGATGATTTAACAGAACACAAAGCAGTTTCTCAGAAAGCTTCTTTTCGGTTTTTATCTTAGGATATTTCCCTTTTCGCCATAATCCTCTATCGGATTCCAATATCACTTTGCGAATTCCACAAGAACAGTCTCAGTGAACGGCTTCTTGACGGTAAAGCTGTAACTGTGTGAGATGAATTAACAGACAAAGCAGTTTCTCAGAAAGCTTCTTTTCAGTTTTTATCTTAGGACAAATTCTTTTTCACCATAGCCTTATATGTGCTTCCAAATATCACTTTGCAATTTCCACAAGAACAAAGTTAGCGAAAGGCTTCTTCAGGGGAAAGCTGTAACTCTGTGAGATGAATTAAGAGAACACAAAGCAGTTTCTCAGAAAGCTTCTATCCAGTTTTTAACGGAAGATATTTCCTTTTTCTGCATAGACTTCTAACGGCTTCCAAATATCACCTTGCAAATTCCACAGGAACAGTCTTAGTGAACGGCTTGTTGTGGCAAAAGATATAACACTGTGAGATGAATTAAGAGAATACAATGCAGTTTCTCAGAAAGCTCCTTTTCCGTTTTTATCTTAGGAAATTACCTTTTTCACGATAATCCTCTATGGGCTTCCAATATCACTTTGCAAATTCCACAAGAACAGTCTCAGTGAACGGCTTGTTTAGGGGAAAGCTTTAACTCTGTGAGATGAATTAAGAGAACACAGCGCAGTTTCTCATAAAGCTTCCTTTCGGTTTTTATCTTAAGATATTTTCTTGTTTGCCAGAGCCCCCTATGGGCTTCCAAATATCACTTTGCAAATTCCACAAGAATAGTCTTAGGGAAAGACTTCTTGAGGGGAAAGCTGTAACTCTCTGAGATCAATTAACAAAAAAAAAGCAGTTTCTCAGAAATCTTCTTTCAAGTTTTTAACGGAAGATATTTACTTTTTCACCAGAGCCCTCTATGGGCTTCCAAATATCACATTTCAAGTTCCACACGAACAGTCTTAGTGAAAGGCTTTTGGAGGAGAAAGCTTAAATCTGTAATATGAATTAACAGACAAAATCTGTTTTTCCGAAAGCTTCTTTCCCCTTTTTAACGGAAGATATTTCCTTTTTCACCATGGCCCTCAATGGGCTTCCAAATATCACTTTGCAAATATCACAAGAACAGTCTTACTGAACGGCTTCTTGAGAGGAAAGCTGTAACTATGTGAGATGAACTAACAGAACACAAAGCAGTTTCTCAGAAAGCTTCTTTCCAGTTTTTAACGGAAGATATTTCCTTTTCCACCAGAGCACTCTAAGGGCTTCCGAATATCACTTTACAAATTCCACAAGAACAGTCTTAGCGAAAGGCTTCTTGAAGGGAAAGCTGTAACTCTGTGAGATGAATTAACAGAACCCACAGCAGTTTCTCAGAAATCTTCTTTCCAGTTTTTAACGGAAGATATTTCCTTTTTCAGCATAGCCCTCTATGGGCTTCCAAATATCACTTTGCAAATTCCACAAGAACAGTCTTAGGAAAAGGCTTCTTGAGGGGAAAGCTGTAGCTCTGTGAGATGAATTAATAGAACACAAAGCAGTTTCTCAGAAAACTTCTTTCCAGTTTATATCGGAAGATATTTCCTTTTTCACCATATCCCTCAATGGGCTTCCAAATATCACTTTGCAAATTTCACAAGAACAGCATTAGCGAAGGGCTTCTTGAGACACGCTTTTTAGGGGAAAGCTGTAACTCTGTGAGTTGAATTAACAGAACACAAAGCAGGTTATCAGAGAGCTTGTTTACAGTTTTTAACGGAAGATATTTCCTTTTTCACCGTATCCCTCTATGGGCTTCCAAATATCACTTTGCAACATCCACAAGAACAGTCTTAGCGAAAGGCTTCTTGAGGGGAAAGCTGTAGCTCTGTGAGATTAATTAACAGAAAACAAAGCAGTTCCTCAGAAAGCTTCTTTCCAGTTTTTAACGGAAGAGATTTCCTTTTTCACCATATCCCTCTATGGGCTTCGAAATATCACTTTGCAAATTCCACAAGAACAGTCTTAGTGAACGCATTCTTGAGGGGAAAGCTATAACTCTGTGAGATGAATTAAGAGAACACAGTGCAGTTTTTCAGAAAGCATCTTTTCGGTTTTTATGTTACGATATTTTCTTTTTCACCATAGCTCTCTAAGGGCTTCCAAATATCACTTTGCAAATTCCACAAGAACAGTCTTAGCGAAAGGCCTCTTGAGGGGAAAGCTGTAACTCTGTGAGATGAATTAACAGAACACAAAGCAGTTTCTCAGAAAGCTTCTTTTCAGTTTTTAATCTTAGCATATTTCCTTTTTTCATAGCCCTCTAAGGGCTTCTAAATATCACTTTGCAAATTTCACAAGAGCAGTCTTAGCGAAAGGCTTTTCCAGGGGAAAGCTGTAACTCTGAGAGGTGAATTAACAGAAAGCAAAGGAGTTTCTCAGAAAGCTTCTTTCCAGTTTTTAACTGAAGATATTTCATTCTTTACCATAGCCCTCTATAGGCTTCCAAATATCACTTTGCAAAATCCACAAGAACAGCCTTAGCGAAAGGCTTCTTGAGGGGAAAGCTGTAACTCCGTGAGATCAATTAACAGAAAACAAAGCGGTTTCTCAGAAAGTTTCTTTTCAGTTTCTATCTTAGGATATTTCCTTTTTCACCATAACCCTCTACGGGTTTCCAAATATCACTTTGCAAATTAAACAAGAACAGTCTTACCGAAAGGCTTCTTGGTGTGAAAGCTATAACTCTGTGAGATGAATTAACAGAACACAAAGCAGTTTCTCAGAAAGCTTCTTTCCACTTTTTAACTGAAGTTGTTTCGTTTTTCACCATAGACCCCTATGGGCTCCCAAATATCTCTTTGCAAATTCCACAAGAACAGTCTTAGCGAAAGGCCTCTTGAGGGGAAAGCTGTAACTCTGTGAGATGAATTAACAGAACACAAAGCAGTTTCTCAGAAAGCTTCTTTTCAGTTTTTATCTTAGGATATTTCCTTTTTTCATAGCCCTCTAAGGGCTTCTAAATATCACTTTGCAAATTTCACAAGAGCAGTCTTAGCGAAAGACTTTTCCAGGGTAAAGCTGTAACTCTGAGAGGTGAATTAACACATCGCAAAGGAGTTTCTCAGAAAGCTTCTTTCCAGTTTTTAACTGAAGATTTTTCCTTCTTTACCATAGCCCTCTATAGGCTTCCAAATATCACTTTGCAAAATCCACAAGAACAGTCTTACCGAAAGGCTTCTTGGTGTGAAAGCTATAACTCTGTGAGATGAATTAACAGAACACAAAGCAGTTTCTCAGAAAGCTTCTTTCCACTTTTTAACTGAAGTTGTTTCGTTTTTCACCATAGACCCCTATGGGCTCCCAAATATCTCTTTGCAAATTCCACAAGAACAGTCTTAGCGAAAGGCCTCTTGAGGGGAAAGCTGTAACTCTGTGAGATGAATTAACAGAACACAAAGCAGTTTCTCAGAAAGCTTCTTTTCAGTTTTTATCTTAGGATATTTCCTTTTTTCATAGCCCTCTAAGAGCTTCTAATTATCACTTTGCAAATTTCACAAGAGCAGTCTTAGCGAAAGGCTTTTCCAGGGGAAAGCTGTAACTCAGAGAGGTGAATTAACAGAACGCAAAGAAGTTTCTCAGAAAGCTTCTTTCCAGTTTTTAACTGAAGATATTTCATTCTTTACCATAGCCCCCTATAGGCTTCCAAATATCACTTTGCAAAATCCACAAGAACAGCCTTAGCGAAAGGCTTCTTGAGGGGAAAGCTGTAACTCCGTGAGATCAATTAACAGAACACAAAGCGGTTTCTCAGAAAGTTTCTTTTCAGTTTCTATCTTAGGATATTTCCTTTTTCACCATAACCCTCTACGGGTTTCCAAATATCACTTTGCAAATTCCACAAGAACAGTCTTACCGACAGGCTTCTTGGTGTGAAAACTATAACCTTTTGAGATGAATTAACAGAACACAAAGCAGTTTCTCAGAAAGCTTTTTTCCAGCTTTTAACGGAAGACAGTTCCTTTTCCACCATAGCCCTCTACTTGCTTCACAATATCACTTTGCTAATTCTACAAGAACAGTCTTTGCGAAAGGCTTCTTGAGGGGAAAGCTGTAACACTGTGTGATCAATTAACGGAAAACAAAGCAGTCTCTCAGATCGTTTCTTTCCAGTTTTTAACGGAAGATATTTCCTTTTTCACCATAGACCTCTAAGGACTTCCAAATATCACTTTGCAAATCCCACAAGAAAAGTCTTAGCGAAAGGCTTCATGAGGGGAAACTGTAACTCTGTAAGACGATTTAACAGAACACAAAGCAGTTTCTCAGAAAGCTTCTTTCCAGTTTGTAACCGAAGATATTTCGTTTTTCACCGTAGCCCCCTATGGGCTTCCAAATATCACTTTGAATATTCCACCAAAACAGTCTTAGCGAAAGGCTTCTTGAGGTGAACGCTCTAACTCTGTGAGATGAATTAACAGAACAAAAAGCAGTTTCTCAGAAAGCTTCTTTCCGGTTTTTAACGGAAGAGATTTCCTTTTTCACCATAGCCCTCTGAGGGCTTCCAAATATCACTTTGCCAATCCCACAAGAACAGTCTTAGCGACAGGCTTCATGAGGGGAAAACTGTAACTCTGTAAGATGATTTAACAGAACACAAAGCAGTTTCTCAGAAAGCTTCTTTTCGGTTTTTATCTTAGGATATTTCCCTTTTCGCCATAATCCTCTATCGGATTCCAATATCACTTTGCGAATTCCACAAGAACAGTCTCAGTGAACGGCTTCTTGACGGTAAAGCTGTAACTGTGTGAGATGAATTAACAGACAAAGCAGTTTCTCAGAAAGCTTCTTTTCAGTTTTTATCTTAGGACAATTTCTTTTTCACCATAGCCTTATATGTGCTTCCAAATATCACTTTGCAATTTCCACAAGAACAAAGTTAGCGAAAGGCTTCTTCAGGGGAAAGCTGTAACTCTGTGAGATGAATTAAGAGAACACAAAGCAGTTTCTCAGAAAGCTTCTATCCAGTTTTTAACGGAAGATATTTCCTTTTTCTGCATAGACTTCTAACGGCTTCCAAATATCACCTTGCAAATTCCACAGGAACAGTCTTAGTGAACGGCTTGTTGTGGCAAAAGATATAACACTGTGAGATGAATTAAGAGAATACAATGCAGTTTCTCAGAAAGCTCCTTTTCCGTTTTTATCTTAGGAAATTACCTTTTTCACGATAATCCTCTATGGGCTTCCAATATCACTTTGCAAATTCCACAAGAACAGTCTCAGTGAACGGCTTGTTTAGGGGAAAGCTTTAACTCTGTGAGATGAATTAAGAGAACACAGTGCAGTTTCTCATAAAGCTTCCTTTCGGTTTTTATCTTAAGATATTTTCTTGTTTGCCAGAGCCCCCTATGGGCTTCCAAATATCACTTTGCAAATTCCACAAGAATAGTCTTAGGGAAAGACTTCTTGAGGGGAAAGCTGTAACTCTCTGAGATCAATTAACAAAAAAAAAGCAGTTTCTCAGAAATCTTCTTTCAAGTTTTTAACGGAAGATAGTTACTTTTTCACCAGAGCCCTCTATGGGCTTCCAAATATCACATTTCAAGTTCCACACGAACAGTCTTAGTGAAAGGCTTTTGGAGGAGAAAGCTTAAATCTGTAATATGAATTAACAGACAAAATCTGTTTTTCCGAAAGCTTCTTTCCCCTTTTTAACGGAAGATATTTCCTTTTTCACCATGGCCCTCAATGGGCTTCCAAATATCACTTTGCAAATATCACAAGAACAGTCTTACTGAACGGCTTCTTGAGAGGAAAGCTGTAACTATGTGAGATGAACTAACAGAACACAAAGCAGTTTCTCAGAAAGCTTCTTTCCAGTTTTTAACGGAAGATATTTCCTTTTCCACCAGAGCACTCTAAGGGCTTCCGAATATCACTTTACAAATTCCACAAGAACAGTCTTAGCGAAAGGCTTCTTGAAGGGAAAGCTGTAACTCTGTGAGATGAATTAACAGAACCCACAGCAGTTTCTCAGAAATCTTCTTTCCAGTTTTTAACGGAAGATATTTCCTTTTTCAGCATAGCCCTCTATGGGCTTCCAAATATCACTTTGCAAATTCCACAAGAACAGTCTTAGGAAAAGGCTTCTTGAGGGGAAAGCTGTAGCTCTGTGAGATGAATTAATAGAACACAAAGCAGTTTCTCAGAAAACTTCTTTCCAGTTTATATCGGAAGATATTTCCTTTTTCACCATATCCCTCAATGGGCTTCCAAATATCACTTTGCAAATTTCACAAGAACAGCATTAGCGAAGGGCTTCTTGAGACACGCTTTTTAGGGGAAAGCTGTAACTCTGTGAGTTGAATTAACAGAACACAAAGCAGGTTATCAGAGAGCTTGTTTACAGTTTTTAACGGAAGATATTTCCTTTTTCACCGTATCCCTCTATGGGCTTCCAAATATCACTTTGCAACATCCACAAGAACAGTCTTAGCGAAAGGCTTCCTGAGGGGAAAGCTGTAGCTCTGTGAGATTAATTAACAGAAAACAAAGCAGTTCCTCAGAAAGCTTCTTTCCAGTTTTTAACGGAAGAGATTTCCTTTTTCACCATATCCCTCTATGGGCTTCGAAATATCACTTTGCAAATTCCACAAGAACAGTCTTAGTGAACGCATTCTTGAGGGGAAAGCTATAACTCTGTGAGATGAATTAAGAGAACACAGTGCAGTTTTTCAGAAAGCATCTTTTCGGTTTTTATGTTACGATATTTTCTTTTTCACCATAGCTCTCTAAGGGCTTCCAAATATCACTTTGCAAATTCCACAAGAACAGTCTTAGCGAAAGGCCTCTTGAGGGGAAAGCTGTAACTCTGTGAGATGAATTAACAGAACACAAAGCAGTTTCTCAGAAAGCTTCTTTTCAGTTTTTAATCTTAGCATATTTCCTTTTTTCATAGCCCTCTAAGGGCTTCTAAATATCACTTTGCAAATTTCACAAGAGCAGTCTTAGCGAAAGGCTTTTCCAGGGGAAAGCTGTAACTCTGAGAGGTGAATTAACAGAAAGCAAAGGAGTTTCTCAGAAAGCTTCTTTCCAGTTTTTAACTGAAGATATTTCATTCTTTACCATAGCCCTCTATAGGCTTCCAAATATCACTTTGCAAAATCCACAAGAACAGCCTTAGCGAAAGGCTTCTTGAGGGGAAAGCTGTAACTCCGTGAGATCAATTAACAGAAAACAAAGCGGTTTCTCAGAAAGTTTCTTTTCAGTTTCTATCTTAGGATATTTCCTTTTTCACCATAACCCTCTACGGGTTTCCAAATATCACTTTGCAAATTAAACAAGAACAGTCTTACCGAAAGGCTTCTTGGTGTGAAAGCTATAACTCTGTGAGATGAATTAACAGAACACAAAGCAGTTTCTCAGAAAGCTTCTTTCCACTTTTTAACTGAAGTTGTTTCGTTTTTCACCATAGACCCCTATGGGCTCCCAAATATGACTTTGCAAATTCCACAAGAACAGTCTTAGCGAAAGGCCTCTTGAGGGGAAAGCTGTAACTCTGTGAGATGAATTAACAGAACACAAAGCAGTTTCTCAGAAAGCTTCTTTTCAGTTTTTATCTTAGGATATTTCCTTTTTTCATAGCCCTCTAAGGGCTTCTAAATATCACTTTGCAAATTTCACAAGAGCAGTCTTAGCGAAAGACTTTTCCAGGGTAAAGCTGTAACTCTGAGAGGTGAATTAACACATCGCAAAGGAGTTTCTCAGAAAGCTTCTTTCCAGTTTTTAACTGAAGATTTTTCCTTCTTTACCATAGCCCTCTATAGGCTTCCAAATATCACTTTGCAAAATCCACAAGAACAGTCTTACCGAAAGGCTTCTTGGTGTGAAAGCTATAACTCTGTGAGATGAATTAACAGAACACAAAGCAGTTTCTCAGAAAGCTTCTTTCCACTTTTTAACTGAAGTTGTTTCGTTTTTCACCATAGACCCCTATGGGCTCCCAAATATCTCTTTGCAAATTCCACAAGAACAGTCTTAGCGAAAGGCCTCTTGAGGGGAAAGCTGTAACTCTGTGAGATGAATTAACAGAACACAAAGCAGTTTCTCAGAAAGCTTCTTTTCAGTTTTTATCTTAGGATATTTCCTTTTTTCATAGCCCTCTAAGAGCTTCTAAATATCACTTTGCAAATTTCACAAAAGCAGTCTTAGCGAAAGGCTTTTCCAGGGGAAAGCTGTAACTCAGAGAGGTGAATTAACAGAACGCAAAGAAGTTTCTCAGAAAGCTTCTTTCCAGTTTTTAACTGAAGATATTTCATTCTTTACCATAGCCCTCTATAGGCTTCCAAATATCACTTTGCAAAATCCACAAGAACAGCCTTAGCGAAAGGCTTCTTGAGGGGAAAGCTGTAACTCCGTGAGATCAATTAACAGAACACAAAGCGGTTTCTCAGAAAGTTTCTTTTCAGTTTCTATCTTAGGATATTTCCTTTTTCACCATAACCCTCTACGGGTTTCCAAATATCACTTTGCAAATTCCACAAGAACAGTCTTACCGAAAGGCTTCTTGGTGTGAAAGCTATAACCTTTTGAGATGAATTAACAGAACACAAAGCAGTTTCTCAGAAAGCTTTTTTCCAGCTTTTAACGGAAGACAGTTCCTTTTTCACCATAGCCCTCTACTTGCTTCACAATATCACTTTGCTAATTCTACAAGAACAGTCTTTGCGAAAGGCTTCTTGAGGGGAAAGCTGTAACTCTGTGTGATCAATTAACGGAAAACAAAGCAGTCTCTCAGATCGTTTCTTTCCAGTTTTTAACGGAAGATATTTCCTTTTTCACCATAGACCTCTAAGGACTTCCAAATATCACTTTGCAAATCCCACAAGAAAAGTCTTAGCGAAAGGCTTCATGAGGGGAAACTGTAACTCTGTAAGACGATTTAACAGAACACAAAGCAGTTTCTCAGAAAGCTTCTTTCCAGTTTGTAACCGAAGATATTTCGTTTTTCACCGTAGCCCCCTATGGGCTTCCAAATATCACTTTGAATATTCCACCAAAACAGTCTTAGCGAAAGGCTTCTTGAGGTGAACGCTCTAACTCTGTGAGATGAATTAACAGAACAAAAAGCAGTTTCTCAGAAAGCTTCTTTCCGGTTTTTAACGGAAGAGATTTCCTTTTTCACCATAGCCCTCTGAGGGCTTCCAAATATCACTTTGCCAATCCCACAAGAACAGTCTTAGCGACAGGCTTCATGAGGGGAAAACTGTAACTCTGTAAGATGATTTAACAGAACACAAAGCAGTTTCTCAGAAAGCTTCTTTTCGGTTTTTATCTTAGGATATTTCCCTTTTCGCCATAATCCTCTATCGGATTCCAATATCACTTTGCGAATTCCACAAGAACAGTCTCAGTGAACGGCTTCTTGACGGTAAAGCTGTAACTGTGTGAGATGAATTAACAGACAAAGCAGTTTCTCAGAAAGCTTCTTTTCAGTTTTTATCTTAGGACAATTTCTTTTTCACCATAGCCTTATATGTGCTTCCAAATATCACTTTGCAATTTCCACAAGAACAAAGTTAGCGAAAGGCTTCTTCAGGGGAAAGCTGTAACTCTGTGAGATGAATTAAGAGAACACAAAGCAGTTTCTCAGAAAGCTTCTATCCAGTTTTTAACGGAAGATATTTCCTTTTTCTGCATAGACTTCTAACGGCTTCCAAATATCACCTTGCAAATTCCACAGGAACAGTCTTAGTGAACGGCTTGTTGTGGCAAAAGATATAACACTGTGAGATGAATTAAGAGAATACAATGCAGTTTCTCAGAAAGCTCCTTTTCCGTTTTTATCTTAGGAAATTACCTTTTTCACGATAATCCTCTATGGGCTTCCAATATCACTTTGCAAATTCCACAAGAACAGTCTCAGTGAACGGCTTGTTTAGGGGAAAGCTTTAACTCTGTGAGATGAATTAAGAGAACACAGCGCAGTTTCTCATAAAGCTTCCTTTCGGTTTTTATCTTAAGATATTTTCTTTTTTGCCAGAGCCCCCTATGGGCTTCCAAATATCACTTTGCAAATTCCACAAGAATAGTCTTAGGGAAAGACTTCTTGAGGGGAAAGCTGTAACTCTCTGAGATCAATTAACAAAAAAAAAGCAGTTTCTCAGAAATCTTCTTTCAAGTTTTTAACGGAAGATATTTACTTTTTCACCAGAGCCCTCTATGGGCTTCCAAATATCACATTTCAAGTTCCACACGAACAGTCTTAGTGAAAGGCTTTTGGAGGAGAAAGCTTAAATCTGTAATATGAATTAACAGACAAAATCTGTTTTTCCGAAAGCTTCTTTCCCCTTTTTAACGGAAGATATTTCCTTTTTCACCATGGCCCTCAATGGGCTTCCAAATATCACTTTGCAAATATCACAAGAACAGTCTTACTGAACGGCTTCTTGAGAGGAAAGCTGTAACTATGTGAGATGAACTAACAGAACACAAAGCAGTTTCTCAGAAAGCTTCTTTCCAGTTTTTAACGGAAGATATTTCCTTTTCCACCAGAGCACTCTAAGGGCTTCCGAATATCACTTTACAAATTCCACAAGAACAGTCTTAGCGAAAGGCTTCTTGAAGGGAAAGCTGTAACTCTGTGAGATGAATTAACAGAACCCACAGCAGTTTCTCAGAAATCTTCTTTCCAGTTTTTAACGGAAGATATTTCCTTTTTCAGCATAGCCCTCTATGGGCTTCCAAATATCACTTTGCAAATTCCACAAGAACAGTCTTAGGAAAAGGCTTCTTGAGGGGAAAGCTGTAGCTCTGTGAGATGAATTAATAGAACACAAAGCAGTTTCTCAGAAAACTTCTTTCCAGTTTATATCGGAAGATATTTCCTTTTTCACCATATCCCTCAATGGGCTTCCAAATATCACTTTGCAAATTTCACAAGAACAGCATTAGCGAAGGGCTTCTTGAGACACGCTTTTTAGGGGAAAGCTGTAACTCTGTGAGTTGAATTAACAGAACACAAAGCAGGTTATCAGAGAGCTTGTTTACAGTTTTTAACGGAAGATATTTCCTTTTTCACCGTATCCCTCTATGGGCTTCCAAATATCACTTTGCAACATCCACAAGAACAGTCTTAGCGAAAGGCTTCTTGAGGGGAAAGCTGTAGCTCTGTGAGATTAATTAACAGAAAACAAAGCAGTTCCTCAGAAAGCTTCTTTCCAGTTTTTAACGGAAGAGATTTCCTTTTTCACCATATCCCTCTATGGGCTTCGAAATATCACTTTGCAAATTCCACAAGAACAGTCTTAGTGAACGCATTCTTGAGGGGAAAGCTATAACTCTGTGAGATGAATTAAGAGAACACAGTGCAGTTTTTCAGAAAGCATCTTTTCGGTTTTTATGTTACGATATTTTCTTTTTCACCATAGCTCTCTAAGGGCTTCCAAATATCACTTTGCAAATTCCACAAGAACAGTCTTAGCGAAAGGCCTCTTGAGGGGAAAGCTGTAACTCTGTGAGACGAATTAACAGAACACAAAGCAGTTTCTCAGAAAGCTTCTTTTCAGTTTTTAATCTTAGCATATTTCCTTTTTTCATAGCCCTCTAAGGGCTTCTAAATATCACTTTGCAAATTTCACAAGAGCAGTCTTAGTGAAAGGCTTTTGCAGGGGAAAGCTGTAACTCTGAGAGGTGAATTAACAGAAAGCAAAGGAGTTTCTCAGAAAGCTTCTTTCCAGTTTTTAACTGAAGATATTTCATTCTTTACCATAGCCCTCTATAGGCTTCCAAATATCACTTTGCAAAATCCACAAGAACAGCCTTAGCGAAAGGCTTCTTGAGGGGAAAGCTGTAACTCCGTGAGATCAATTAACAGAAAACAAAGCGGTTTCTCAGAAAGTTTCTTTTCAGTTTCTATCTTAGGATATTTCCTTTTTCACCATAACCCTCTACGGGTTTCCAAATATCACTTTGCAAATTAAACAAGAACAGTCTTACCGAAAGGCTTCTTGGTGTGAAAGCTATAACTCTGTGAGATGAATTAACAGAACACAAAGCAGTTTCTCAGAAAGCTTCTTTCCACTTTTTAACTGAAGTTGTTTCGTTTTTCACCATAGACCCCTATGGGCTCCCAAATATCACTTTGCAAATTCCACAAGAACAGTCTTAGCGAAAGGCCTCTTGAGGGGAAAGCTGTAACTCTGTGAGATGAATTAACAGAACACAAAGCAGTTTCTCAGAAAGCTTCTTTTCAGTTTTTATCTTAGGATATTTCCTTTTTTCATAGCCCTCTAAGGGCTTCTAAATATCACTTTGCAAATTTCACAAGAGCAGTCTTAGCGAAAGACTTTTCCAGGGTAAAGCTGTAACTCTGAGAGGTGAATTAACACATCGCAAAGGAGTTTCTCAGAAAGCTTCTTTCCAGTTTTTAACTGAAGATTTTTCCTTCTTTACCATAGCCCTCTATAGGCTTCCAAATATCACTTTGCAAAATCCACAAGAACAGTCTTACCGAAAGGCTTCCTGGTGTGAAAGCTATAACACTGTGAGATGAATTAACAGAACACAAAGCAGTTTCTCAGAAAGCTTCTTTCCACTTTTTAACTGAAGTTGTTTCGTTTTTCACCGTAGACCCCTATGGGCTCCCAAATATCTCTTTGCAAATTCCACAAGAACAGTCTTAGCGAAAGGCCTCTTGAGGGGAAAGCTGTAACTCTGTGAGATGAATTAACAGAACACAAAGCAGTTTCTCAGAAAGCTTCTTTTCAGTTTTTATCTTAGGATATTTCCTTTTTTCATAGCCCTCTAAGAGCTTCTAAATATCACTTTGCAAATTTCACAAAAGCAGTCTTAGCGAAAGGCTTTTCCAGGGGAAAGCTGTAACTCAGAGAGGTGAATTAACAGAACGCAAAGAAGTTTCTCAGAAAGCTTCTTTCCAGTTTTTAACTGAAGATATTTCATTCTTTACCATAGCCCTCTATAGGCTTCCAAATATCACTTTGCAAAATCCACAAGAACAGCCTTAGCGAAAGGCTTCTTGAGGGGAAAGCTGTAACTCCGTGAGATCAATTAACAGAACACAAAGCGGTTTCTCAGAAAGTTTCTTTTCAGTTTCTATCTTAGGATATTTCCTTTTTCACCATAACCCTCTACGGGTTTCCAAATATCACTTTGCAAATTCCACAAGAACAGTCTTACCGAAAGGCTTCTTGGTGTGAAAGCTATAACCTTTTGAGATGAATTAACAGAACACAAAGCAGTTTCTCAGAAAGCTTTTTTCCAGCTTTTAACGGAAGACAGTTCCTTTTCCACCATTGCCCTCTACTTGCTTCACAATATCACTTTGCTAATTCTACAAGAACAGTCTTTGCGAAAGGCTTCTTGAGGGGAAAGCTGTAACACTGTGTGATCAATTAACGGAAAACAAAGCAGTCTCTCAGATCGTTTCTTTCCAGTTTTTAACGGAAGATATTTCCTTTTTCACCATAGACCTCTAAGGACTTCCAAATATCACTTTGCAAATCCCACAAGAAAAGTCTTAGCGAAAGGCTTCATGAGGGGAAACTGTAACTCTGTAAGACGATTTAACAGAACACAAAGCAGTTTCTCAGAAAGCTCCTTTCCAGTTTGTAACCGAAGATATTTCGTTTTTCACCGTAGCCCCCTATGGGCTTCCAAATATCACTTTGAATATTCCACCAAAACAGTCTTAGCGAAAGGCTTCTTGAGGTGAACGCTCTAACTCTGTGAGATGAATTAACAGAACAAAAAGCAGTTTCTCAGAAAGCTTCTTTCCGGTTTTTAACGGAAGAGATTTCCTTTTTCACCATAGCCCTCTGAGGGCTTCCAAATATCACTTTGCCAATCCCACAAGAACAGTCTTAGCGACAGGCTTCATGAGGGGAAAACTGTAACTCTGTAAGATGATTTAACAGAACACAAAGCAGTTTCTCAGAAAGCTTCTTTTCGGTTTTTATCTTAGGATATTTCCCTTTTCGCCATAATCCTCTATCGGATTCCAATATCACTTTGCGAATTCCACAAGAACAGTCTCAGTGAACGGCTTCTTGACGGTAAAGCTGTAACTGTGTGAGATGAATTAACAGACAAAGCAGTTTCTCAGAAAGCTTCTTTTCAGTTTTTATCTTAGGACAATTTCTTTTTCACCATAGCCTTATATGTGCTTCCAAATATCACTTTGCAATTTCCACAAGAACAAAGTTAGCGAAAGGCTTCTTCAGGGGAAAGCTGTAACTCTGTGAGATGAATTAAGAGAACACAAAGCAGTTTCTCAGAAAGCTTCTATCCAGTTTTTAACGGAAGATATTTCCTTTTTCTGCATAGACTTCTAACGGCTTCCAAATATCACCTTGCAAATTCCACAGGAACAGTCTTAGTGAACGGCTTGTTGTGGCAAAAGATATAACACTGTGAGATGAATTAAGAGAATACAATGCAGTTTCTCAGAAAGCTCCTTTTCCGTTTTTATCTTAGGAAATTACCTTTTTCACGATAATCCTCTATGGGCTTCCAATATCACTTTGCAAATTCCACAAGAACAGTCTCAGTGAACGGCTTGTTTAGGGGAAAGCTTTAACTCTGTGAGATGCATTAAGAGAACACAGCGCAGTTTCTCATAAAGCTTCCTTTCGGTTTTTATCTTAAGATATTTTCTTTTTTGCCAGAGCCCCCTATGGGCTTCCAAATATCACTTTGCAAATTCCACAAGAATAGTCTTAGGGAAAGACTTCTTGAGGGGAAAGCTGTAACTCTCTGAGATCAATTAACAAAAAAAAAAGCAGTTTCTCAGAAATCTTCTTTCAAGTTTTTAACGGAAGATATTTACTTTTTCACCAGAGCCCTCTATGGGCTTCCAAATATCACATTTCAAGTTCCACACGAACAGTCTTAGTGAAAGGCTTTTGGAGGAGAAAGCTTAAATCTGTAATATGAATTAACAGACAAAATCTGTTTTTCCGAAAGCTTCTTTCCCCTTTTTAACGGAAGATATTTCCTTTTTCACCATGGCCCTCAATGGGCTTCCAAATATCACTTTGCAAATATCACAAGAACAGTCTTACTGAACGGCTTCTTGAGAGGAAAGCTGTAACTATGTGAGATGAACTAACAGAACACAAAGCAGTTTCTCAGAAAGCTTCTTTCCAGTTTTTAACGGAAGATATTTCCTTTTCCACCAGAGCACTCTAAGGGCTTCCGAATATCACTTTACAAATTCCACAAGAACAGTCTTAGCGAAAGGCTTCTTGAAGGGAAAGCTGTAACTCTGTGAGATGAATTAACAGAACCCACAGCAGTTTCTCAGAAATCTTCTTTCCAGTTTTTAACGGAAGATATTTCCTTTTTCAGCATAGCCCTCTATGGGCTTCCAAATATCACTTTGCAAATTCCACAAGAACAGTCTTAGGAAAAGGCTTCTTGAGGGGAAAGCTGTAGCTCTGTGAGATGAATTAATAGAACACAAAGCAGTTTCTCAGAAAACTTCTTTCCAGTTTATATCGGAAGATATTTCCTTTTTCACCATATCCCTCAATGGGCTTCCAAATATCACTTTGCAAATTTCACAAGAACAGCATTAGCGAAGGGCTTCTTGAGACACGCTTTTTAGGGGAAAGCTGTAACTCTGTGAGTTGAATTAACAGAACACAAAGCAGGTTATCAGAGAGCTTGTTTACAGTTTTTAACGGAAGATATTTCCTTTTTCACCGTATCCCTCTATGGGCTTCCAAATATCACTTTGCAACATCCACAAGAACAGTCTTAGCGAAAGGCTTCTTGAGGGGAAAGCTGTAGCTCTGTGAGATTAATTAACAGAAAACAAAGCAGTTCCTCAGAAAGCTTCTTTCCAGTTTTTAACGGAAGAGATTTACTTTTTCACCATATCCCTCTATGGGCTTCGAAATATCACTTTGCAAATTCCACAAGAACAGTCTTAGTGAACGCATTCTTGAGGGGAAAGCTATAACTCTGTGAGATGAATTAAGAGAACACAGTGCAGTTTTTCAGAAAGCATCTTTTCGGTTTTTATGTTACGATATTTTCTTTTTCACCATAGCTCTCTAAGGGCTTCCAAATATCACTTTGCAAATTCCACAAGAACAGTCTTAGCGAAAGGCCTCTTGAGGGGAAAGCTGTAACTCTGTGAGACGAATTAACAGAACACAAAGCAGTTTCTCAGAAAGCTTCTTTTCAGTTTTTAATCTTAGCATATTTCCTTTTTTCATAGCCCTCTAAGGGCTTCTAAATATCACTTTGCAAATTTCACAAGAGCAGTCTTAGCGAAAGGCTTTTCCAGGGGAAAGCTGTAACTCTGAGAGGTGAATTAACAGAAAGCAAAGGAGTTTCTCAGAAAGCTTCTTTCCAGTTTTTAACTGAAGATATTTCATTCTTTACCATAGCCCTCTATAGGCTTCCAAATATCACTTTGCAAAATCCACAAGAACAGCCTTAGCGAAAGGCTTCTTGAGGGGAAAGCTGTAACTCCGTGAGATCAATTAACAGAAAACAAAGCGGTTTCTCAGAAAGTTACTTTCAGTTTCTATCTTAGGATATTTCCTTTTTCACCATAACCCTCTACGGGTTTCCAAATATCACTTTGCAAATTAAACAAGAACAGTCTTACCGAAAGGCTTCTTGGTGTGAAAGCGATAACTCTGTGAGATGAATTAACAGAACACAAAGCAGTTTCTCAGAAAGCTTCTTTCCACTTTTTAACTGAAGTTGTTTCGTTTTTCACCATAGACCCCTATGGGCTCCCAAATATCTCTTTGCAAATTCCACAAGAACAGTCTTAGCGAAAGGCCTCTTGAGGGGAAAGCTGTAACTCTGTGAGATGAATTAACAGAACACAAAGCAGTTTCTCAGAAAGCTTCTTTTCAGTTTTTATCTTAGGATATTTCCTTTTTTCATAGCCCTCTAAGAGCTTCTAAATATCACTTTGCAAATTTCACAAAAGCAGTCTTAGCGAAAGGCTTTTCCAGGGGAAAGCTGTAACTCAGAGAGGTGAATTAACAGAACGCAAAGAAGTTTCTCAGAAAGCTTCTTTCCAGTTTTTAACTGAAGATATTTCATTCTTTACCATAGCCCTCTATAGGCTTCCAAATATCACTTTGCAAAATCCACAAGAACAGCCTTAGCGAAAGGCTTCTTGAGGGGAAAGCTGTAACTCCGTGAGATCAATTAACAGAACACAAAGCGGTTTCTCAGAAAGTTTCTTTTCAGTTTCTATCTTAGGATATTTCCTTTTTCACCATAACCCTCTACGGGTTTCCAAATATCACTTTGCAAATTCCACAAGAACAGTCTTACCGAAAGGCTTCTTGGTGTGAAAGCTATAACCTTTTGAGATGAATTAACAGAACACAAAGCAGTTTCTCAGAAAGCTTTTTTCCAGCTTTTAACGGAAGACAGTTCCTTTTCCACCATAGCCCTCTACTTGCTTCACAATATCACTTTGCTAATTCTACAAGAACAGTCTTTGCGAAAGGCTTCTTGAGGGGAAAGCTGTAACACTGTGTGATCAATTAACGGAAAACAAAGCAGTCTCTCAGATCGTTTCTTTCCAGTTTTTAACGGAAGATATTTCCTTTTTCACCATAGACCTCTAAGGACTTCCAAATATCACTTTGCAAATCCCACAAGAAAAGTCTTAGCGAAAGGCTTCATGAGGGGAAACTGTAACTCTGTAAGACGATTTAACAGAACACAAAGCAGTTTCTCAGAAAGCTTCTTTCCAGTTTGTAACCGAAGATATTTCGTTTTTCACCGTAGCCCCCTATGGGCTTCCAAATATCACTTTGAATATTCCACCAAAACAGTCTTAGCGAAAGGCTTCTTGAGGTGAACGCTCTAACTCTGTGAGATGAATTAACAGAACAAAAAGCAGTTTCTCAGAAAGCTTCTTTCCGGTTTTTAACGGAAGAGATTTCCTTTTTCACCATAGCCCTCTGAGGGCTTCCAAATATCACTTTGCCAATCCCACAAGAACAGTCTTAGCGACAGGCTTCATGAGGGGAAAACTGTAACTCTGTAAGATGATTTAACAGAACACAAAGCAGTTTCTCAGAAAGCTTCTTTTCGGTTTTTATCTTAGGATATTTCCCTTTTCGCCATAATCCTCTATCGGATTCCAATATCACTTTGCGAATTCCACAAGAACAGTCTCAGTGAACGGCTTCTTGACGGTAAAGCTGTAACTGTGTGAGATGAATTAACAGACAAAGCAGTTTCTCAGAAAGCTTCTTTTCAGTTTTTATCTTAGGACAATTTCTTTTTCACCATAGCCTTATATGTGCTTCCAAATATCACTTTGCAATTTCCACAAGAACAAAGTTAGCGAAAGGCTTCTTCAGGGGAAAGCTGTAACTCTGTGAGATGAATTAAGAGAACACAAAGCAGTTTCTCAGAAAGCTTCTATCCAGTTTTTAACGGAAGATATTTCCTTTTTCTGCATAGACTTCTAACGGCTTCCAAATATCACCTTGCAAATTCCACAGGAACAGTCTTAGTGAACGGCTTGTTGTGGCAAAAGATATAACACTGTGAGATGAATTAAGAGAATACAATGCAGTTTCTCAGAAAGCTCCTTTTCCGTTTTTATCTTAGGAAATTACCTTTTTCACGATAATCCTCTATGGGCTTCCAATATCACTTTGCAAATTCCACAAGAACAGTCTCAGTGAACGGCTTGTTTAGGGGAAAGCTTTAACTCTGTGAGATGAATTAAGAGAACACAGCGCAGTTTCTCATAAAGCTTCCTTTCGGTTTTTATCTTAAGATATTTTCTTTTTTGCCAGAGCCCCCTATGGGCTTCCAAATATCACTTTGCAAATTCCACAAGAATAGTCTTAGGGAAAGACTTCTTGAGGGGAAAGCTGTAACTCTCTGAGATCAATTAACAAAAAAAAAAGCAGTTTCTCAGAAATCTTCTTTCAAGTTTTTAACGGAAGATATTTACTTTTTCACCAGAGCCCTCTATGGGCTTCCAAATATCACATTTCAAGTTCCACACGAACAGTCTTAGTGAAAGGCTTTTGGAGGAGAAAGCTTAAATCTGTAATATGAATTAACAGACAAAATCTGTTTTTCCGAAAGCTTCTTTCCCCTTTTTAACGGAAGATATTTCCTTTTTCACCATGGCCCTCAATGGGCTTCCAAATATCACTTTGCAAATATCACAAGAACAGTCTTACTGAACGGCTTCTTGAGAGGAAAGCTGTAACTATGTGAGATGAACTAACAGAACACAAAGCAGTTTCTCAGAAAGCTTCTTTCCAGTTTTTAACGGAAGATATTTCCTTTTCCACCAGAGCACTCTAAGGGCTTCCGAATATCACTTTACAAATTCCACAAGAACAGTCTTAGCGAAAGGCTTCTTGAAGGGAAAGCTGTAACTCTGTGAGATGAATTAACAGAACCCACAGCAGTTTCTCAGAAATCTTCTTTCCAGTTTTTAACGGAAGATATTTCCTTTTTCAGCATAGCCCTCTATGGGCTTCCAAATATCACTTTGCAAATTCCACAAGAACAGTCTTAGGAAAAGGCTTCTTGAGGGGAAAGCTGTAGCTCTGTGAGATGAATTAATAGAACACAAAGCAGTTTCTCAGAAAACTTCTTTCCAGTTTATATCGGAAGATATTTCCTTTTTCACCATATCCCTCAATGGGCTTCCAAATATCACTTTGCAAATTTCACAAGAACAGCATTAGCGAAGGGCTTCTTGAGACACGCTTTTTAGGGGAAAGCTGTAACTCTGTGAGTTGAATTAACAGAACACAAAGCAGGTTATCAGAGAGCTTGTTTACAGTTTTTAACGGAAGATATTTCCTTTTTCACCGTATCCCTCTATGGGCTTCCAAATATCACTTTGCAACATCCACAAGAACAGTCTTAGCGAAAGGCTTCCTGAGGGGAAAGCTGTAGCTCTGTGAGATTAATTAACAGAAAACAAAGCAGTTCCTCAGAAAGCTTCTTTCCAGTTTTTAACGGAAGAGATTTCCTTTTTCACCATATCCCTCTATGGGCTTCGAAATATCACTTTGCAAATTCCACAAGAACAGTCTTAGTGAACGCATTCTTGAGGGGAAAGCTATAACTCTGTGAGATGAATTAAGAGAACACAGTGCAGTTTTTCAGAAAGCATCTTTTCGGTTTTTATGTTACGATATTTTCTTTTTCACCATAGCTCTCTAAGGGCTTCCAAATATCACTTTGCAAATTCCACAAGAACAGTCTTAGCGAAAGGCCTCTTGAGGGGAAAGCTGTAACTCTGTGAGATGAATTAACAGAACACAAAGCAGTTTCTCAGAAAGCTTCTTTTCAGTTTTTAATCTTAGCATATTTCCTTTTTTCATAGCCCTCTAAGGGCTTCTAAATATCACTTTGCAAATATCACAAGAGCAGTGTTAGCGAAAGGCTTTTCCAGGGGAAAGCTGTAACTCTGAGAGGTGAATTAACAGAAAGCAAAGGAGTTTCTCAGAAAGCTTCTTTCCAGTTTTTAACTGAAGATATTTCATTCTTTACCATAGCCCTCTATAGGCTTCCAAATATCACTTTGCAAAATCCACAAGAACAGCCTTAGCGAAAGGCTTCTTGAGGGGAAAGCTGTAACTCCGTGAGATCAATTAACAGAAAACAAAGCGGTTTCTCAGAAAGTTTCTTTTCAGTTTCTATCTTAGGATATTTCCTTTTTCACCATAACCCTCTACGGGTTTCCAAATATCACTTTGCAAATTAAACAAGAACAGTCTTACCGAAAGGCTTCTTGGTGTGAAAGCTATAACTCTGTGAGATGAATTAACAGAACACAAAGCAGTTTCTCAGAAAGCTTCTTTCCACTTTTTAACTGAAGTTGTTTCGTTTTTCACCATAGACCCCTATGGGCTCCCAAATATCACTTTGCAAATTCCACAAGAACAGTCTTAGCGAAAGGCCTCTTGAGGGGAAAGCTGTAACTCTGTGAGATGAATTAACAGAACACAAAGCAGTTTCTCAGAAAGCTTCTTTTCAGTTTTTATCTTAGGATATTTCCTTTTTTCATAGCCCTCTAAGGGCTTCTAAATATCACTTTGCAAATTTCACAAGAGCAGTCTTAGCGAAAGACTTTTCCAGGGTAAAGCTGTAACTCTGAGAGGTGAATTAACACATCGCAAAGGAGTTTCTCAGAAAGCTTCTTTCCAGTTTTTAACTGAAGATTTTTCCTTCTTTACCATAGCCCTCTATAGGCTTCCAAATATCACTTTGCAAAATCCACAAGAACAGTCTTACCGAAAGGCTTCTTGGTGTGAAAGCTATAACACTGTGAGATGAATTAACAGAACACAAAGCAGTTTCTCAGAAAGCTTCTTTCCACTTTTTAACTGAAGTTGTTTCGTTTTTCACCGTAGACCCCTATGGGCTCCCAAATATCTCTTTGCAAATTCCACAAGAACAGTCTTAGCGAAAGGCCTCTTGAGGGGAAAGCTGTAACTCTGTGAGATGAATTAACAGAACACAAAGCAGTTTCTCAGAAAGCTTCTTTTCAGTTTTTATCTTAGGATATTTCCTTTTTTCATAGCCCTCTAAGAGCTTCTAAATATCACTTTGCAAATTTCACAAAAGCAGTCTTAGCGAAAGGCTTTTCCAGGGGAAAGCTGTAACTCAGAGAGGTGAATTAACAGAACGCAAAGAAGTTTCTCAGAAAGCTTCTTTCCAGTTTTTAACTGAAGATATTTCATTCTTTACCATAGCCCTCTATAGGCTTCCAAATATCACTTTGCAAAATCCACAAGAACAGCCTTAGCGAAAGGCTTCTTGAGGGGAAAGCTGTAACTCCGTGAGATCAATTAACAGAACACAAAGCGGTTTCTCAGAAAGTTTCTTTTCAGTTTCTATCTTAGGATATTTCCTTTTTCACCATAACCCTCTACGGGTTTCCAAATATCACTTTGCAAATTCCACAAGAACAGTCTTACCGAAAGGCTTCTTGGTGTGAAAGCTATAACCTTTTGAGATGAATTAACAGAACACAAAGCAGTTTCTCAGAAAGCTTTTTTCCAGCTTTTAACGGAAGACAGTTCCTTTTCCACCATAGCCCTCTACTTGCTTCACAATATCACTTTGCTAATTCTACAAGAACAGTCTTTGCGAAAGGCTTCTTGAGGGGAAAGCTGTAACACTGTGTGATCAATTAACGGAAAACAAAGCAGTCTCTCAGATCGTTTCTTTCCAGTTTTTAACGGAAGATATTTCCTTTTTCACCATAGACCTCTAAGGACTTCCAAATATCACTTTGCAAATCCCACAAGAAAAGTCTTAGCGAAAGGCTTCATGAGGGGAAACTGTAACTCTGTAAGACGATTTAACAGAACACAAAGCAGTTTCTCAGAAAGCTTCTTTCCAGTTTGTAACCGAAGATATTTCGTTTTTCACCGTAGCCCCCTATGGGCTTCCAAATATCACTTTGAATATTCCACCAAAACAGTCTTAGCGAAAGGCTTCTTGAGGTGAACGCTCTAACTCTGTGAGATGAATTAACAGAACAAAAAGCAGTTTCTCAGAAAGCTTCTTTCCGGTTTTTAACGGAAGAGATTTCCTTTTTCACCATAGCCCTCTGAGGGCTTCCAAATATCACTTTGCCAATCCCACAAGAACAGTCTTAGCGACAGGCTTCATGAGGGGAAAACTGTAACTCTGTAAGATGATTTAACAGAACACAAAGCAGTTTCTCAGAAAGCTTCTTTTCGGTTTTTATCTTAGGATATTTCCCTTTTCGCCATAATCCTCTATCGGATTCCAATATCACTTTGCGAATTCCACAAGAACAGTCTCAGTGAACGGCTTCTTGACGGTAAAGCTGTAACTGTGTGAGATGAATTAACAGACAAAGCAGTTTCTCAGAAAGCTTCTTTTCAGTTTTTATCTTAGGACAATTTCTTTTTCACCATAGCCTTATATGTGCTTCCAAATATCACTTTGCAATTTCCACAAGAACAAAGTTAGCGAAAGGCTTCTTCAGGGGAAAGCTGTAACTCTGTGAGATGAATTAAGAGAACACAAAGCAGTTTCTCAGAAAGCTTCTATCCAGTTTTTAACGGAAGATATTTCCTTTTTCTGCATAGACTTCTAACGGCTTCCAAATATCACCTTGCAAATTCCACAGGAACAGTCTTAGTGAACGGCTTGTTGTGGCAAAAGATATAACACTGTGAGATGAATTAAGAGAATACAATGCAGTTTCTCAGAAAGCTCCTTTTCCGTTTTTATCTTAGGAAATTACCTTTTTCACGATAATCCTCTATGGGCTTCCAATATCACTTTGCAAATTCCACAAGAACAGTCTCAGTGAACGGCTTGTTTAGGGGAAAGCTTTAACTCTGTGAGATGCATTAAGAGAACACAGCGCAGTTTCTCATAAAGCTTCCTTTCGGTTTTTATCTTAAGATATTTTCTTTTTTGCCAGAGCCCCCTATGGGCTTCCAAATATCACTTTGCAAATTCCACAAGAATAGTCTTAGGGAAAGACTTCTTGAGGGGAAAGCTGTAACTCTCTGAGATCAATTAACAAAAAAAAAGCAGTTTCTCAGAAATCTTCTTTCAAGTTTTTAACGGAAGATATTTACTTTTTCACCAGAGCCCTCTATGGGCTTCCAAATATCACATTTCAAGTTCCACACGAACAGTCTTAGTGAAAGGCTTTTGGAGGAGAAAGCTTAAATCTGTAATATGAATTAACAGACAAAATCTGTTTTTCCGAAAGCTTCTTTCCCCTTTTTAACGGAAGATATTTCCTTTTTCACCATGGCCCTCAATGGGCTTCCAAATATCACTTTGCAAATTCCACAAGAACAGTCTTAGCGAAAGGCCTCTTGAGGGGAAAGGTGTAACTCTGTGAGATGAATTAACAGAACACAAAGCAGTTTCTCAGAAAGCTTCTTTTCAGTTTTTAATCTTAGCATATTTCCTTTTTTCATAGCCCTCTAAGGGCTTCTAAATATCACTTTGCAAATTAAACAAGAACAGTCTTAGCGAAAGGCTTCTTGAAGGGAAAGCTGTAACTCTGTGAGATGAATTAACAGAACCCACAGCAGTTTCTCAGAAATCTTCTTTCCAGTTTTTAACGGAAGATATTTCCTTTTTCAGTATAGCCCTCTATGGGCTTCCAAATATCACTTTGCATATTCCACAAGAACAGTCTTAGGAAAAGGCTTCTTGAGGGGAAAGCTGTAGCTCTGTGAGATGAATTAATAGAACACAAAGCAGTTTCTCAGAAAACTTCTTTCCAGTTTATATCGGAAGATATTTCCTTTTTCACCATATCCCTCAATGGGCTTCCAAATATCACTTTGCAAATTTCACAAGAACAGCATTAGCGAAGGGCTTCTTGAGACACGCTTTTTAGGGGAAAGCTGTAACTCTGTGAGTTGAATTAACAGAACACAAAGCAGGTTATCAGAGAGCTTGTTTACAGTTTTTAACGGAAGATATTTCCTTTTTCACCGTATCCCTCTATGGGCTTCCAAATATCACTTTGCAACATCCACAAGAACAGTCTTAGCGAAAGGCTTCTTGAGGGGAAAGCTGTAGCTCTGTGAGATTAATTAACAGAAAACAAAGCAGTTCCTCAGAAAGCTTCTTTCCAGTTTTTAACGGAAGAGATTTCCTTTTTCACCATATCCCTCTATGGGCTTCGAAATATCACTTTGCAAATTCCACAAGAACAGTCTTAGTGAACGCATTCTTGAGGGGAAAGCTATAACTCTGTGAGATGAATTAAGAGAACACAGTGCAGTTTTTCAGAAAGCATCTTTTCGGTTTTTATGTTACGATATTTTCTTTTTCACCATAGCTCTCTAAGGGCTTCCAAATATCACTTTGCAAATTCCACAAGAACAGTCTTAGCGAAAGGCCTCTTGAGGGGAAAGCTGTAACTCTGTGAGATGAATTAACAGAACACAAAGCAGTTTCTCAGAAAGCTTCTTTTCAGTTTTTAATCTTAGCATATTTCCTTTTTTCATAGCCCTCTAAGGGCTTCTAAATATCACTTTGCAAATTTCACAAGAGCAGTCTTAGCGAAAGGCTTTCCCAGGGGAAAGCTGTAACTCTGAGAGGTGAATTAACAGAAAGCAAAGGAGTTTCTCAGAAAGCTTCTTTCCAGTTTTTAACTGAAGATATTTCATTCTTTACCATAGCCCTCTATAGGCTTCCAAATATCACTTTGCAAAATCCACAAGAACAGCCTTAGCGAAAGGCTTCTTGAGGGGAAAGCTGTAACTCCGTGAGATCAATTAACAGAAAACAAAGCGGTTTCTCAGAAAGTTTCTTTTCAGTTTCTATCTTAGGATATTTCCTTTTTCACCATAACCCTCTACGGGTTTCCAAATATCACTTTGCAAATTAAACAAGAACAGTCTTACCGAAAGGCTTCTTGGTGTGAAAGCTATAACTCTGTGAGATGAATTAACAGAACACAAAGCAGTTTCTCAGAAAGCTTCTTTCCACTTTTTAACTGAAGTTGTTTCGTTTTTCACCATAGACCCCTATGGGCTCCCAAATATCACTTTGCAAATTCCACAAGAACAGTCTTAGCGAAAGGCCTCTTGAGGGGAAAGCTGTAACTCTGTGAGATGAATTAACAGAACACAAAGCAGTTTCTCAGAAAGCTTCTTTTCAGTTTTTATCTTAGGATATTTCCTTTTTTCATAGCCCTCTAAGGGCTTCTAAATATCACTTTGCAAATTTCACAAGAGCAGTCTTAGCGAAAGACTTTTCCAGGGTAAAGCTGTAACTCTGAGAGGTGAATTAACACATCGCAAAGGAGTTTCTCAGAAAGCTTCTTTCCAGTTTTTAACTGAAGATTTTTCCTTCTTTACCATAGCCCTCTATAGGCTTCCAAATATCACTTTGCAAAATCCACAAGAACAGTCTTACCGAAAGGCTTCTTGGTGTGAAAGCTATAACTCTGTGAGATGAATTAACAGAACACAAAGCAGTTTCTCAGAAAGCTTCTTTCCACTTTTTAACTGAAGTTGTTTCGTTTTTCACCATAGACCCCTATGGGCTCCCAAATATCTCTTTGCAAATTCCACAAGAACAGTCTTAGCGAAAGGCCTCTTGAGGGGAAAGCTGTAACTCTGTGAGATGAATTAACAGAACACAAAGCAGTTTCTCAGAAAGCTTCTTTTCAGTTTTTATCTTAGGATATTTCCTTTTTTCATAGCCCTCTAAGAGCTTCTAAATATCACTTTGCAAATTTCACAAAAGCAGTCTTAGCGAAAGGCTTTTCCAGGGGAAAGCTTTAACTCAGAGAGGTGAATTAACAGAACGCAAAGAAGTTTCTCAGAAAGCTTCTTTCCAGTTTTTAACTGAAGATATTTCATTCTTTACCATAGCCCTCTATAGGCTTCCAAATATCACTTTGCAAAATCCACAAGAACAGCCTTAGCGAAAGGCTTCTTGAGGGGAAAGCTGTAACTCCGTGAGATCAATTAACAGAACACAAAGCGGTTTCTCAGAAAGTTTCTTTTCAGTTTCTATCTTAGGATATTTCCTTTTTCACCATAACCCTCTACGGGTTTCCAAATATCACTTTGCAAATTCCACAAGAACAGTCTTACCGAAAGGCTTCTTGGTGTGAAAGCTATAACCTTTTGAGATGAATTAACAGAACACAAAGCAGTTTCTCAGAAAGCTTTTTTCCAGCTTTTAACGGAAGACAGTTCCTTTTCCACCATAGCCCTCTACTTGCTTCACAATATCACTTTGCTAATTCTACAAGAACAGTCTTTGCGAAAGGCTTCTTGAGGGGAAAGCTGTAACACTGTGTGATCAATTAACGGAAAACAAAGCAGTCTCTCAGATCGTTTCTTTCCAGTTTTTAACGGAAGATATTTCCTTTTTCACCATAGACCTCTAAGGACTTCCAAATATCACTTTGCAAATCCCACAAGAAAAGTCTTAGCGAAAGGCTTCATGAGGGGAAACTGTAACTCTGTAAGACGATTTAACAGAACACAAAGCAGTTTCTCAGAAAGCTTCTTTCCAGTTTGTAACCGAAGATATTTCGTTTTTCACCGTAGCCCCCTATGGGCTTCCAAATATCACTTTGAATATTCCACCAAAACAGTCTTAGCGAAAGGCTTCTTGAGGTGAACGCTCTAACTCTGTGAGATGAATTAACAGAACAAAAAGCAGTTTCTCAGAAAGCTTCTTTCCGGTTTTTAACGGAAGAGATTTCCTTTTTCACCATAGCCCTCTGAGGGCTTCCAAATATCACTTTGCCAATCCCACAAGAACAGTCTTAGCGACAGGCTTCATGAGGGGAAAACTGTAACTCTGTAAGATGATTTAACAGAACACAAAGCAGTTTCTCAGAAAGCTTCTTTTCGGTTTTTATCTTAGGATATTTCCCTTTTCGCCATAATCCTCTATCGGATTCCAATATCACTTTGCGAATTCCACAAGAACAGTCTCAGTGAACGGCTTCTTGACGGTAAAGCTGTAACTGTGTGAGATGAATTAACAGACAAAGCAGTTTCTCAGAAAGCTTCTTTTCAGTTTTTATCTTAGGACAATTTCTTTTTCACCATAGCCTTATATGTGCTTCCAAATATCACTTTGCAATTTCCACAAGAACAAAGTTAGCGAAAGGCTTCTTCAGGGGAAAGCTGTAACTCTGTGAGATGAATTAAGAGAACACAAAGCAGTTTCTCAGAAAGCTTCTATCCAGTTTTTAACGGAAGATATTTCCTTTTTCTGCATAGACGTCTAACGGCTTCCAAATATCACCTTGCAAATTCCACAGGAACAGTCTTAGTGAACGGCTTGTTGTGGCAAAAGATATAACACTGTGAGATGAATTAAGAGAATACAATGCAGTTTCTCAGAAAGCTCCTTTTCCGTTTTTATCTTAGGAAATTACCTTTTTCACGATAATCCTCTATGGGCTTCCAATATCACTTTGCAAATTCCACAAGAACAGTCTCAGTGAACGGCTTGTTTAGGGGAAAGCTTTAACTCTGTGAGATGAATTAAGAGAACACAGCGCAGTTTCTCATAAAGCTTCCTTTCGGTTTTTATCTTAAGATATTTTCTTTTTTGCCAGAGCCCCCTATGGGCTTCCAAATATCACTTTGCAAATTCCACAAGAATAGTCTTAGGGAAAGACTTCTTGAGGGGAAAGCTGTAACTCTCTGAGATCAATTAACAAAAAAAAAGCAGTTTCTCAGAAATCTTCTTTCAAGTTTTTAACGGAAGATATTTACTTTTTCACCAGAGCCCTCTATGGGCTTCCAAATATCACATTTCAAGTTCCACACGAACAGCCTTAGTGAAAGGCTTTTGGAGGAGAAAGCTTAAATCTGTAATATGAATTAACAGACAAAATCTGTTTTTCCGAAAGCTTCTTTCCCCTTTTTAACGGAAGATATTTCCTTTTTCACCATGGCCCTCAATGGGCTTCCAAATATCACTTTGCAAATTCCACAAGAACAGTCTTAGCGAAAGGCCTCTTGAGGGGAAAGCTGTAACTCTGTGAGATGAATTAACAGAACACAAAGCAGTTTCTCAGAAAGCTTCTTTTCAGTTTTTAATCTTAGCATATTTCCTTTTTTCATAGCCCTCTAAGGGCTTCTAAATATCACTTTGCAAATTTCACAAGAGCAGTCTTAGCGAAAGGCTTTTCCAGGGGAAAGCTGTAACTCTGAGAGGTGAATTAACAGAAAGCAAAGGAGTTTCTCAGAAAGCTTCTTTCCAGTTTTTAACTGAAGATATTTCATTCTTTACCATAGCCCTCTATAGGCTTCCAAATATCACTTTGCAAAATCCACAAGAACAGCCTTAGCGAAAGGCTTCTTGAGGGGAAAGCTGTAACTCCGTGAGATCAATTAACAGAAAACAAACCGGTTTCTCAGAAAGTTTCTTTTCAGTTTCTATCTTAGGATATTTCCTTTTTCACCATAACCCTCTACGGGTTTCCAAATATCACTTTGCAAATTAAACAAGAACAGTCTTACCGAAAGGCTTCTTGGTGTGAAAGCTATAACTCTGTGAGATGAATTAACAGAACACAAAGCAGTTTCTCAGAAAGCTTCTTTCCACTTTTTAACTGAAGTTGTTTCGTTTTTCACCATAGACTACTATGGGCTCCCAAATATCACTTTGCAAATTCCACAAGAACAGTCTTAGCGAAAGGCCTCTTGAGGGGAAAGCTGTAACTCTGTGAGATGAATTAACAGAACACAAAGCAGTTTCTCAGAAAGCTTCTTTTCAGTTTTTATCTTAGGATATTTCCTTTTTTCATAGCCCTCTAAGGGCTTCTAAATATCACTTTGCAAATTTCACAAGAGCAGTCTTAGCGAAAGACTTTTCCAGGGTAAAGCTGTAACTCTGAGAGGTGAATTAACACATCGCAAAGGAGTTTCTCAGAAAGCTTCTTTCCAGTTTTTAACTGAAGATTTTTCCTTCTTTACCATAGCCCTCCATAGGCTTCCAAATATCACTTTGCAAAATCCACAAGAACAGTCTTACCGAAAGGCTTCTTGGTGTGAAAGCTATAACTCTGTGAGATGAATTAACAGAACACAAAGCAGTTTCTCAGAAAGCTTCTTTCCACTTTTTAACTGAAGTTGTTTCGTTTTTCACCATAGACCCCTATGGGCTCCCAAATATCTCTTTGCAAATTCCACAAGAACAGTCTTAGCGAGAGGCCTCTTGAGGGGAAAGCTGTAACTCTGTGAGATGAATTAACAGAACACAAAGCAGTTTCTCAGAAAGCTTCTTTTCAGTTTTTATCTTAGGATATTTCCTTTTTTCATAGCCCTCTAAGAGCTTCTAAATATCACTTTGCAAATTTCACAAAAGCAGTCTTAGCGAAAGGCTTTTCCAGGGGAAAGCTGTAACTCAGAGAGGTGAATTAACAGAACGCAAAGAAGTTTCTCAGAAAGCTTCTTTCCAGTTTTTAACTGAAGATATTTCATTCTTTACCATAGCCCTCTATAGGCTTCCAAATATCACTTTGCAAAATCCACAAGAACAGCCTTAGCGAAAGGCTTCTTGAGGGGAAAGCTGTAACTCCGTGAGATCAATTAACAGAACACAAAGCGGTTTCTCAGAAAGTTTCTTTTCAGTTTCTATCTTAGGATATTTCCTTTTTCACCATAACCCTCTACGGGTTTCCAATTATCACTTTGCAAATTCCACAAGAACAGTCTTACCGAAAGGCTTCTTGGTGTGAAAGCTATAACCTTTTGAGATGAATTAACAGAACACAAAGCAGTTTCTCAGAAAGCTTTTTTCCAGCTTTTAACGGAAGACAGTTCCTTTTTCACCATAGCCCTCTACTTGCTTCACAATATCACTTTGCTAATTCTACAAGAACAGTCTTTGCGAAAGGCTTCTTGAGGGGAAAGCTGTAACACTGTGTGATCAATTAACGGAAAACAAAGCAGTCTCTCAGATCGTTTCTTTCCAGTTTTTAACGGAAGATATTTCCTTTTTCACCATAGACCTCTAAGGACTTCCAAATATCACTTTGCAAATCCCACAAGAAAAGTCTTAGCGAAAGGCTTCATGAGGGGAAACTGTAACTCTGTAAGACGATTTAACAGAACACAAAGCAGTTTCTCAGAAAGCTTCTTTCCAGTTTGTAACCGAAGATATTTCGTTTTTCACCGTAGCCCCCTATGGGCTTCCAAACATCACTTTGAATATTCCACCAAAACAGTCTTAGCGAAAGGCTTCTTGAGGTGAACGCTCTAACTCTGTGAGATGAATTAACAGAACAAAAAGCAGTTTCTCAGAAAGCTTCTTTCCGGTTTTTAACGGAAGAGATTTCCTTTTTCACCATAGCCCTCTGAGGGCTTCCAAATATCACTTTGCCAATCCCACAAGAACAGTCTTAGCGACAGGCTTCATGAGGGGAAAACTGTAACTCTGTAAGATGATTTAACAGAACACAAAGCAGTTTCTCAGAAAGCTTCTTTTCGGTTTTTATCTTAGGATATTTCCCTTTTCGCCATAATCCTCTATCGGATTCCAATATCACTTTGCGAATTCCACAAGAACAGTCTCAGTGAACGGCTTCTTGACGGTAAAGCTGTAACTGTGTGAGATGAATTAACAGACAAAGCAGTTTCTCAGAAAGCTTCTTTTCAGTTTTTATCTTAGGACAATTTCTTTTTCACCATAGCCTTATATGTGCTTCCAAATATCACTTTGCAATTTCCACAAGAACAAAGTTAGCGAAAGGCTTCTTCAGGGGAAAGCTGTAACTCTGTGAGATGAATTAAGAGAACACAAAGCAGTTTCTCAGAAAGCTTCTATCCAGTTTTTAACGGAAGATATTTCCTTTTTCTGCATAGACTTCTAACGGCTTCCAAATATCACCTTGCAAATTCCACAGGAACAGTCTTAGTGAACGGCTTGTTGTGGCAAAAGATATAACACTGTGAGATGAATTAAGAGAATACAATGCAGTTTCTCAGAAAGCTCCTTTTCCGTTTTTATCTTAGGAAATTACCTTTTTCACGATAATCCTCTATGGGCTTCCAATATCACTTTGCAAATTCCACAAGAACAGTCTCAGTGAACGGCTTGTTTAGGGGAAAGCTTTAACTCTGTGAGATGAATTAAGAGAACACAGCGCAGTTTCTCATAAAGCTTCCTTTCGGTTTTTATCTTAAGATATTTTCTTTTTTGCCAGAGCCCCCTATGGGCTTCCAAATATCACTTTGCAAATTCCACAAGAATAGTCTTAGGGAAAGACTTCTTGAGGGGAAAGCTGTAACTCTCTGAGATCAATTAACAAAAAAAAAAGCAGTTTCTCAGAAATCTTCTTTCAAGTTTTTAACGGAAGATATTTACTTTTTCACCAGAGCCCTCTATGGGCTTCCAAATATCACATTTCAAGTTCCACACGAACAGTCTTAGTGAAAGGCTTTTGGAGGAGAAAGCTTAAATCTGTAATATGAATTAACAGACAAAATCTGTTTTTCCGAAAGCTTCTTTCCCCTTTTTAACGGAAGATAATTCCTTTTTCACCATGGCCCTCAATGGGCTTCCAAATATCACTTTGCAAATTCCACAAGAACAGTCTTAGCGAAAGGCCTCTTGAGGGGAAAGCTGTAACTCTGTGAGATGAATTAACAGAACACAAAGCAGTTTCTCAGAAGGCTTCTTTTCAGTTTTTAATCTTAGCATATTTCCTTTTTTCATAGCCCTCTAAGGGCTTCTAAATATCACTTTGCAAATTTCACAAGAGCAGTCTTAGCGAAAGGCTTTTCCAGGGGAAAGCTGTAACTCTGAGAGGTGAATTAACAGAAAGCAAAGGAGTTTCTCAGAAAGCTTCTTTCCAGTTTTTAACTGAAGATATTTCATTCTTTACCATAGCCCTCTATAGGCTTCCAAATATCACTTTGCAAAATCCACAAGAACAGCCTTAGCGAAAGGCTTCTTGAGGGGAAAGCTGTAGCTCCGTGAGATCAATTAACAGAAAACAAAGTGGTTTCTCAGAAAGTTTCTTTTCAGTTTCTATCTTAGGATATTTCCTTTTTCACCATAACCCTCTACGGGTTTCCAAATATCACTTTGCAAATTAAACAAGAACAGTCTTACCGAAAGGCTTCTTGGTGTGAAAGCTATAACTCTGTGAGATGAATTAACAGAACACAAAGCAGTTTCTCAGAAAGCTTCTTTCCACTTTTTAACTGAAGTTGTTTCATTTTTCACCAGAGACCCCTATGGGCTCCCAAATATCACTTTGCAAATTCCACAAGAACAGTCTTAGCGAAAGGCCTCTTGAGGGGAAAGCTGTAACTCTGTGAGATGAATTAACAGAACACAAAGCAGTTTCTCAGAAAGCTTCTTTTCAGTTTTTATCTTAGGATATTTCCTTTTTTCATAGCCCTCTAAGGGCTTCTAAATATCACTTTGCAAATTTCACAAGAGCATTCTTAGCGAAAGACTTTTCCAGGGTAAAGCTGTAACTCTGAGAGGTGAATTAACACATCGCAAAGGAGTTTCTCAGAAAGCTTCTTTCCAGTTTTTAACTGAAGATTTTTCCTTCTTTACCATAGCCCTCCATAGGCTTCCAAATATCACTTTGCAAATTCCACAAGAACAGTCTTAGCGAAAGGCCTCTTGAGGGGAAAGCTGTAACTCTGTGAGATCAATTAACAGAACACAAAGCAGTTTCTCAGAAAGCTTCTTTTCAGTTTTTAATCTTAGCATATTTCCTTTTTTCATAGCCCTCTAAGGGCTTCTAAATATCACTTTGCAAATTTCACAAGAGCAGTCTTAGCGAAAGGCTTTTCAAGGGGAAAGCTGTAACTCTGAGAGGTGAATTAACAGAAAGCAAAGGAGTTTCTCAGAAAGCTTCTTTCCAGTTTTTAACTGAAGATATTTCATTCTTTACCATAGCCCTCTATAGGCTTCCAAATATCACTTTGCAAAATCCACAAGAACAGCCTTAGCGAAAGGCTTCTTGAGGGGAAAGCTGTAACTCCGTGAGATCAATTAACAGAAAACAAAGCGGTTTCTCAGAAAGTTTCTTTTCAGTTTCTATCTTAGGATATTTCCTTTTTCACCATAACCCTCTACGGGTTTCCAAATATCACTTTGCAAATTAAACAAGAACAGTCTTACCGAAAGGCTTCTTGGTGTGAAAGCTATAACTCTGTGAGATGAATTAACAGAACACAAAGCAGTTTCTCAGAAAGCTTCTTTCCACTTTTTAACTGAAGTTGTTTCGTTTTTCACCATAGACCCCTATGGGCTCCCAAATATCTCTTTGCAAATTCCACAAGAACAGTCTTAGCGAAAGGCCTCTTGAGGGGAAAGCTGTAACTCTGTGAGATGAATTAACAGAACACAAAGCAGTTTCTCAGAAAGCTTCTTTTCAGTTTTTATCTTAGGATATTTCCTTTTTTCATAGCCCTCTAAGAGCTTCTAAATATCACTTTGCAAATTTCACAAAAGCAGTCTTAGCGAAAGGCTTTTCCAGGGGAAAGCTGTAACTCAGAGAGGTGAATTAACACATCGCAAAGGAGTTTCTCAGAAAGCTTCTTTCCAGTTTTTAACTGAAGATATTTCATTCTTTACCATAGTCCTCTATAGGCTTCCAAATATCACTTTGCAAAATCCACATGAACAGCCTTAGCGAAAGGCTTCTTGAGGGGAAAGCTGTAACTCCGTGAGATCAATTAACAGAACACAAAGCGGTTTCTCAGAAAGTTTCTTTTCAGTTTCTATCTTAGGATATTTCCTTTTTCACCATAACCCTCTACGGGTTTCCAAATATCACTTTGCAAATTCCACAAGAACAGTCTTACCGAAAGGCTTCTTGGTGTGAAAGCTATAACCTTTTGAGATGAATTAACAGAACACAAAGCAGTTTCTCAGAAAGCTTTTTTCCAGCTTTTAACGGAAGACAGTTCCTTTTTCACCATAGCCCTCTACTTGCTTCACAATATCACTTTGCTAATTCTACAAGAACAGTCTTTGCGAAAGGCTTCTTGAGGGGAAAGCTGTAACACTGTGTGATCAATTAACGGAAAACAAAGCAGTCTCTCAGATCGTTTCTTTCCAGTTTTTAACGGAAGATATTTCCTTTTTCACCATAGACCTCTAAGGACTTCCAAATATCACTTTGCAAATCCCACAAGAAAAGTCTTAGCGAAAGGCTTCATGAGGGGAAACTGTAACTCTGTAAGACGATTTAACAGAACACAAAGCAGTTTCTCAGAAAGCTTCTTTCCAGTTTGTAACCGAAGATATTTCGTTTTTCACCGTAGCCCCCTATGGGCTTCCAAATATCACTTTGAATATTCCACCAAAACAGTCTTAGCGAAAGGCTTCTTGAGGTGAACGCTCTAACTCTGTGAGATGAATTAACAGAACAAAAAGCAGTTTCTCAGAAAGCTTCTTTCCGGTTTTTAACGGAAGAGATTTCCTTTTTCACCATAGCCCTCTGAGGGCTTCCAAATATCACTTTGCCAATCCCACAAGAACAGTCTTAGCGACAGGCTTCATGAGGGGAAAACTGTAACTCTGTAAGATGATTTAACAGAACACAAAGCAGTTTCTCAGAAAGCTTCTTTTCGGTTTTTATCTTAGGATATTTCCCTTTTCGCCATAATCCTCTATCGGATTCCAATATCACTTTGCGAATTCCACAAGAACAGTCTCAGTGAACGGCTTCTTGACGGTAAAGCTGTAACTGTGTGAGATGAATTAACAGACAAAGCAGTTTCTCAGAAAGCTTCTTTTCAGTTTTTATCTTAGGACAATTTCTTTTTCACCATAGCCTTATATGTGCTTCCAAATATCACTTTGCAATTTCCACAAGAACAAAGTTAGCGAAAGGCTTCTTCAGGGGAAAGCTGTAACTCTGTGAGATGAATTAAGAGAACACAAAGCAGTTTCTCAGAAAGCTTCTATCCAGTTTTTAACGGAAGATATTTCCTTTTTCTGCATAGACTTCTAACGGCTTCCAAATATCACCTTGCAAATTCCACAGGAACAGTCTTAGTGAACGGCTTGTTGTGGCAAAAGATATAACACTGTGAGATGAATTAAGAGAATACAATGCAGTTTCTCAGAAAGCTCCTTTTCCGTTTTTATCTTAGGAAATTACCTTTTTCACGATAATCCTCTATGGGCTTCCAATATCACTTTGCAAATTCCACAAGAACAGTCTCAGTGAACGGCTTGTTTAGGGGAAAGCTTTAACTCTGTGAGATGAATTAAGAGAACACAGCGCAGTTTCTCATAAAGCTTCCTTTCGGTTTTTATCTTAAGATATTTTCTTTTTTGCCAGAGACCCCTATGGGCTTCCAAATATCACTTTGCAAATTCCACAAGAATAGTCTTAGGGAAAGACTTCTTGAGGGGAAAGCTGTAACTCTCTGAGATCAATTAACAAAAAAAAAGCAGTTTCTCAGAAATCTTCTTTCAAGTTTTTAACGGAAGATATTTACTTTTTCACCAGAGCCCTCTATGGGCTTCCAAATATCACATTTCAAGTTCCACACGAACAGTCTTAGTGAAAGGCTTTTGGAGGAGAAAGCTTAAATCTGTAATATGAATTAACAGACAAAATCTGTTTTTCCGAAAGCTTCTTTCCCCTTTTTAACGGAAGATATTTCCTTTTTCACCATGGCCCTCAATGGGCTTCCAAATATCACTTTGCAAATATCACAAGAACAGTCTTACTGAACGGCTTCTTGAGAGGAAAGCTGTAACTATGTGAGATGAACTAACAGAACACAAAGCAGTTTCTCAGAAAGCTTCTTTCCAGTTTTTAACGGAAGATATTTCCTTTTCCACCAGAGCACTCTAAGGGCTTCCGAATATCACTTTACAAATTCCACAAGAACAGTCTTAGCGAAAGGCTTCTTGAAGGGAAAGCTGTAACTCTGTGAGATGAATTAACAGAACCCACAGCAGTTTCTCAGAAATCTTCTTTCCAGTTTTTAACGGAAGATATTTCCTTTTTCAGCATAGCCCTCTATGGGCTTCCAAATATCACTTTGCAAATTCCACAAGAACAGTCTTAGGAAAAGGCTTCTTGAGGGGAAAGCTGTAGCTCTGTGAGATGAATTAATAGAACACAAAGCAGTTTCTCAGAAAACTTCTTTCCAGTTTATATCGGAAGATATTTCCTTTTTCACCATATCCCTCAATGGGCTTCCAAATATCACTTTGCAAATTTCACAAGAACAGCATTAGCGAAGGGCTTCTTGAGACACGCTTTTTAGGGGAAAGCTGTAACTCTGTGAGTTGAATTAACAGAACACAAAGCAGGTTATCAGAGAGCTTGTTTACAGTTTTTAACGGAAGATATTTCCTTTTTCACCGTATCCCTCTATGGGCTTCCAAATATCACTTTGCAACATCCACAAGAACAGTCTTAGCGAAAGGCTTCTTGAGGGGAAAGCTGTAGCTCTGTGAGATTAATTAACAGAAAACAAAGCAGTTCCTCAGAAAGCTTCTTTCCAGTTTTTAACGGAAGAGATTTCCTTTTTCACCATATCCCTCTATGGGCTTCGAAATATCACTTTGCAAATTCCACAAGAACAGTCTTAGTGAACGCATTCTTGAGGGGAAAGCTATAACTCTGTGAGATGAATTAAGAGAACACAGTGCAGTTTTTCAGAAAGCATCTTTTCGGTTTTTATGTTACGATATTTTCTTTTTCACCATAGCTCTCTAAGGGCTTCCAAATATCACTTTGCAAATTCCACAAGAACAGTCTTAGCGAAAGGCCTCTTGAGGGGAAAGCTGTAATTCTGTGAGATGAATTAACAGAACACAAAGCAGTTTCTCAGAAAGCTTCTTTTCAGTTTTTAATCTTAGCATATTTCCTTTTTTCATAGCCCTCTAAGGGCTTCTAAATATCACTTTGCAAATTTCACAAGAGCAGTCTTAGCGAAAGGCTTTTCCAGGGGAAAGCTGTAACTCTGAGAGGTGAATTAACAGAAAGCAAAGGAGTTTCTCAGAAAGCTTCTTTCCAGTTTTTAACTGAAGATATTTCATTCTTTACCATAGCCCTCTATAGGCTTCCAAATATCACTTTGCAAAATCCACAAGAACAGCCTTAGCGAAAGGCTTCTTGAGGGGAAAGCTGTAACTCCGTGAGATCAATTAACAGAAAACAAAGCGGTTTCTCAGAAAGTTTCTTTTCAGTTTCTATCTTAGGATATTTCCTTTTTCACCATAACCCTCTACGGGTTTCCAAATATCACTTTGCAAATTAAACAAGAACAGTCTTACCGTAAGGCTTCTTGGTGTGAAAGCTATAACTCTGTGAGATGAATTAACAGAACACAAAGCAGTTTCTCAGAAAGCTTCTTTCCACTTTTTAACTGAAGTTGTTTCGTTTTTCACCAGAGACCCCTATGGGCTCCCAAATATGACTTTGCAAATTCCACAAGAACAGTCTTAGCAAAAGGCCTCTTGAGGGGAAAGCTGTAACTCTGTGAGATGAATTAACAGAACACAAAGCAGTTTCTCAGAAAGCTTCTTTTCAGTTTTTATCTTAGGATATTTCCTTTTTTCATAGCCCTCTAAGGGCTTCTAAATATCACTTTGCAAATTTCACAAGAGCAATCTTAGCGAAAGACTTTTCCAGGGTAAAGCTGTAACTCTGAGAGGTGAATTAACACATCGCAAAGGAGTTTCTCAGAAAGCTTCTTTCCAGTTTTTAACTGAAGATTTTTCCTTCTTTACCATAGCCCTCCATAGGCTTCCAAATATCACTTTGCAAAATCCACAAGAACAGTCTTACAGAAAGGCTTCTTGGTGTGAAAGCTATAACTCAGTGAGATGAATTAACAGAACACAAAGCAGTTTCTCAGAAAGCTTCTTTCCACTTTTTAACTGAAGTTGTTTCGTTTTTCACCATAGACCCCTATGGGCTCCCAAATATCTCTTTGCAAATTCCACAAGAACAGTCTTAGCGAAAGGCCTCTTGAGGGGAAAGCTGTAACTCTGTGAGATGAATTAACAGAACACAAAGCAGTTTCTCAGAAAGCTTCTTTTCAGTTTTTATCTTAGGATATTTCCTTTTTTCATAGCCCTCTAAGAGCTTCTAAATATCACTTTGCAAATTTCACAAAAGCAGTCTTAGCGAAAGGCTTTTCCAGGGGAAAGCTGTAACTCTGAGAGGTGAATTAACAGAAAGCAAAGGAGTTTCTCAGAAAGCTTCTTTCCAGTTTTTAACTGAAGATATTTCATTCTTTACCATAGCCCTCTATAGGCTTCCAAATATCACTTTGCAAAATCCACAAGAACAGCCTTAGCGAAAGGCTTCTTGAGGGGAAAGCTGTAACTCCGTGAGATCAATTAACAGAACACAAAGCGGTTTCTCAGAAAGTTTCTTTTCAGTTTCTATCTTAGGATATTTCCTTTTTCACCATAACCCTCTACAGGTTTCTAAATATCACTTTGCAAATTCCACAAGAACAGTCTTACCGAAAGGCTTCTTGGTGTGAAAGCTATAACCTTTTGAGATGAATTAACAGAACACAAAGCAGTTTCTCAGAAAGCTTTTTTCCAGCTTTTAACGGAAGACAGTTCCTTTTTCACCATAGCCCTCTACTTGCTTCACAATATCACTTTGCTAATTCTACAAGAACAGTCTTTGCGAAAGGCTTCTTGAGGGGAAAGCTGTAACACTGTGTGATCAATTAACGGAAAACAAAGCAGTCTCTCAGATCGTTTCTTTCCAGTTTTTAACGGAAGATATTTCCTTTTTCACCATAGACCTCTAAGGACTTCCAAATATCACTTTGCAAATCCCACAAGAAAAGTCTTAGCGAAAGGCTTCATGAGGGGAAACTGTAACTCTGTAAGACGATTTAACAGAACACAAAGCAGTTTCTCAGAAAGCTTCTTTCCAGTTTGTAACCGAAGATATTTCGTTTTTCACCGTAGCCCCCTATGGGCTTCCAAATATCACTTTGAATATTCCACCAAAACAGTCTTAGCGAAAGGCTTCTTGAGGTGAACGCTCTAACACTGTGAGATGAATTAACAGAACAAAAAGCAGTTTCTCAGAAAGCTTCTTTCCGGTTTTTAACGGAAGAGATTTCCTTTTTCACCATAGCCCTCTGAGGGCTTCCAAATATCACTTTGCCAATCCCACAAGAACAGTCTTAGCGACAGGCTTCATGAGGGGAAAACTGTAACTCTGTAAGATGATTTAACAGAACACAAAGCAGTTTCTCAGAAAGCTTCTTTTCGGTTTTTATCTTAGGATATTTCCCTTTTCGCCATAATCCTCTATCGGATTCCAATATCACTTTGCGAATTCCACAAGAACAGTCTCAGTGAACGGCTTCTTGACGGTAAAGCTGTAACTGTGTGAGATGAATTAACAGACAAAGCAGTTTCTCAGAAAGCTTCTTTTCAGTTTTTATCTTAGGACAATTTCTTTTTCACCATAGCCTTATATGTGCTTCCAAATATCACTTTGCAATTTCCACAAGAACAAAGTTAGCGAAAGGCTTCTTCAGGGGAAAGCTGTAACTCTGTGAGATGAATTAAGAGAACACAAAGCAGTTTCTCAGAAAGCTTCTATCCAGTTTTTAACGGAAGATATTTCCTTTTTCTGCATAGACGTCTAACGGCTTCCAAATATCACCTTGCAAATTCCACAGGAACAGTCTTAGTGAACGGCTTGTTGTGGCAAAAGATATAACACTGTGAGATGAATTAAGAGAATACAATGCAGTTTCTCAGAAAGCTCCTTTTCCGTTTTTATCTTAGGAAATTACCTTTTTCACGATAATCCTCTATGGGCTTCCAATATCACTTTGCAAATTCCACAAGAACAGTCTCAGTGAACGGCTTGTTTAGGGGAAAGCTTTAACTCTGTGAGATGAATTAAGAGAACACAGCGCAGTTTCTCATAAAGCTTCCTTTCGGTTTTTATCTTAAGATATTTTCTTTTTTGCCAGAGCCCCCTATGGGCTTCCAAATATCACTTTGCAAATTCCACAAGAATAGTCTTAGGGAAAGACTTCTTGAGGGGAAAGCTGTAACTCTCTGAGATCAATTAACAAAAAAAAAGCAGTTTCTCAGAAATCTTCTTTCAAGTTTTTAACGGAAGATATTTACTTTTTCACCAGAGCCCTCTATGGGCTTCCAAATATCACATTTCAAGTTCCACACGAACAGTCTTAGTGAAAGGCTTTTGGAGGAGAAAGCTTAAATCTGTAATATGAATTAACAGACAAAATCTGTTTTTCCGAAAGCTTCTTTCCCCTTTTTAACGGAAGATATTTCCTTTTTCACCATGGCCCTCAATGGGCTTCCAAATATCACTTTGCAAATTCCACAAGAACAGTCTTAGCGAAAGGCCTCTTGAGGGGAAAGCTGTAACTCTGTGAGATGAATTAACAGAACACAAAGCAGTTTCTCAGAAAGCTTCTTTTCAGTTTTTAATCTTAGCATATTTCCTTTTTTCATAGCCCTCTAAGGGCTTCTAAATATCACTTTGCAAATTTCACAAGAGCAGTCTTAGCGAAAGGCTTTTCCAGGGGAAAGCTGTAACTCTGAGAGGTGAATTAACAGAAAGCAAAGGAGTTTCTCAGAAAGCTTCTTTCCAGTTTTTAACTGAAGATATTTCATTCTTTACCATAGCCCTCTATAGGCTTCCAAATATCACTTTGCAAAATCCACAAGAACAGCCTTAGCGAAAGGCTTCTTGAGGGGAAAGCTGTAACTCCGTGAGATCAATTAACAGAAAACAAAGCGGTTTCTCAGAAAGTTTCTTTTCAGTTTCTATCTTAGGATATTTCCTTTTTCACCATAACCCTCTACGGGTTTCCAAATATCACTTTGCAAATTAAACAAGAACAGTCTTACCGAAAGGCTTCTTGGTGTGAAAGCTATAACTCTGTGAGATGAATTAACAGAACACAAAGCAGTTTCTCAGAAAGCTTCTTTCCACTTTTTAACTGAAGTTGTTTCGTTTTTCACCATAGACCCCTATGGGCTCCCAAATATCTCTTTGCAAATTCCACAAGAACAGTCTTAGCGAAGGCCTCTTGAGGGGAAAGCTGTAACTCTGTGAGATGAATTAACAGAACACAAAGCAGTTTCTCAGAAAGCTTCTTTTCAGTTTTTATCTTAGGATATTTCCTTTTTTCATAGCCCTCTAAGAGCTTCTAAATATCACTTTGCAAATTTCACAAAAGCAGTCTTAGCGAAAGGCTTTTCCAGGGGAAAGCTGTAACTCAGAGAGGTGAATTAACAGAACGCAAAGAAGTTTCTCAGAAAGCTTCTTTCCAGTTTTTAACTGAAGATATTTCATTCTTTACCATAGCCCTCTATAGGCTTCCAAATATCACTTTGCAAAATCCACAAGAACAGCCTTAGCGAAAGGCTTCTTGAGGGGAAAGCTGTAACTCCGTGAGATCAATTAACAGAACACAAAGCGGTTTCTCAGAAAGTTTCTTTTCAGTTTCTATCTTAGGATATTTCCTTTTTCACCATAACCCTCTACGGGTTTCCAAATATCACTTTGCAAATTCCACAAGAACAGTCTTACCGAAAGGCTTCTTGGTGTGAAAGCTATAACCTTTTGAGATGAATTAACAGAACACAAAGCAGTTTCTCAGAAAGCTTTTTTCCAGCTTTTAACGGAAGACAGTTCCTTTTTCACCATAGCCCTCTACTTGCTTCACAATATCACTTTGCTAATTCTACAAGAACAGTCTTTGCGAAAGGCTTCTTGAGGGGAAAGCTGTAACACTGTGTGATCAATTAACGGAAAACAAAGCAGTCTCTCAGATCGTTTCTTTCCAGTTTTTAACGGAAGATATTTCCTTTTTCACCATAGACCTCTAAGGACTTCCAAATATCACTTTGCAAATCCCACAAGAAAAGTCTTAGCGAAAGGCTTCATGAGGGGAAACTGTAACTCTGTAAGACGATTTAACAGAACACAAAGCAGTTTCTCAGAAAGCTTCTTTCCAGTTTGTAACCGAAGATATTTCGTTTTTCACCGTAGCCCCCTATGGGCTTCCAAATATCACTTTGAATATTCCACCAAAACAGTCTTAGCGAAAGGCTTCTTGAGGTGAACGCTCTAACTCTGTGAGATGAATTAACAGAACAAAAAGCAGTTTCTCAGAAAGCTTCTTTCCGGTTTTTAACGGAAGAGATTTCCTTTTTCACCATAGCCCTCTGAGGGCTTCCAAATATCACTTTGCCAATCCCACAAGAACAGTCTTAGCGACAGGCTTCATGAGGGGAAAACTGTAACTCTGTAAGATGATTTAACAGAACACAAAGCAGTTTCTCAGAAAGCTTCTTTTCGGTTTTTATCTTAGGATATTTCCCTTTTCGCCATAATCCTCTATCGGATTCCAATATCACTTTGCGAATTCCACAAGAACAGTCTCAGTGAACGGCTTCTTGACGGTAAAGCTGTAACTGTGTGAGATGAATTAACAGACAAAGCAGTTTCTCAGAAAGCTTCTTTTCAGTTTTTATCTTAGGACAATTTCTTTTTCACCATAGCCTTATATGTGCTTCCAAATATCACTTTGCAATTTCCACAAGAACAAAGTTAGCGAAAGGCTTCTTCAGGGGAAAGCTGTAACTCTGTGAGATGAATTAAGAGAACACAAAGCAGTTTCTCAGAAAGCTTCTATCCAGTTTTTAACGGAAGATATTTCCTTTTTCTGCATAGACGTCTAACGGCTTCCAAATATCACCTTGCAAATTCCACAGGAACAGTCTTAGTGAATGGCTTGTTGTGGCAAAAGATATAACACTGTGAGATGAATTAAGAGAATACAATGCAGTTTCTCAGAAAGCTCCTTTTCCGTTTTTATCTTAGGAAATTACCTTTTTCACGATAATCCTCTATGGGCTTCCAATATCACTTTGCAAATTCCACAAGAACAGTCTCAGTGAACGGCTTGTTTAGGGGAAAGCTTTAACTCTGTGAGATGAATTAAGAGAACACAGCGCAGTTTCTCATAAAGCTTCCTTTCGGTTTTTATCTTAAGATATTTTCTTTTTTGCCAGAGCCCCCTATGGGCTTCCAAATATCACTTTGCAAATTCCACAAGAATAGTCTTAGGGAAAGACTTCTTGAGGGGAAAGCTGTAACTCTCTGAGATCAATTAACAAAAAAAAAGCAGTTTCTCAGAAATCTTCTTTCAAGTTTTTAACGGAAGATATTTACTTTTTCACCAGAGCCCTCTATGGGCTTCCAAATATCACATTTCAAGTTCCACACGAACAGTCTTAGTGAAAGGCTTTTGGAGGAGAAAGCTTAAATCTGTAATATGAATTAACAGACAAAATCTGTTTTTCCGAAAGCTTCTTTCCCCTTTTTAACGGAAGATATTTCCTTTTTCACCATGGCCCTCAATGGGCTTCCAAATATCACTTTGCAAATTCCACAAGAACAGTCTTAGCGAAAGGCCTCTTGAGGGGAAAGCTGTAACTCTGTGAGATGAACTAACAGAACACAAAGCAGTTTCTCAGAAAGCTTCTTTTCAGTTTTTAATCTTAGCATATTTCCTTTTTTCATAGCCCTCTAAGGGCTTCTAAATATCACTTTGCAAATTTCACAAGAGCAGTCTTAGCGAAAGGCTTTTCCAGGGGAAAGCTGTAACTCTGAGAGGTGAATTAACAGAAAGCAAAGGAGTTTCTCAGAAAGCTTCTTTCCAGTTTTTAACTGAAGATATTTCATTCTTTACCATAGCCCTCTATAGGCTTCCAAATATCACTTTGCAAAATCCACAAGAACAGCCTTAGCGAAAGGCTTCTTGAGGGGAAAGCTGTAACTCCGTGAGATCAATTAACAGAAAACAAAGCAGTTTCTCAGAAAGTTTCTTTTCAGTTTCTATCTTAGGATATTTCCTTTTTCACCATAACCCTCTACGGGTTTCCAAATATCACTTTGCAAATTAAACAAGAACAGTCTTACCGAAAGGCTTCTTGGTGTGAAAGCTATAACTCTGTGAGATGAATTAACAGAACACAAAGCAGTTTCTCAGAAAGCTTCTTTCCACTTTTTAACTGAAGTTGTTTCGTTTTTCACCATAGACCCCTATGGGCTCCCAAATATCACTTTGCAAATTCCACAAGAACAGTCTTAGCGAAAGGCCTCTTGAGGGGAAAGCTGTAACTCTGTGAGATGAATTAACAGAACACAAAGCAGTTTCTCAGAAAGCTTCTTTTCAGTTTTTATCTTAGGATATTTCCTTTTTTCATAGCCCTCTAAGGGCTTCTAAATATCACTTTGCAAATTTCACAAGAGCAGTCTTAGCGAAAGACTTTTCCAGGGTAAAGCTGTAACTCTGAGAGGTGAATTAACACATCGCAAAGGAGTTTCTCAGAAAGCTTCTTTCCAGTTTTTAACTGAAGATTTTTCCTTCTTTACCATAGCCCTCTATAGGCTTCCAAATATCACTTTGCAAAATCCACAAGAACAGTCTTACCGAAAGGCTTCTTGGTGTGAAAGCTATAACTCTGTGAGATGAATTAACAGAACACAAAGCAGTTTCTCAGAAAGCTTCTTTCCACTTTTTAACTGAAGTTGTTTCGTTTTTCACCATAGACCCCTATGGGCTCCCAAATATCTCTTTGCAAATTCCACAAGAACAGTCTTAGCGAAAGGCCTCTTGAGGGGAAAGCTGTAACTCTGTGAGATGAATTAACAGAACACAAAGCAGTTTCTCAGAAAGCTTCTTTTCAGTTTTTATCTTAGGATATTTCCTTTTTTCATAGCCCTCTAAGAGCTTCTAAATATCACTTTGCAAATTTCACAAAAGCAGTCTTAGCGAAAGGCTTTTCCAGGGGAAAGCTGTAACTCAGAGAGGTGAATTAACAGAACGCAAAGAAGTTTCTCAGAAAGCTTCTTTCCAGTTTTTAACTGAAGATATTTCATTCTTTACCATAGCCCTCTATAGGCTTCCAAATATCACTTTGCAAAATCCACAAGAACAGCCTTAGCGAAAGGCTTCTTGAGGGGAAAGCTGTAACTCCGTGAGATCAATTAACAGAACACAAAGCGGTTTCTCAGAAAGTTTCTTTTCAGTTTCTATCTTAGGATATTTCCTTTTTCACCATAACCCTCTACGGGTTTCCAAATATCACTTTGCAAATTCCACAAGAACAGTCTTACCGAAAGGCTTCTTGGTGTGAAAGCTATAACCTTTTGAGATGAATTAACAGAACACAAAGCAGTTTCTCAGAAAGCTTTTTTCCAGCTTTTAACGGAAGACAGTTCCTTTTTCACCATAGCCCTCTACTTGCTTCACAATATCACTTTGCTAATTCTACAAGAACAGTCTTTGCGAAAGGCTTCTTGAGGGGAAAGCTGTAACACTGTGTGATCAATTAACGGAAAACAAAGCAGTCTCTCAGATCGTTTCTTTCCAGTTTTTAACGGAAGATATTTCCTTTTTCACCATAGACCTCTAAGGACTTCCAAATATCACTTTGCAAATCCCACAAGAAAAGTCTTAGCGAAAGGCTTCATGAGGGGAAACTGTAACTCTGTAAGACGATTTAACAGAACACAAAGCAGTTTCTCAGAAAGCTTCTTTCCAGTTTGTAACCGAAGATATTTCGTTTTTCACCGTAGCCCCCTATGGGCTTCCAAATATCACTTTGAATATTCCACCAAAACAGTCTTAGCGAAAGGCTTCTTGAGGTGAACGCTCTAACTCTGTGAGATGAATTAACAGAACAAAAAGCAGTTTCTCAGAAAGCTTCTTTCCGGTTTTTAACGGAAGAGATTTCCTTTTTCACCATAGCCCTCTGAGGGCTTCCAAATATCACTTTGCCAATCCCACAAGAACAGTCTTAGCGACAGGCTTCATGAGGGGAAAACTGTAACTCTGTAAGATGATTTAACAGAACACAAAGCAGTTTCTCAGAAAGCTTCTTTTCGGTTTTTATCTTAGGATATTTCCCTTTTCGCCATAATCCTCTATCGGATTCCAATATCACTTTGCGAATTCCACAAGAACAGTCTCAGTGAACGGCTTCTTGACGGTAAAGCTGTAACTGTGTGAGATGAATTAACAGACAAAGCAGTTTCTCAGAAAGCTTCTTTTCAGTTTTTATCTTAGGACAATTTCTTTTTCACCATAGCCTTATATGTGCTTCCAAATATCACTTTGCAATTTCCACAAGAACAAAGTTAGCGAAAGGCTTCTTCAGGGGAAAGCTGTAACTCTGTGAGATGAATTAAGAGAACACAAAGCAGTTTCTCAGAAAGCTTCTATCCAGTTTTTAACGGAAGATATTTCCTTTTTCTGCATAGACGTCTAACGGCTTCCAAATATCACCTTGCAAATTCCACAGGAACAGTCTTAGTGAACGGCTTGTTGTGGCAAAAGATATAACACTGTGAGATGAATTAAGAGAATACAATGCAGTTTCTCAGAAAGCTCCTTTTCCGTTTTTATCTTAGGAAATTACCTTTTTCACGATAATCCTCTATGGGCTTCCAATATCACTTTGCAAATTCCACAAGAACAGTCTCAGTGAACGGCTTGTTTAGGGGAAAGCTTTAACTCTGTGAGATGAATTAAGAGAACACAGCGCAGTTTCTCATAAAGCTTCCTTTCGGTTTTTATCTTAAGATATTTTCTTTTTTGCCAGAGCCCCCTATGGGCTTCCAAATATCACTTTGCAAATTCCACAAGAATAGTCCTAGGGAAAGACTTCTTGAGGGGAAAGCTGTAACTCTCTGAGATCAATTAACAAAAAAAAAGCAGTTTCTCAGAAATCTTCTTTCAAGTTTTTAACGGAAGATATTTACTTTTTCACCAGAGCCCTCTATGGGCTTCCAAATATCACATTTCAAGTTCCACACGAACAGTCTTAGTGAAAGGCTTTTGGAGGAGAAACCTTAAATCTGTAATATGAATTAACAGACAAAATCTGTTTTTCTGAAAGCTTCTTTCCCCTTTTTAACGGAAGATATTTCCTTTTTCACCATGGCCCTCAATGGGCTTCCAAATATCACTTTGCAAATTCCACAAGAACAGTCTTAGCGAAAGGCCTCTTGAGGGGAAAGCTGTAACTCTGTGAGATGAACTAACAGAACACAAAGCAGTTTCTCAGAAAGCTTCTTTTCAGTTTTTAATCTTAGCATATTTCCTTTTTTCATAGCCCTCTAAGGGCTTCTAAATATCACTTTGCAAATTTCACAAGAGCAGTCTTAGCGAAAGGCTTTTCCAGGGGAAAGCTGTAACTCTGAGAGGTGAATTAACAGAAAGCAAAGGAGTTTCTCAGAAAGCTTCTTTCCAGTTTTTAACTGAAGATATTTCATTCTTTACCATAGCCCTCTATAGGCTTCCAAATATCACTTTGCAAAATCCACAAGAACAGCCTTAGCGAAAGGCTTCTTGAGGGGAAAGCTGTAACTCCGTGAGATCAATTAACAGAAAACAAAGCGGTTTCTCAGAAAGTTTCTTTTCAGTTTCTATCTTAGGATATTTCCTTTTTCACCATAACCCTCTACGGGTTTCCAAATATCACTTTGCAAATTAAACAAGAACAGTCTTACCGAAAGGCTTCTTGGTGTGAAAGCTATAACTCTGTGAGATGAATTAACAGAACACAAAGCAGTTTCTCAGAAAGCTTCTTTCCACTTTTTAACTGAAGTTGTTTCGTTTTTCACCATAGACCCCTATGGGCTCCCAAATATCACTTTGCAAATTCCACAAGAACAGTCTTAGCGAAAGGCCTCTTGAGGGGAAAGCTGTAACTCTGTGAGATGAATTAACAGAACACAAAGCAGTTTCTCAGAAAGCTTCTTTTCAGTTTTTATCTTAGGATATTTCCTTTTTTCATAGCCCTCTAAGGGCTTCTAAATATCACTTTGCAAATTTCACAAGAGCAGTCTTAGCGAAAGACTTTTCCAGGGTAAAGCTGTAACTCTGAGAGGTGAATTAACACATCGCAAAGGAGTTTCTCAGAAAGCTTCTTTCCAGTTTTTAACTGAAGATTTTTCCTTCTTTACCATAGCCCTCCATAGGCTTCCAAATATCACTTTGCAAAATCCACAAGAACAGTCTTACCGAAAGGCTTCTTGGTGTGAAAGCTATAACTCTGTGAGATGAATTAACAGAACACAAAGCAGTTTCTCAGAAAGCTTCTTTCCACTTTTTAACTGAAGTTGTTTCGTTTTTCACCATAGACCCCTATGGGCTCCCAAATATCTCTTTGCAAATTCCACAAGAACAGTCTTAGCGAAAGGCCTCTTGAGGGGAAAGCTGTAACTCTGTGAGATGAATTAACAGAACACAAAGCAGTTTCTCAGAAAGCTTCTTTTCAGTTTTTATCTTAGGATATTTCCTTTTTTCATAGCCCTCTAAGAGCTTCTAAATATCACTTTGCAAATTTCACAAAAGCAGTCTTAGCGAAAGGCTTTTCCAGGGGAAAGCTGTAACTCAGAGAGGTGAATTAACAGAACGCAAAGAAGTTTCTCAGAAAGCTTCTTTCCAGTTTTTAACTGAAGATATTTCATTCTTTACCATAGCCCTCTATAGGCTTCCAAATATCACTTTGCAAAATCCACAAGAACAGCCTTAGCGAAAGGCTTCTTGAGGGGAAAGCTGTAACTCCGTGAGATCAATTAACAGAACACAAAGCGGTTTCTCAGAAAGTTTCTTTTCAGTTTCTATCTTAGGATATTTCCTTTTTCACCATAACCCTCTACGGGTTTCCAAATATCACTTTGCAAATTCCACAAGAACAGTCTTACCGAAAGGCTTCTTGGTGTGAAAGCTATAACCTTTTGAGATGAATTAACAGAACACAAAGCAGTTTCTCAGAAAGCTTTTTTCCAGCTTTTAACGGAAGACAGTTCCTTTTTCACCATAGCCCTCTACTTGCTTCACAATATCACTTTGCTAATTCTACAAGAACAGTCTTTGCGAAAGGCTTCTTGAGGGGAAAGCTGTAACACTGTGTGATCAATTAACGGAAAACAAAGCAGTCTCTCAGATCGTTTCTTTCCAGTTTTTAACGGAAGATATTTCCTTTTTCACCATAGACCTCTAAGGACTTCCAAATATCACTTTGCAAATCCCACAAGAAAAGTCTTAGCGAAAGGCTTCATGAGGGGAAACTGTAACTCTGTAAGACGATTTAACAGAACACAAAGCAGTTTCTCAGAAAGCTTCTTTCCAGTTTGTAACCGAAGATATTTCGTTTTTCACCGTAGCCCCCTATGGGCTTCCAAATATCACTTTGAATATTCCACCAAAACAGTCTTAGCGAAAGGCTTCTTGAGGTGAACGCTCTAACTCTGTGAGATGAATTAACAGAACAAAAAGCAGTTTCTCAGAAAGCTTCTTTCCGGTTTTTAACGGAAGAGATTTCCTTTTTCACCATAGCCCTCTGAGGGCTTCCAAATATCACTTTGCCAATCCCACAAGAACAGTCTTAGCGACAGGCTTCATGAGGGGAAAACTGTAACTCTGTAAGATGATTTAACAGAACACAAAGCAGTTTCTCAGAAAGCTTCTTTTCGGTTTTTATCTTAGGATATTTCCCTTTTCGCCATAATCCTCTATCGGATTCCAATATCACTTTGCGAATTCCACAAGAACAGTCTCAGTGAACGGCTTCTTGACGGTAAAGCTGTAACTGTGTGAGATGAATTAACAGACAAAGCAGTTTCTCAGAAAGCTTCTTTTCAGTTTTTACCTTAGGACAATTTCTTTTTCACCATAGCCTTATATGTGCTTCCAAATATCACTTTGCAATTTCCACAAGAACAAAGTTAGCGAAAGGCTTCTTCAGGGGAAAGCTGTAACTCTGTGAGATGAATTAAGAGAACACAAAGCAGTTTCTCAGAAAGCTTCTATCCAGTTTTTAACGGAAGATATTTCCTTTTCCTGCATAGACTTCTAACGGCTTCCAAATATCACCTTGCAAATTCCACAGGAACAGTCTTAGTGAACGGCTTGTTGTGGCAAAAGATATAACACTGTGAGATGAATTAAGAGAATACAATGCAGTTTCTCAGAAAGCTCCTTTTCCGTTTTTATCTTAGGAAATTACCTTTTTCACGATAATCCTCTATGGGCTTCCAATATCACTTTGCAAATTCCACAAGAACAGTCTCAGTGAACGGCTTGTTTAGGGGAAAGCTTTAACTCTGTGAGATGAATTAAGAGAACACAGCGCAGTTTCTCATAAAGCTTCCTTTCGGTTTTTATCTTAAGATATTTTCTTTTTTGCCAGAGCCCCCTATGGGCTTCCAAATATCACTTTGCAAATTCCACAAGAATAGTCTTAGGGAAAGACTTCTTGAGGGGAAAGCTGTAACTCTCTGAGATCAATTAACAAAAAAAAAGCAGTTTCTCAGAAATCTTCTTTCAAGTTTTTAACGGAAGATATTTACTTTTTCACCAGAGCCCTCTATGGGCTTCCAAATATCACATTTCAAGTTCCACACGAACAGTCTTAGTGAAAGGCTTTTGGAGGAGAAAGCTTAAATCTGTAATATGAATTAACAGACAAAATCTGTTTTTCCGAAAGCTTCTTTCCCCTTTTTAACGGAAGATATTTCCTTTTTCACCATGGCCCTCAATGGGCTTCCAAATATCACTTTGCAAATTCCACAAGAACAGTCTTAGCGAAAGGCCTCTTGAGGGGAAAGCTGTAACTCTGTGAGATGAATTAACAGAACACAAAGCAGTTTCTCAGAAAGCTTCTTTTCAGTTTTTAATCTTAGCATATTTCCTTTTTTCATAGCCCTCTAAGGGCTTCTAAATATCACTTTGCAAATTTCACAAGAGCAGTCTTAGCGAAAGGCTTTTCCAGGGGAAAGCTGTAACTCTGAGAGGTGAATTAACAGAAAGCAAAGGAGTTTCTCAGAAAGCTTCTTTCCAGTTTTTAACTGAAGATATTTCATTCTTTACCATAGCCCTCTATAGGCTTCCAAATATCACTTTGCAAAATCCACAAGAACAGCCTTAGCGAAAGGCTTCTTGAGGGGAAAGCTGTAACTCCGTGAGATCAATTAACAGAAAACAAAGCGGTTTCTCAGAAAGTTTCTTTTCAGTTTCTATCTTAGGATATTTCCTTTTTCACCATAAACCTCTACGGGTTTCCAAATATCACTTTGCAAATTAAACAAGAACAGTCTTACCGAAAGGCTTCTTGGTGTGAAAGCTATAACTCTGTGAGATGAATTAACAGAACACAAAGCAGTTTCTCAGAAAGCTTCTTTCCACTTTTTAACTGAAGTTGTTTCGTTTTTCACCAGAGACCCCTATGGGCTCCCAAATATCACTTTGCAAATTCCACAAGAACAGTCTTAGCGAAAGGCCTCTTGAGGGGAAAGCTGTAACTCTGTGAGATGAATTAACAGAACACAAAGCAGTTTCTCAGAAAGCTTCTTTTCAGTTTTTATCTTAGGATATTTCCTTTTTTCATAGCCCTCTAAGGGCTTCTAAATATCACTTTGCAAATTTCACAAGAGCAGTCTTAGCGAAAGACTTTTCCAGGGTAAAGCTGTAACTCTGAGAGGTGAATTAACACATCGCAAAGGAGTTTCTCAGAAAGCTTCTTTCCAGTTTTTAACTGAAGATTTTTCCTTCTTTACCATAGCCCTCCATAGGCTTCCAAATATCACTTTGCAAAATCCACAAGAACAGTCTTACCGAAAGGCTTCTTGGTGTGAAAGCTATAACTCTGTGAGATGAATTAACAGAACACAAAGCAGTTTCTCAGAAAGCTTCTTTCCACTTTTTAACTGAAGTTGTTTCGTTTTTCACCATAGACCCCTATGGGCTCCCAAATATCTCTTTGCAAATTCCACAAGAACAGTCTTAGCGAAAGGCCTCTTGAGGGGAAAGCTGTAACTCTGTGAGATGAATTAACAGAACACAAAGCAGTTTCTCAGAAAGCTTCTTTTCAGTTTTTATCTTAGGATATTTCCTTTTTTCATAGCCCTCTAAGAGCTTCTAAATATCACTTTGCAAATTTCACAAAAGCAGTCTTAGCGAAAGGCTTTTCCAGGGGAAAGCTGTAACTCAGAGAGGTGAATTAACAGAACGCAGAGAAGTTTCTCAGAAAGCTTCTTTCCAGTTTTTAACTGAAGATATTTCATTCTTTACCATAGTCCTCTATAGGCTTCCAAATATCACTTTGCAAAATCCGCAAGAACAGCCTTAGCGAAAGGCTTCTTGAGGGGAAAGCTGTAACTCCGTGAGATCAATTAACAGAACACAAAGCGGTTTCTCAGAAAGTTTCTTTTCAGTTTCTATCTTAGGATATTTCCTTTTTCACCATAACCCTCTACGGGTTTCCAAATATCACTTTGCAAATTCCACAAGAACAGTCTTACCGAAAGGCTTCTTGGTGTGAAAGCTATAACCTTTTGAGATGAATTAACAGAACACAAAGCAGTTTCTCAGAAAGCTTTTTTCCAGCTTTTAACGGAAGACAGTTCCTTTTTCACCATAGCCCTCTACTTGCTTCACAATATCACTTTGCTAATTCTACAAGAACAATCTTTGCGAAAGGCTTCTTGAGGGGAAAGCTGTAACACTGTGTGATCAATTAACGGAAAACAAAGCAGTCTCTCAGATCGTTTCTTTCCAGTTTTTAACGGAAGATATTTCCTTTTTCACCATAGACCTCTAAGGACTTCCAAATATCACTTTGCAAATCCCACAAGAAAAGTCTTAGCGAAAGGCTTCATGAGGGGAAACTGTAACTCTGTAAGACGATTTAACAGAACACAAAGCAGTTTCTCAGAAAGCTTCTTTCCAGTTTGTAACCGAAGATATTTCGTTTTTCACCGTAGCCCCCTATGGGCTTCCAAATATCACTTTGAATATTCCACCAAAACAGTCTTAGCGAAAGGCTTCTTGAGGTGAACGCTCTAACTCTGTGAGATGAATTAACAGAACAAAAAGCAGTTTCTCAGAAAGCTTCTTTCCGGTTTTTAACGGAAGAGATTTCCTTTTTCACCATAGCCCTCTGAGGGCTTCCAAATATCACTTTGCCAATCCCACAAGAACAGTCTTAGCGACAGGCTTCATGAGGGGAAAACTGTAACTCTGTAAGATGATTTAACAGAACACAAAGCAGTTTCTCAGAAAGCTTCTTTTCGGTTTTTATCTTAGGATATTTCCCTTTTCGCCATAATCCTCTATCGGATTCCAATATCACTTTGCGAATTCCACAAGAACAGTCTCAGTGAACGGCTTCTTGACGGTAAAGCTGTAACTGTGTGAGATGAATTAACAGACAAAGCAGTTTCTCAGAAAGCTTCTTTTCAGTTTTTATCTTAGGACAATTTCTTTTTCACCATAGCCTTATATGTGCTTCCAAATATCACTTTGCAATTTCCACAAGAACAAAGTTAGCGAAAGGCTTCTTCAGGGGAAAGCTGTAACTCTGTGAGATGAATTAAGAGAACACAAAGCAGTTTCTCAGAAAGCTTCTATCCAGTTTTTAACGGAAGATATTTCCTTTTTCTGCATAGACTTCTAACGGCTTCCAAATATCACCTTGCAAATTCCACAGGAACAGTCTTAGTGAACGGCTTGTTGTGGCAAAAGATATAACACTGTGAGATGAATTAAGAGAATACAATGCAGTTTCTCAGAAAGCTCCTTTTCCGTTTTTATCTTAGGAAATTACCTTTTTCACGATAATCCTCTATGGGCTTCCAATATCACTTTGCAAATTCCACAAGAACAGTCTCAGTGAACGGCTTGTTTAGGGGAAAGCTTTAACTCTGTGAGATGCATTAAGAGAACACAGCGCAGTTTCTCATAAAGCTTCCTTTCGGTTTTTATCTTAAGATATTTTCTTTTTTGCCAGAGCCCCCTATGGGCTTCCAAATATCACTTTGCAAATTCCACAAGAATAGTCTTAGGGAAAGACTTCTTGAGGGGAAAGCTGTAACTCTCTGAGATCAATTAACAAAAAAAAAGCAGTTTCTCAGAAATCTTCTTTCAAGTTTTTAACGGAAGATATTTACTTTTTCACCAGAGCCCTCTATGGGCTTCCAAATATCACATTTCAAGTTCCACACGAACAGTCTTAGTGAAAGGCTTTTGGAGGAGAAAGCTTAAATCTGTAATATGAATTAACAGACAAAATCTGTTTTTCCGAAAGCTTCTTTCCCCTTTTTAACGGAAGATATTTCCTTTTTCACCATGGCCCTCAATGGGCTTCCAAATATCACTTTGCAAATATCACAAGAACAGTCTTACTGAACGGCTTCTTGAGAGGAAAGCTGTAACTATGTGAGATGAACTAACAGAACACAAAGCAGTTTCTCAGAAAGCTTCTTTCCAGTTTTTAACGGAAGATATTTCCTTTTCCACCAGAGCACTCTAAGGGCTTCCGAATATCACTTTACAAATTCCACAAGAACAGTCTTAGCGAAAGGCTTCTTGAAGGGAAAGCTGTAACTCTGTGAGATGAATTAACAGAACCCACAGCAGTTTCTCAGAAATCTTCTTTCCAGTTTTTAACGGAAGATATTTCCTTTTTCAGCATAGCCCTCTATGGGCTTCCAAATATCACTTTGCAAATTCCACAAGAACAGTCTTGGGAAAGGCTTCTTGAGGGGAAAGCTGTAGCTCTGTGAGATGAATTAATAGAACACAAAGCAGTTTCTCAGAAAACTTCTTTCCAGTTTATATCGGAAGATATTTCCTTTTTCACCATATCCCTCAATGGGCTTCCAAATATCACTTTGCAAATTTCACAAGAACAGCATTAGCGAAGGGCTTCTTGAGACACGCTTTTTAGGGGAAAGCTGTAACTCTGTGAGTTGAATTAACAGAACACAAAGCAGGTTATCAGAGAGCTTGTTTACAGTTTTTAACGGAAGATATTTCCTTTTTCACCATATCCCTCTATGGGCTTCGAAATATCACTTTGCAAATTCCACAAGAACAGTCTTAGTGAATGCATTCTTGAGGGGAAAGCTATAACTCTGTGAGATGAATTAAGAGAACACAGTGCAGTTTTTCAGAAAGCATCTTTTCGGTTTTTATGTTACGATATTTTCTTTTTCACCATAGCTCTCTAAGGGCTTCCAAATATCACTTTGCAAATTCCACAAGAACAGTCTTAGCGAAAGGCCTCTTGAGGGGAAAGCTGTAACTCTGTGAGATGAATTAACAGAACACAAAGCAGTTTCTCAGAAAGCTTCTTTTTAGTTTTTAATCTTAGCATATTTCCTTTTTTCATAGCCCTCTAAGGGCTTCTAAATATCACTTTGCAAATTTCACAAGAGCAGTCTTAGCGAAAGGCTTTTCCAGGGGAAAGCTGTAACTCTGAGAGGTGAATTAACAGAAAGCAAAGGAGTTTCTCAGAAAGCTTCTTTCCAGTTTTTAACTGAAGATATTTCATTCTTTACCATAGCCCTCTATAGGCTTCCAAATATCACTTTGCAAAATCCACAAGAACAGCCTTAGCGAAAGGCTTCTTGAGGGGAAAGCTGTAACTCCGTGAGATCAATTAACAGAAAACAAAGCGGTTTCTCAGAAAGTTTCTTTTCAGTTTCTATCTTAGGATATTTCCTTTTTCACCATAACCCTCTACGGGTTTCCAAATATCACTTTGCAAATTAAACAAGAACAGTCTTACCGAAAGGCTTCTTGGTGTGAAAGCTATAACTCTGTGAGATGAATTAACAGAACACAAAGCAGTTTCTCAGAAAGCTTCTTTCCACTTTTTAACTGAAGTTGTTTCGTTTTTCACCATAGACCCCTATGGGCTCCCAAATATCACTTTGCAAATTCCACAAGAACAGTCTTAGCGAAAGGCCTCTTGAGGGGAAAGCTGTAACTCTGTGAGATGAATTAACAGAACACAAAGCAGTTTCTCAGAAAGCTTCTTTTCAGTTTTTATCTTAGGATATTTCCTTTTTTCATAGCCCTCTAAGGGCTTCTAAATATCACTTTGCAAATTTCACAAGAGCAGTCTTAGCGAAAGACTTTTCCAGGTTAAAGCTGTAACTCTGAGAGGTGAATTAACACATCGCAAAGGAGTTTCTCAGAAAGCTTCTTTCCAGTTTTTAACTGAAGATTTTTCCTTCTTTACCATAGCCCTCCATAGGCTTCCAAATATCACTTTGCAAAATCCACAAGAACAGTCTTACCGAAAGGCTTCTTGGTGTGAAAGCTATAACTCTGTGAGATGAATTAAAAGAACACAAAGCAGTTTCTCAGAAAGCTTCTTTCCACTTTTTAACTGAAGTTGTTTCGTTTTTCACCATAGACCCCTATGGGCTCCCAAATATCTCTTTGCAAATTCCACAAGAACAGTCTTAGCGAAAGGCCTCTTGAGGGGAAAGCTGTAACTCTGTGAGATGAATTAACAGAACACAAAGCAGTTTCTCAGAAAGCTTCTTTTCAGTTTTTATCTTAGGATATTTCTTTTTTTCATAGCCCTCTAAGAGCTTCTAAATATCACTTTGCAAATTTCACAAAAGCAGTCTTAGCGAAAGTCTTTTCCAGGGGAAAGCTGTAACTCAGAGAGGTGAATTAACAGAACGCAGAGAAGTTTCTCAGAAAGCTTCTTTCCAGTTTTTAACTGAAGATATTTCATTCTTTACCATAGCCCTCTATGGGCTTCCAAATATCACTTTGCAAAATCCACAAGAACAGCCTTAGCGAAAGGCTTCTTGAGGGGAAAGCTGTAACTCCGTGAGATCAATTAACAGAAAACAAAGCGGTTTCTCAGAAAGTTTCTTTTCAGTTTCTATCTTAGGATATTTCCTTTTTCACCATAAACCTCTACGGGTTTCCAAATATCACTTTGAAAATTAAACAAGAACAGTCTTACCGAAAGGCTTCTTGGTGTGAAAGCTATAACTCTGTGAGATGAATTAACAGAACACAAAGCAGTTTCTCAGAAAGCTTCTTTCCACTTTTTAACTGAAGTTGTTTCGTTTTTCACCAGAGACCCCTATGGGCTCCCAAATATCACTTTGCAAATTCCACAAGAACAGTCTTAGCGAAAGGCCTCTTGAGGGGAAAGCTGTAACTCTGTGAGATGAATTAACAGAACACAAAGCAGTTTCTCAGAAAGCTTCTTTTCAGTTTTTATCTTAGGATATTTCCTTTTTTCATAGCCCTCTAAGGGCTTCTAAATATCACTTTGCAAATTTCACAAGAGCAGTCTTAGCGAAAGACTTTTCCAGGGTAAAGCTGTAACTCTGAGAGGTGAATTAACACATCGCAAAGGAGTTTCTCAGAAAGCTTCTTTCCAGTTTTTAACTGAAGATTTTTCCTTCTTTACCATAGCCCTCCATAGGCTTCCAAATATCACTTTGCAAAATCCACAAGAACAGTCTTACCGAAAGGCTTCTTGGTGTGAAAGCTATAACTCTGTGAGATGAATTAACAGAACACAAAGCAGTTTCTCAGAAAGCTTCTTTCCACTTTTTAACTGAAGTTGTTTCGTTTTTCACCATAGACCCCTATGGGCTCCCAAATATCTCTTTGCAAATTCCACAAGAACAGTCTTAGCGAAAGGCCTCTTGAGGGGAAAGCTGTAACTCTGTGAGATGAATTAACAGAACACAAAGCAGTTTCTCAGAAAGCTTCTTTTCAGTTTTTATCTTAGGATATTTCTTTTTTTCATAGCCCTCTAAGAGCTTCTAAATATCACTTTGCAAATTTCACAAAAGCAGTCTTAGCGAAAGTCTTTTCCAGGGGAAAGCTGTAACTCAGAGAGGTGAATTAACAGAACGCAGAGAAGTTTCTCAGAAAGCTTCTTTCCAGTTTTTAACTGAAGATATTTCATTCTTTACCATAGCCCTCTATAGGCTTCCAAATATCACTTTGCAAAATCCACAAGAACAGCCTTAGCGAAAGGCTTCTTGAGGGGAAAGCTGTAACTCCGTGAGATCAATTAACAGAACACAAAGCGGTTTCTCAGAAAGTTTCTTTTCAGTTTCTATCTTAGGATATTTCCTTTTTCACCATAACCCTCTACGGGTTTCCAAATATCACTTTGCGAATTCCACAAGAACAGTCTTACCGAAAGGCTTCTTGGTGTGAAAGCTATAACCTTTTGAGATGAATTAACAGAACACAAAGCAGTTTCTCAGAAAGCTTTTTTCCAGCTTTTAACGGAAGACAGTTCCTTTTTCACCATAGCCCTCTACTTGCTTCACAATATCACTTTGCTAATTCTACAAGAACAGTCTTTGCGAAAGGCTTCTTGAGGGGAAAGCTGTAACACTGTGTGATCAATTAACGGAAAACAAAGCAGTCTCTCAGATCGTTTCTTTCCAGTTTTTAACGGAAGATATTTCCTTTTTCACCATAGACCTCTAAGGACTTCCAAATATCACTTTGCAAATCCCACAAGAAAAGTCTTAGCGAAAGGCTTCATGAGGGGAAACTGTAACTCTGTAAGACGATTTAACAGAACACAAAGCAGTTTCTCAGAAAGCTTCTTTCCAGTTTGTAACCGAAGATATTTCGTTTTTCACCGTAGCCCCCTATGGGCTTCCAAATATCACTTTGAATATTCCACCAAAACAGTCTTAGCGAAAGGCTTCTTGAGGTGAACGCTCTAACTCTGTGAGATGAATTAACAGAACAAAAAGCAGTTTCTCAGAAAGCTTCTTTCCGGTTTTTAACGGAAGAGATTTCCTTTTTCACCATAGCCCTCTGAGGGCTTCCAAATATCACTTTGCCAATCCCACAAGAACAGTCTTAGCGACAGGCTTCATGAGGGGAAAACTGTAACTCTGTAAGATGATTTAACAGAACACAAAGCAGTTTCTCAGAAAGCTTCTTTTCGGTTTTTATCTTAGGATATTTCCCTTTTCGCCATAATCCTCTATCGGATTCCAATATCACTTTGCGAATTCCACAAGAACAGTCTCAGTGAACGGCTTCTTGACGGTAAAGCTGTAACAGTGTGAGATGAATTAACAGACAAAGCAGTTTCTCAGAAAGCTTCTTTTCAGTTTTTATCTTAGGACAATTTCTTTTTCACCATAGCCTTATATGTGCTTCCAAATATCACTTTGCAATTTCCACAAGAACAAAGTTAGCGAAAGGCTTCTTCAGGGGAAAGCTGTAACTCTGTGAGATGAATTAAGAGAACACAAAGCAGTTTCTCAGAAAGCTTCTATCCAGTTTTTAACGGAAGATATTTCCTTTTTCTGCATAGACTTCTAACGGCTTCCAAATATCACCTTGCAAATTCCACAGGAACAGTCTTAGTGAACGGCTTGTTGTGGCAAAAGATATAACACTGTGAGATGAATTAAGAGAATACAATGCAGTTTCTCAGAAAGCTCCTTTTCCGTTTTTATCTTAGGAAATTACCTTTTTCACGATAATCCTCTATGGGCTTCCAATATCACTTTGCAAATTCCACAAGAACAGTCTCAGTGAACGGCTTGTTTAGGGGAAAGCTTTAACTCTGTGAGATGAATTAAGAGAACACAGCGCAGTTTCTCATAAAGCTTCCTTTCGGTTTTTATCTTAAGATATTTTCTTTTTTGCCAGAGCCCCCTATGGGCTTCCAAATATCACTTTGCAAATTCCACAAGAATAGTCTTAGGGAAAGACTTCTTGAGGGGAAAGCTGTAACTCTCTGAGATCAATTAACAAAAAAAAAAGCAGTTTCTCAGAAATCTTCTTTCAAGTTTTTAACGGAAGATATTTACTTTTTCACCAGAGCCCTCTATGGGCTGCCAAATATCACATTTCTAGTTCCACACGAACAGTCTTAGTGAAAGGCTTTTGGAGGAGAAAGCTTAAATCTGTAATATGAATTAACAGACAAAATCTGTTTTTCCGAAAGCTTCTTTCCCCTTTTTAACGGAAGATATTTCCTTTTTCACCATGGCCCTCAATGGGCTTCCAAATATCACTTTGCAAATATCACAAGAACAGTCTTACTGAACGGCTTCTTGAGAGGAAAGCTGTAACTATGTGAGATGAACTAACAGAACACAAAGCAGTTTCTCAGAAAGCTTCTTTCCAGTTTTTAACGGAAGATATTTCCTTTTCTACCAGAGCACTCTAAGGGCTTCCGAATATCACTTTACAAATTCCACAAGAACAGTCTTAGCGAAAGGCTTCTTGAAGGGAAAGCTGTAACTCTGTGAGATGAATTAACAGAACCCACAGCAGTTTCTCAGAAATCTTCTTTCCAGTTTTTAACGGAAGATATTTCCTTTTTCAGCATAGCCCTCTATGGGCTTCCAAATACCACTTTGCAAATTCCACAAGAACAGTCTTAGGAAAAGGCTTCTTGAGGGGAAAGCTGTAGCTCTGTGAGATGAATTAATAGAACACAAAGCAGTTTCTCAGAAAACTTCTTTCCAGTTTATATCGGAAGATATTTCCTTTTTCACCATATCCCTCAATGGGCTTCCAAATATCACTTTGCAAATTTCACAAGAACAGCATTAGCGAAGGGCTTCTTGAGACACGCTTTTTAGGGGAAAGCTGTAACTCTGTGAGTTGAATTAACAGAACACAAAGCAGGTTATCAGAGAGCTTGTTTACAGTTTTTAAAGGAAGATATTTCCTTTTTCACCGTATCCCTCTATGGGCTTCCAAATATCACTTTGCAACATCCACAAGAACAGTCTTAGCGAAAGGCTTCTTGAGGGGAAAGCTGTAGCACTGTGAGATTAATTAACAGAAAACAAAGCAGTTCCTCAGAAAGCTTCTTTCCAGTTTTTAACGGAAGAGATTTCCTTTTTCACCATATCCCTCTATGGGCTTCGAAATATCACTTTGCAAATTCCACAAGAACAGTCTTAGTGAACGCATTCTTGAGGGGAAAGCTATAACTCTGTGAGATGAATTAAGAGAACACAGTGCAGTTTTTCAGAAAGCATCTTTTCGGTTTTTATGTTACGATATTTTCTTTTTCACCATAGCTCTCTAAGGGCTTCCAAATATCACTTTGCAAATTCCACAAGAACAGTCTTAGCGAAAGGCCTCTTGAGGGGAAAGCTGTAACTCTGTGAGATGAATTAACAGAACACAAAGCAGTTTCTCAGAAAGCTTCTTTTCAGTTTTTAATCTTAGCATATTTCCTTTTTTCATAGCCCTCTAAGGGCTTCTAAATATCACTTTGCAAATTTCACAAGAGCAGTGTTAGCGAAAGGCTTTTCCAGGGGAAAGCTGTAACTCTGAGAGGTGAATTAACAGAAAGCAAAGGAGTTTCTCAGAAAGCTTCTTTCCAGTTTTTAACTGAAGATATTTCATTCTTTACCATAGCCCTCTATAGGCTTCCAAATATCACTTTGCAAAATCCACAAGAACAGCCTTAGCGAAAGGCTTCTTGAGGGGAAAGCTGTAACTCCGTGAGATCAATTAACAGAAAACAAAGCGGTTTCTCAGAAAGTTTCTTTTCAGTTTCTATCTTAGGATATTTCCTTTTTCACCATAACCCTCTACGGGTTTCCAAATATCACTTTGCAAATTAAACAAGAACAGTCTTACCGAAAGGCTTCTTGGTGTGAAAGCTATAACTCTGTGAGATGAATTAACAGAACACAAAGCAGTTTCTCAGAAAGCTTCTTTCCACTTTTTAACTGAAGTTGTTTCGTTTTTCACCATAGACCCCTATGGGCTCCCAAATATCACTTTGCAAATTCCACAAGAACAGTCTTAGCGAAAGGCCTCTTGAGGGGAAAGCTGTAACTCTGTGAGATGAATGAACAGAACACAAAGCAGTTTCTCAGAAAGCTTCTTTTCAGTTTTTATCTTAGGATATTTCCTTTTTTCATAGCCCTCTAAGAGCTTCTAAATATCACTTTGCAAATTTCACAAAAGCAGTCTTAGCGAAAGGCTTTTCCAGGGGAAAGCTGTAACTCAGAGAGGTGAATTAACAGAAAGCAAAGGAGTTTCTCAGAAAGCTTCTTTCCAGTTTTTAACTGAAGATATTTCATTTTTTACCATAGCCCTCTATAGGCTTCCAAATATCACTTTGCAAAATCCACAAGAACAGCCTTAGCGAAAGGCTTCTTGAGGGGAAAGCTGTAACTCCGTGAGATCAATTAACAGAACACAAAGCGGTTTCTCAGAAAGTTTCTTTTCAGTTTCTATCTTAGGATATTTCCTTTTTCACCATAACCCTCTACGGGTTTCCAAATATCACTTTGCAAATTCCACAAGAACAGTCTTACCGAAAGGCTTCTTGGTGTGAAAGCTATAACCTTTTGAGATGAATTAACAGAACACAAAGCAGTTTCTCAGAAAGCTTTTTTCCAGCTTTTAACGGAAGACAGTTCCTTTTTCACCATAGCCCTCTACTTGCTTCACAATATCACTTTGCTAATTCTACAAGAACAGTCTTTGCGAAAGGCTTCTTGAGGGGAAAGCTGTAACACTGTGTGATCAATTAACGGAAAACAAAGCAGTCTCTCAGATCGTTTCTTTCCAGTTTTTAACGGAAGATATTTCCTTTTTCACCATAGACCTCTAAGGACTTCCAAATATCACTTTGCAAATCCCACAAGAAAAGTCTTAGCGAAAGGCTTCATGAGGGGAAACTGTAACTCTGTAAGACGATTTAACAGAACACAAAGCAGTTTCTCAGAAAGCTTCTTTCCAGTTTGTAACCGAAGATATTTCGTTTTTCACCGTAGCCCCCTATGGGCTTCCAAATATCACTTTGAATATTCCACCAAAACAGTCTTAGCGAAAGGCTTCTTGAGGTGAACGCTCTAACTCTGTGAGATGAATTAACAGAACAAAAAGCAGTTTCTCAGAAAGCTTCTTTCCGGTTTTTAACGGAAGAGATTTCCTTTTTCACCATAGCCCTCTGAGGGCTTCCAAATATCACTTTGCCAATCCCACAAGAACAGTCTTAGCGACAGGCTTCATGAGGGGAAAACTGTAACTCTGTAAGATGATTTAACAGAACACAAAGCAGTTTCTCAGAAAGCTTCTTTTCGGTTTTTATCTTAGGATATTTCCCTTTTCGCCATAATCCTCTATCGGATTCCAATATCACTTTGCGAATTCCACAAGAACAGTCTCAGTGAACGGCTTCTTGACGGTAAAGCTGTAACTGTGTGAGATGAATTAACAGACAAAGCAGTTTCTCAGAAAGCTTCTTTTCAGTTTTTATCTTAGGACAATTTCTTTTTCACCATAGCCTTATATGTGCTTCCAAATATCACTTTGCAATTTCCACAAGAACAAAGTTAGCGAAAGGCTTCTTCAGGGGAAAGCTGTAACTCTGTGAGATGAATTAAGAGAACACAAAGCAGTTTCTCAGAAAGCTTCTATCCAGTTTTTAACGGAAGATATTTCCTTTTTCTGCATAGACTTCTAACGGCTTCCAAATATCACCTTGCAAATTCCACAGGAACAGTCTTAGTGAACGGCTTGTTGTGGCAAAAGATATAACACTGTGAGATGAATTAAGAGAATACAATGCAGTTTCTCAGAAAGCTCCTTTTCCGTTTTTACCTTAGGAAATTACCTTTTTCACGATAATCCTCTATGGGCTTCCAATATCACTTTGCAAATTCCACAAGAACAGTCTCAGTGAACGGCTTGTTTAGGGGAAAGCTTTAACTCTGTGAGATGAATTAAGAGAACACAGCGCAGTTTCTCATAAAGCTTCCTTTCGGTTTTTATCTTAAGATATTTTCTTTTTTGCCAGAGCCCCCTATGGGCTTCCAAATATCACTTTGCAAATTCCACAAGAATAGTCTTAGGGAAAGACTTCTTGAGGGGAAAGCTGTAACTCTCTGAGATCAATTAACAAAAAAAAAAGCAGTTTCTCAGAAATCTTCTTTCAAGTTTTTAACGGAAGATATTTACTTTTTCACCAGAGCCCTCTATGGGCTGCCAAATATCACATTTCTAGTTCCACACGAACAGTCTTAGTGAAAGGCTTTTGGAGGAGAAAGCTTAAATCTGTAATATGAATTAACAGACAAAATCTGTTTTTCCGAAAGCTTCTTTCCCCTTTTTAACGGAAGATATTTCCTTTTTCACCATGGCCCTCAATGGGCTTCCAAATATCACTTTGCAAATATCACAAGAACAGTCTTACTGAACGGCTTCTTGAGAGGAAAGCTTTAACTATGTGAGATGAACTAACAGAACACAAAACAGTTTCTCAGAAAGCTTCTTTCCAGTTTTTAACGGAAGATATTTCCTTTTCTACCAGAGCACTCTAAGGGCTTCCGAATATCACTTTACAAATTCCACAAGAACAGTCTTAGCGAAAGGCTTCTTGAAGGGAAAGCTGTAACTCTGTGAGATGAATTAACAGAACCCACAGCAGTTTCTCAGAAATCTTCTTTCCAGTTTTTAATGGAAGATATTTCCTTTTTCAGCATAGCCCTCTATGGGCTTCCAAATATCACTTTGCAATTTCCACAAGAACAGTCTTAGGAAAAGGCTTCTTGAGGCGAAAGCTGTAGCTCTGTGAGATGAATTAATAGAACACAAAGCAGTTTCTCAGAAAACTTCTTTCCAGTTTATATCGGAAGATATTTCCTTTTTCACCATATCTCTCAATGGGCTTCCAAATATCACTTTGCAAATTTCACAAGAACAGCATTAGCGAAGGGCTTCTTGAGACACGCTTTTTAGGGGAAAGCTGTAACTCTGTGAGTTGAATTAACAGAACACAAAGCAGGTTATCAGAGAGCTTGTTTACAGTTTTTAACGGAAGATATTTCCTTTTTCACCGTATCCCTCTATGGGCTTCCAAATATCACTTTGCAACATCCACAAGAACAGTCTTAGCGAAAGGCTTCTTGAGGGGAAAGCTGTAGCTCTGTGAGATTAATTAACAGAAAACACAGCAGTTCCTCAGAAAGCTTCTTTCCAGTTTTTAACGGAAGAGATTTCCTTTTTCACCATATCCCTCTATGGGCTTCGAAATATCACTTTGCAAATTCCACAAGAACAGTCTTAGTGAACGCATTCTTGAGGGGAAAGCTATAACTCTGTGAGATAAATTAAGAGAACACAGTGCAGTTTTTCAGAAAGCATCTTTTCGGTTTTTATGTTACGATATTTTCTTTTTCACCATAGCTCTCTAAGGGCTTCCAAATATCACTTTGCAAATTCCACAAGAACAGTCTTAGCGAAAGGCCTCTTGAGGGGAAAGCTGTAACTCTGTGAGATGAATTAACAGAACACAAAGCAGTTTCTCAGAAAGCTTCTTTTCAGTTTTTAATCTTAGCATATTTCCTTTTTTCATAGCCCTCTAAGGGCTTCTAAATATCACTTTGCAAATTTCACAAGAGCAGTCTTAGCGAAAGGCTTTTCCAGGGGAAAGCTGTAACTCTGAGAGGTGAATTAACAGAAAGCAAAGGAGTTTCTCAGAAAGCTTCTTTCCAGTTTTTAACTGAAGATATTTCATTCTTTACCATAGCCCTCTATAGGCTTCCAAATATCACTTTGCAAAATCCACAAGAACAGCCTTAGCGAAAGGTTTCTTGAGGGGAAAGCTGTAACTCCGTGAGATCAATTAACAGAAAACAAAGCGGTTTCTCAGAAAGTTTCTTTTCAGTTTCTATCTTAGGATATTTCCTTTTTCACCATAACCCTCTACGGGTTTCCAAATATCACTTTGCAAATTAAACAAGAACAGTCTTACCGAAAGGCTTCTTGGTGTGAAAGCTATAACTCTGTGAGATGAATTAACAGAACACAAAGCAGTTTCTCAGAAAGCTTCTTTCCACTTTTTAACTGAAGTTGTTTCGTTTTTCACCATAGACCCCTATGGGCTCCCAAATATCACTTTGCAAATTCCACAAGAACAGTCTTAGCGAAAGGCCTCTTGAGGGGAAAGCTGTAACTCTGTGAGATGAATTAACAGAACACAAAGCAGTTTCTCAGAAAGCTTCTTTTCAGTTTTTATCTTAGGATATTTCCTTTTTTCATAGCCCTCTAAGGGCTTCTAAATATCACTTTGCAAATTTCACAAGAGCAGTCTTAGCGAAAGACTTTTCCAGGGTAAAGCTGTAACTCTGAGAGGTGAATTAACACATCGCAAAGGAGTTTCTCAGAAAGCTTCTTTCCAGTTTTTAACTGAAGATTTTTCCTTCTTTACCATAGCCCTCTATAGGCTTCCAAATATCACTTTGCAAAATCCACAAGAACAGTCTTACCGAAAGGCTTCTTGGTGTGAAAGCTATAACTCTGTGAGATGAATTAACAGAACACAAAGCAGTTTCTCAGAAAGCTTCTTTCCACTTTTTAACTGAAGTTGTTTCGTTTTTCACCATAGACCCCTATGGGCTCCCAAATATCTCTTTGCAAATTCCACAAGAACAGTCTTAGCGAAAGGCCTCTTGAGGGGAAAGCTGTAACTCTGTGAGATGAATTAACAGAACACAAAGCAGTTTCTCAGAAAGCTTCTTTTCAGTTTTTATCTTAGGATATTTCCTTTTTTCATAGCCCTCTAAGAGCTTCTAAATATCACTTTGCAAATTTCACAAAAGCAGTCTTAGCGAAAGGCTTTTCCAGGGGAAAGCTGTAACTCAGAGAGGTGAATTAACAGAAAGCAAAGGAGTTTCTCAGAAAGCTTCTTTCCAGTTTTTAACTGAAGATATTTCATTCTTTACCATAGCCCTCTATAGGCTTCCAAATATCACTTTGCAAAATCCACAAGAACAGCCTTAGCGAAAGGCTTCTTGAGGGGAAAGCTGTAACTCCGTGAGATCAATTAACAGAACACAAAGCGGTTTCTCAGAAAGTTTCTTTTCAGTTTCTATCTTAGGATATTTCCTTTTTCACCATAACCCTCTACGGGTTTCCAAATATCACTTTGCAAATTCCACAAGAACAGTCTTACCGAAAGGCTTCTTGGTGTGAAAGCTATAACCTTTTGAGATGAATTAACAGAACACAAAGCAGTTTCTCAGAAAGCTTTTTTCCAGCTTTTAACGGAAGACAGTTCCTTTTTCACCATAGCCCTCTACTTGCTTTACAATATCACTTTGCTAATTCTACAAGAACAGTCTTTGCGAAAGGCTTCTTGAGGGGAAAGCTGTAACACTGTGTGATCAATTAACGGAAAACAAAGCAGTCTCTCAGATCGTTTCTTTCCAGTTTTTAACGGAAGATATTTCCTTTTTCACCATAGACCTCTAAGGACTTCCAAATATCACTTTGCAAATCCCACAAGAAAAGTCTTAGCGAAAGGCTTCATGAGGGGAAACTGTAACTCTGTAAGACGATTTAACAGAACACAGAGCAGTTTCTCAGAAAGCTTCTTTCCAGTTTGTAACCGAAGATATTTCGTTTTTCACCGTAGCCCCCTATGGGCTTCCAAATATCACTTTGAATATTCCACCAAAACAGTCTTAGCGAAAGGCTTCTTGAGGTGAACGCTCTAACTCTGTGAGATGAATTAACAGAACAAAAAGCAGTTTCTCAGAAAGCTTCTTTCCGGTTTTTAACGGAAGAGATTTCCTTTTTCACCATAGCCCTCTGAGGGCTTCCAAATATCACTTTGCCAATCCCACAAGAACAGTCTTAGCGACAGGCTTCATGAGGGGAAAACTGTAACTCTGTAAGATGATTTAACAGAACACAAAGCAGTTTCTCAGAAAGCTTCTTTTCGGTTTTTATCTTAGGATATTTCCCTTTTCGCCATAATCCTCTATCGGATTCCAATATCACTTTGCGAATTCCACAAGAACAGTCTCAGTGAACGGCTTCTTGACGGTAAAGCTGTAACTGTGTGAGATGAATTAACAGACAAAGCAGTTTCTCAGAAAGCTTCTTTTCAGTTTTTATCTTAGGACAATTTCTTTTTCACCATAGCCTTATATGTGCTTCCAAATATCACTTTGCAATTTCCACAAGAACAAAGTTAGCGAAAGGCTTCTTCAGGGGAAAGCTGTAACTCTGTGAGATGAATTAAGAGAACACAAAGCAGTTTCTCAGAAAGCTTCTATCCAGTTTTTAACGGAAGATATTTCCTTTTTCTGCATAGACTTCTAACGGCTTCCAAATATCACCTTGCAAATTCCACAGGAACAGTCTTAGTGAACGGCTTGTTGTGGCAAAAGATATAACACTGTGAGATGAATTAAGAGAATACAATGCAGTTTCTCAGAAAGCTCCTTTTCCGTTTTTATCTTAGGAAATTACCTTTTTCACGATAATCCTCTATGGGCTTCCAATATCACTTTGCAAATTCCACAAGAACAGTCTCAGTGAACGGCTTGTTTAGGGGAAAGCTTTAACTCTGTGAGATGAATTAAGAGAACACAGCGCAGTTTCTCATAAAGCTTCCTTTCGGTTTTTATCTTAAGATATTTTCTTTTTTGCCAGAGCCCCCTATGGGCTTCCAAATATCACTTTGCAAATTCCACAAGAATAGTCTTAGGGAAAGACTTCTTGAGGGGAAAGCTGTAACTCTCTGAGATCAATTAACAAAAAAAAAGCAGTTTCTCAGAAATCTTCTTTCAAGTTTTTAACGGAAGATATTTACTTTTTCACCAGAGCCCTCTATGGGCTTCCAAATATCACATTTCAAGTTCCACACGAACAGTCTTAGTGAAAGGCTTTTGGAGGAGAAAGCTTAAATCTGTAATATGAATTAACAGACAAAATCTGTTTTTCCGAAAGCTTCTTTCCCCTTTTTAACGGAAGATATTTCCTTTTTCACCATGGCCCTCAATGGGCTTCCAAATATCACTTTGCAAATATCACAAGAACAGTCTTACTGAACGGCTTCTTGAGAGGAAAGCTGTAACTATGTGAGATGAACTAACAGAACACAAAGCAGTTTCTCAGAAAGCTTCTTTCCAGTTTTTAACGGAAGATATTTCCTTTTCCACCAGAGCACTCTAAGGGCTTCCGAATATCACTTTACAAATTCCACAAGAACAGTCTTAGCGAAAGGCTTCTTGAAGGGAAAGCTGTAACTCTGTGAGATGAATTAACAGAACCCACAGCAGTTTCTCAGAAATCTTCTTTCCAGTTTTTAACGGAAGATATTTCCTTTTTCAGCATAGCCCTCTATGGGCTTCCAAATATCACTTTGCAAATTCCACAAGAACAGTCTTAGGAAAAGGCTTCTTGAGGGGAAAGCTGTAGCTCTGTGAGATGAATTAATAGAACACAAAGCAGTTTCTCAGAAAACTTCTTTCCAGTTTATATCGGAAGATATTTCCTTTTTCACCATATCCCTCAATGGGCTTCCAAATATCACTTTGCAAATTTCACAAGAACAGCATTAGCGAAGGGCTTCTTGAGACACGCTTTTTAGGGGAAAGCTGTAACTCTGTGAGTTGAATTAACAGAACACAAAGCAGGTTATCAGAGAGCCTGTTTACAGTTTTTAACGGAAGATATTTCCTTTTTCACCGTATCCCTCTATGGGCTTCCAAATATCACTTTGCAACATCCACAAGAACAGTCTTAGCGAAAGGCTTCTTGAGGGGAAAGCTGTAGCTCTGTGAGATTAATTAACAGAAAACAAAGCAGTTCCTCAGAAAGCTTCTTTCCAGTTTTTAACGGAAGAGATTTCCTTTTTCACCATATCCCTCTATGGGCTTCGAAATATCACTTTGCAAATTCCACAAGAACAGTCTTAGTGAACGCATTCTTGAGGGGAAAGCTATAACTCTGTGAGATGAATTAAGAGAACACAGTGCAGTTTTTCAGAAAGCATCTTTTCGGTTTTTATGTTACGATATTTTCTTTTTCACCAGAGCCCTCTATGGGCTTCCAAATATCACATTTCAAGTTCCACACGAACAGTCTTAGTGAAAGGCTTTTGGAGGAGAAAGCTTAAATCTGTAATATGAATTAACAGACAAAATCTGTTTTTCCGAAAGCTTCTTTCCCCTTTTTAACGGAAGATATTTCCTTTTTCACCATGGCCCTCAATGGGCTTCCAAATATCACTTTGCAAATTCCACAAGAACAGTCTTAGCGAAAGGCCTCTTGAGGGGAAAGCTGTAACTCTGTGAGATGAATTAACAGAACACAAAGCAGTTTCTCAGAAAGCTTCTTTTCAGTTTTTAATCTTAGCATATTTCCTTTTTTCATAGCCCTCTAAGGGCTTCTAAATATCACTTTGCAAATTTCACAAGGGCAGTCTTAGCGAAAGGCTTTTCCAGGGGAAAGCTGTAACTCTGAGAGGTGAATTAACAGAAAGCAAAGGAGTTTCTCAGAAAGCTTCTTTCCAGTTTTTAACTGAAGATATTTCATTCTTTACCATAGCCCTCTATAGGCTTCCAAATATCACTTTGCAAAATCCACAAGAACAGCCTTAGCGAAAGGTTTCTTGAGGGGAAAGCTGTAACTCCGTGAGATCAATTAACAGAAAACAAAGCGGTTTCTCAGAAAGTTTCTTTTCAGTTTCTATCTTAGGATATTTCCTTTTTCACCATAACCCTCTACGGGTTTCCAAATATCACTTTGCAAATTAAACAAGAACAGTCTTACCGAAAGGCTTCTTGGTGTGAAAGCTATAACTCTGTGAGATGAATTAACAGAACACAAAGCAGTTTCTCAGAAAGCTTCTTTCCACTTTTTAACTGAAGTTGTTTCGTTTTTCACCATAGACCCCTATGGGCTCCCAAATATCACTTTGCAAATTCCACAAGAACAGTCTTAGCGAAAGGCCTCTTGAGGGGAAAGCTGTAACTCTGTGAGATGAATTAACAGAACACAAAGCAGTTTCTCAGAAAGCTTCTTTTCAGTTTTTATCTTAGGATATTTCCTTTTTTCATAGCCCTCTAAGGGCTTCTAAATATCACTTTGCAAATTTCACAAGAGCAGTCTTAGCGAAAGACTTTTCCAGGGTAAAGCTGTAACTTTGAGAGGTGAATTAACACATCGCAAAGGAGTTTCTCAGAAAGCTTCTTTCCAGTTTTTAACTGAAGATTTTTCCTTCTTTACCATAGCCCTCTATAGGCTTCCAAATATCACTTTGCAAAATCCACAAGAACAGTCTTACCGAAAGGCTTCTTGGTGTGAAAGCTATAACTCTGTGAGATGAATTAACAGAACACAAAGCAGTTTCTCAGAAAGCTTCTTTCCACTTTTTAACTGAAGTTGTTTCGTTTTTCACCATAGACCCCTATGGGCTCCCAAATATCTCTTTGCAAATTCCACAAGAACAGTCTTAGCGAAAGGCCTCTTGAGGGGAAAGCTGTAACTCTGTGAGATGAATTAACAGAACACAAAGCAGTTTCTCAGAAAGCTTCTTTTCAGTTTTTATCTTAGGATATTTCCTTTTTTCATAGCCCTCTAAGAGCTTCTAAATATCACTTTGCAAATTTCACAAAAGCAGTCTTAGCGAAAGGCTTTTCCAGGGGAAAGCTGTAACTCAGAGAGGTGAATTAACAGAACGCAAAGAAGTTTCTCAGAAAGCTTCTTTCCAGTTTTTAACTGAAGATATTTCATTCTTTACCATAGCCCTCTATAGGCTTCCAAATATCACTTTGCAAAATCCACAAGAACAGCCTTAGCGAAAGGCTTCTTGAGGGGAAAGCTGTAACTCCGTGAGATCAATTAACAGAACACAAAGCGGTTTCTCAGAAAGTTTCTTTTCAGTTTCTATCTTAGGATATTTCCTTTTTCACCATAACCCTCTACGGGTTTCCAAATATCACTTTGCAAATTCCACAAGAACAGTCTTACCGAAAGGCTTCTTGGTGTGAAAGCTATAACCTTTTGAGATGAATTAACAGAACACAAAGCAGTTTCTCAGAAAGCTTTTTTCCAGCTTTTAACGGAAGACAGTTCCTTTTTCACCATAGCCCTCTACTTGCTTCACAATATCACTTTGCTAATTCTACAAGAACAGTCTTTGCGAAAGGCTTCTTGAGGGGAAAGCTGTAACACTGTGTGATCAATTAACGGAAAACAAAGCAGTCTCTCAGATCGTTTCTTTCCAGTTTTTAACGGAAGATATTTCCTTTTTCACCATAGACCTCTAAGGACTTCCAAATATCACTTTGCAAATCCCACAAGAAAAGTCTTAGCGAAAGGCTTCATGAGGGGAAACTGTAACTCTGTAAGACGATTTAACAGAACACAAAGCAGTTTCTCAGAAAGCTTCTTTCCAGTTTGTAACCGAAGATATTTCGTTTTTCACCGTAGCCCCCTATGGGCTTCCAAATATCACTTTGAATATTCCACCAAAACAGTCTTAGCGAAAGGCTTCTTGAGGTGAACGCTCTAACTCTGTGAGATGAATTAACAGAACAAAAAGCAGTTTCTCAGAAAGCTTCTTTCCGGTTTTTAACGGAAGAGATTTCCTTTTTCACCATAGCCCTCTGAGGGCTTCCAAATATCACTTTGCCAATCCCACAAGAACAGTCTTAGCGACAGGCTTCATGAGGGGAAAACTGTAACTCTGTAAGATGATTTAACAGAACACAAAGCAGTTTCTCAGAAAGCTTCTTTTCGGTTTTTATCTTAGGATATTTCCCTTTTCGCCATAATCCTCTATCGGATTCCAATATCACTTTGCGAATTCCACAAGAACAGTCTCAGTGAACGGCTTCTTGACGGTAAAGCTGTAACTGTGTGAGATGAATTAACAGACAAAGCAGTTTCTCAGAAAGCTTCTTTTCAGTTTTTATCTTAGGACAATTTCTTTTTCACCATAGCCTTATATGTGCTTCCAAATATCACTTTGCAATTTCCACAAGAACAAAGTTAGCGAAAGGCTTCTTCAGGGGAAAGCTGTAACTCTGTGAGATGAATTAAGAGAACACAAAGCAGTTTCTCAGAAAGCTTCTATCCAGTTTTTAACGGAAGATATTTCCTTTTTCTGCATAGACTTCTAACGGCTTCCAAATATCACCTTGCAAATTCCACAGGAACAGTCTTAGTGAACGGCTTGTTGTGGCAAAAGATATAACACTGTGAGATGAATTAAGAGAATACAATGCAGTTTCTCAGAAAGCTCCTTTTCCGTTTTTATCTTAGGAAATTACCTTTTTCACGATAATCCTCTATGGGCTTCCAATATCACTTTGCAAATTCCACAAGAACAGTCTCAGTGAACGGCTTGTTTAGGGGAAAGCTTTAACTCTGTGAGATGCATTAAGAGAACACAGCGCAGTTTCTCATAAAGCTTCCTTTCGGTTTTTATCTTAAGATATTTTCTTTTTTGCCAGAGCCCCCTATGGGCTTCCAAATATCACTTTGCAAATTCCACAAGAATAGTCTTAGGGAAAGACTTCTTGAGGGGAAAGCTGTAACTCTCTGAGATCAATTAACAAAAAAAAAGCAGTTTCTCAGAAATCTTCTTTCAAGTTTTTAACGGAAGATATTTACTTTTTCACCAGAGCCCTCTATGGGCTTCCAAATATCACATTTCAAGTTCCACACGAACAGTCTTAGTGAAAGGCTTTTGGAGGAGAAAGCTTAAATCTGTAATATGAATTAACAGACAAAATCTGTTTTTCCGAAAGCTTCTTTCCCCTTTTTAACGGAAGATATTTCCTTTTTCACCATGGCCCTCAATGGGCTTCCAAATATCACTTTGCAAATATCACAAGAACAGTCTTACTGAACGGCTTCTTGAGAGGAAAGCTGTAACTATGTGAGATGAACTAACAGAACACAAAGCAGTTTCTCAGAAAGCTTCTTTCCAGTTTTTAACGGAAGATATTTCCTTTTCCACCAGAGCACTCTAAGGGCTTCCGAATATCACTTTACAAATTCCACAAGAACAGTCTTAGCGAAAGGCTTCTTGAAGGGAAAGCTGTAACTCTGTGAGATGAATTAACAGAACCCACAGCAGTTTCTCAGAAATCTTCTTTCCAGTTTTTAACGGAAGATATTTCCTTTTTCAGCATAGCCCTCTATGGGCTTCCAAATATCACTTTGCAAATTCCACAAGAACAGTCTTAGGAAAAGGCTTCTTGAGGGGAAAGCTGTAGCTCTGTGAGATGAATTAATAGAACACAAAGCAGTTTCTCAGAAAACTTCTTTCCAGTTTATATCGGAAGATATTTCCTTTTTCACCATATCCCTCAATGGGCTTCCAAATATCACTTTGCAAATTTCACAAGAACAGCATTAGCGAAGGGCTTCTTGAGACACGCTTTTTAGGGGAAAGCTGTAACTCTGTGAGTTGAATTAACAGAACACAAAGCAGGTTATCAGAGAGCCTGTTTACAGTTTTTAACGGAAGATATTTCCTTTTTCACCGTATCCCTCTATGGGCTTCCAAATATCACTTTGCAACATCCACAAGAACAGTCTTAGCGAAAGGCTTCTTGAGGGGAAAGCTGTAGCTCTGTGAGATTAATTAACAGAAAACAAAGCAGTTCCTCAGAAAGCTTCTTTCCAGTTTTTAACGGAAGAGATTTCCTTTTTCACCATATCCCTCTATGGGCTTCGAAATATCACTTTGCAAATTCCACAAGAACAGTCTTAGTGAACGCATTCTTGAGGGGAAAGCTATAACTCTGTGAGATGAATTAAGAGAACACAGTGCAGTTTTTCAGAAAGCATCTTTTCGGTTTTTATGTTACGATATTTTCTTTTTCACCATAGCTCTCTAAGGGCTTCCAAATATCACTTTGCAAATTCCACAAGAACAGTCTTAGCGAAAGGCCTCTTGAGGGGAAAGCTGTAACTCTGTGAGATGAATTAACAGAACACAAAGCAGTTTCTCAGAAAGCTTCTTTTCAGTTTTTAATCTTAGCATATTTCCTTTTTTCATAGCCTTCTAAGGGCTTCTAAATATCACTTTGCAAATTTCACAAGAGCAGTCTTAGCGAAAGGCTTTTCCAGGGGAAAGCTGTAACTCTGAGAGGTGAATTAACAGAAAGCAAAGGAGTTTGTCAGAAAGCTTCTTTCCAGTTTTTAACTGAAGATATTTCATTCTTTACCATAGCCCTCTATAGGCTTCCAAATATCACTTTGCAAAATCCACAAGAACAGCCTTAGCGAAAGGTTTCTTGAGGGGAAAGCTGTAACTCCGTGAGATCAATTAACAGAAAACAAAGCGGTTTCTCAGAAAGTTTCTTTTCAGTTTCTATCTTAGGATATTTCCTTTTTCACCATAACCCTCTACGGGTTTCCAAATATCACTTTGCAAATTAAACAAGAACAGTCTTACCGAAAGGCTTCTTGGTGTGAAAGCTATAACTCTGTGAGATGAATTAACAGAACACAAAGCAGTTTCTCAGAAAGCTTCTTTCCACTTTTTAACTGAAGTTGTTTCGTTTTTCACCATAGACCCCTATGGGTTCCCAAATATCACTTTGCAAATTCCACAAGAACAGTCTTAGCGAAAGGCCTCTTGAGGGGAAAGCTGTAACTCTGTGAGATGAATTAACAGAACACAAAGCAGTTTCTCAGAAAGCTTCTTTTCAGTTTTTATCTTAGGATATTTCCTTTTTTCATAGCCCTCTAAGGGCTTCTAAATATCACTTTGCAAATTTCACAAGAGCAGTCTTAGCGAAAGACTTTTCCAGGGTAAAGCTGTAACTTTGAGAGGTGAATTAACACATCGCAAAGGAGTTTCTCAGAAAGCTTCTTTCCAGTTTTTAACTGAAGATTTTTCCTTCTTTACCATAGCCCTCTATAGGCTTCCAAATATCACTTTGCAAAATCCACAAGAACAGTCTTACCGAAAGGCTTCTTGGTGTGAAAGCTATAACTCTGTGAGATGAATTAACAGAACACAAAGCAGTTTCTCAGAAAGCTTCTTTCCACTTTTTAACTGAAGTTGTTTCGTTTTTCACCATAGACCCCTATGGGCTCCCAAATATCTCTTTGCAAATTCCACAAGAACAGTCTTAGCGAAAGGCCTCTTGAGGGGAAAGCTGTAACTCTGTGAGATGAATTAACAGAACACAAAGCAGTTTCTCAGAAAGCTTCTTTTCAGTTTTTATCTTAGGATATTTCCTTTTTTCATAGCCCTCTAAGAGCTTCTAAATATCACTTTGCAAATTTCACAAAAGCAGTCTTAGCGAAAGGCTTTTCCAGGGGAAAGCTGTAACTCAGAGAGGTGAATTAACAGAACGCAAAGAAGTTTCTCAGAAAGCTTCTTTCCAGTTTTTAACTGAAGATATTTCATTCTTTACCATAGCCCTCTATAGGCTTCCAAATATCACTTTGCAAAATCCACAAGAACAGCCTTAGCGAAAGGCTTCTTGAGGGGAAAGCTGTAACTCCGTGAGATCAATTAACAGAACACAAAGCGGTTTCTCAGAAAGTTTCTTTTCAGTTTCTATCTTAGGATATTTCCTTTTTCACCATAACCCTCTACGGGTTTCCAAATATCACTTTGCAAATTCCACAAGAACAGTCTTACCGAAAGGCTTCTTGGTGTGAAAGCTATAACCTTTTGAGATGAATTAACAGAACACAAAGCAGTTTCTCAGAAAGCTTTTTTCCAGCTTTTAACGGAAGACAGTTCCTTTTTCACCATAGCCCTCTACTTGCTTCACAATATCACTTTGCTAATTCTACAAGAACAGTCTTTGCGAAAGGCTTCTTGAGGGGAAAGCTGTAACACTGTGTGATCAATTAACGGAAAACAAAGCAGTCTCTCAGATCGTTTCTTTCCAGTTTTTAACGGAAGATATTTCCTTTTTCACCATAGACCTCTAAGGACTTCCAAATATCACTTTGCAAATCCCACAAGAAAAGTCTTAGCGAAAGGCTTCATGAGGGGAAACTGTAACTCTGTAAGACGATTTAACAGAACACAAAGCAGTTTCTCAGAAAGCTTCTTTCCAGTTTGTAACCGAAGATATTTCGTTTTTCACCGTAGCCCCCTATGGGCTTCCAAATATCACTTTGAATATTCCACCAAAACAGTCTTAGCGAAAGGCTTCTTGAGGTGAACGCTCTAACTCTGTGAGATGAATTAACAGAACAAAAAGCAGTTTCTCAGAAAGCTTCTTTCCGGTTTTTAACGGAAGAGATTTCCTTTTTCACCATAGCCCTCTGAGGGCTTCCAAATATCACTTTGCCAATCCCACAAGAACAGTCTTAGCGACAGGCTTCATGAGGGGAAAACTGTAACTCTGTAAGATGATTTAACAGAACACAAAGCAGTTTCTCAGAAAGCTTCTTTTCGGTTTTTATCTTAGGATATTTCCCTTTTCGCCATAATCCTCTATCGGATTCCAATATCACTTTGCGAATTCCACAAGAACAGTCTCAGTGAACGGCTTCTTGACGGTAAAGCTGTAACTGTGTGAGATGAATTAACAGACAAAGCAGTTTCTCAGAAAGCTTCTTTTCAGTTTTTATCTTAGGACAATTTCTTTTTCACCATAGCCTTATATGTGCTTCCAAATATCACTTTGCAATTTCCACAAGAACAAAGTTAGCGAAAGGCTTCTTCAGGGGAAAGCTGTAACTCTGTGAGATGAATTAAGAGAACACAAAGCAGTTTCTCAGAAAGCTTCTATCCAGTTTTTAACGGAAGATATTTCCTTTTTCTGCATAGACTTCTAACGGCTTCCAAATATCACCTTGCAAATTCCACAGGAACAGTCTTAGTGAACGGCTTGTTGTGGCAAAAGATATAACACTGTGAGATGAATTAAGAGAATACAATGCAGTTTCTCAGAAAGCTCCTTTTCCGTTTTTATCTTAGGAAATTACCTTTTTCACGATAATCCTCTATGGGCTTCCAATATCACTTTGCAAATTCCACAAGAACAGTCTCAGTGAACGGCTTGTTTAGGGGAAAGCTTTAACTCTGTGAGATGCATTAAGAGAACACAGCGCAGTTTCTCATAAAGCTTCCTTTCGGTTTTTATCTTAAGATATTTTCTTTTTTGCCAGAGCCCCCTATGGGCTTCCAAATATCACTTTGCAAATTCCACAAGAATAGTCTTAGGGAAAGACTTCTTGAGGGGAAAGCTGTAACTCTCTGAGATCAATTAACAAAAAAAAAGCAGTTTCTCAGAAATCTTCTTTCAAGTTTTTAACGGAAGATATTTACTTTTTCACCAGAGCCCTCTATGGGCTTCCAAATATCACATTTCAAGTTCCACACGAACAGTCTTAGTGAAAGGCTTTTGGAGGAGAAAGCTTAAATCTGTAATATGAATTAACAGACAAAATCTGTTTTTCCGAAAGCTTCTTTCCCCTTTTTAACGGAAGATATTTCCTTTTTCACCATGGCCCTCAATGGGCTTCCAAATATCACTTTGCAAATTCCACAAGAACAGTCTTAGCGAAAGGCCTCTTGAGGGGAAAGCTGTAACTCTGTGAGATGAATTAACAGAACACAAAGCAGTTTCTCAGAAAGCTTCTTTTCAGTTTTTAATCTTAGCATATTTCCTTTTTTCATAGCCCTCTAAGGGCTTCTAAATATCACTTTGCAAATTTCACAAGAGCAGTCTTAGCGAAAGGCTTTTCCAGGGGAAAGCTGTAACTCTGAGAGGTGAATTAACAGAAAGCAAAGGAGTTTCTCAGAAAGCTTCTTTCCAGTTTTTAACTGAAGATATTTCATTCTTTACCATAGCCCTCTATAGGCTTCCAAATATCACTTTGCAAAATCCACAAGAACAGCCTTAGCGAAAGGCTTCTTGAGGGGAAAGCTGTAACTCCGTGAGATCAATTAACAGAAAACAAAGCGGTTTCTCAGAAAGTTTCTTTTCAGTTTCTATCTTAGGATATTTCCTTTTTCACCATAACCCTCTACGGGTTTCCAAATATCACTTTGCAAATTAAACAAGAACAGTCTTACCGAAAGGCTTCTTGGTGTGAAAGCTATAACTCTGTGAGATGAATTAACAGAACACAAAGCAGTTTCTCAGAAAGCTTCTTTCCACTTTTTAACTGAAGTTGTTTCGTTTTTCACCATAGACCCCTATGGGCTCCCAAATATCACTTTGCAAATTCCACAAGAACAGTCTTAGCGAAAGGCCTCTTGAGGGGAAAGCTGTAACTCTGTGAGATGAATTAACAGAACACAAAGCAGTTTCTCAGAAAGCTTCTTTTCAGTTTTTATCTTAGGATATTTCCTTTTTTCATAGCCCTCTAAGGGCTTCTAAATATCACTTTGCAAATTTCACAAGAGCAGTCTTAGCGAAAGACTTTTCCAGGGTAAAGCTGTAACTCTGAGAGGTGAATTAACACATCGCAAAGGAGTTTCTCAGAAAGCTTCTTTCCAGTTTTTAACTGAAGATTTTTCCTTCTTTACCATAGCCCTCCATAGGCTTCCAAATATCACTTTGCAAAATCCACAAGAACAGTCTTACCGAAAGGCTTCTTGGTGTGAAAGCTATAACTCTGTGAGATGAATTAACAGAACACAAAGCAGTTTCTCAGAAAGCTTCTTTCCACTTTTTAACTGAAGTTGTTTCATTTTTCACCATAGACCCCTATGGGCTCCCAAATATCTCTTTGCAAATTCCACAAGAACAGTCTTAGCGAAAGGCCTCTTGAGGGGAAAGCTGTAACTCTGTGAGATGAATTAACAGAACACAAAGCAGTTTCTCAGAAAGCTTCTTTTCAGTTTTTATCTTAGGATATTTCCTTTTTTCATAGCCCTCTAAGAGCTTCTAAATATCACTTTGCAAATTTCACAAAAGCAGTCTTAGCGAAAGGCTTTTCCAGGGGAAAGCTGTAACTCAGAGAGGTGAATTAACAGAACGCAAAGAAGTTTCTCAGAAAGCTTCTTTCCAGTTTTTAACTGAAGATATTTCATTCTTTACCATAGCCCTCTATAGGCTTCCAAATATCACTTTGCAAAATCCACAAGAACAGCCTTAGCGAAAGGCTTCTTGAGGGGAAAGCTGTAACTCCGTGAGATCAATTAACAGAACACAAAGCGGTTTCTCAGAAAGTTTCTTTTCAGTTTCTATCTTAGGATATTTCCTTTTTCACCATAACCCTCTACGGGTTTCCAAATATCACTTTGCAAATTCCACAAGAACAGTCTTACCGAAAGGCTTCTTGGTGTGAAAGCTATAACCTTTTGAGATGAATTAACAGAACACAAAGCAGTTTCTCAGAAAGCTTTTTTCCAGCTTTTAACGGAAGACAGTTCCTTTTTCACCATAGCCCTCTACTTGCTTCACAATATCACTTTGCTAATTCTACAAGAACAGTCTTTGCGAAAGGCTTCTTGAGGGGAAAGCTGTAACACTGTGTGATCAATTAACGGAAAACAAAGCAGTCTCTCAGATCGTTTCTTTCCAGTTTTTAACGGAAGATATTTCCTTTTTCACCATAGACCTCTAAGGACTTCCAAATATCACTTTGCAAATCCCACAAGAAAAGTCTTAGCGAAAGGCTTCATGAGGGGAAACTGTAACTCTGTAAGACGATTTAACAGAACACAAAGCAGTTTCTCAGAAAGCTTCTTTCAAGTTTGTAACCGAAGATATTTCGTTTTTCACCGTAGCCCCCTATGGGCTTCCAAACATCACTTTGAATATTCCACCAAAACAGTCTTAGCGAAAGGCTTCTTGAGGTGAACGCTCTAACTCTGTGAGATGAATTAACAGAACAAAAAGCAGTTTCTCAGAAAGCTTCTTTCCGGTTTTTAACGGAAGAGATTTCCTTTTTCACCATAGCCCTCTGAGGGCTTCCAAATATCACTTTGCCAATCCCACAAGAACAGTCTTAGCGACAGGCTTCATGAGGGGAATACTGTAACTCTGTAAGATGATTTAACAGAACACAAAGCAGTTTCTCAGATAGCTTCTTTTCGGTTTTTATCTTAGGATATTTCCCTTTTCGCCATAATCCTCTATCGGATTCCAATATCACTTTGCGAATTCCACAAGAACAGTCTCAGTGAACGGCTTCTTGACGGTAAAGCTGTAACTGTGTGAGATGAATTAACAGACAAAGCAGTTTCTCAGAAAGCTTCTTTTCAGTTTTTATCTTAGGACAATTTCTTTTTCACCATAGCCTTATATGTGCTTCCAAATATCACTTTGCAATTTCCACAAGAACAAAGTTAGCGAAAGGCTTCTTCAGGGGAAAGCTGTAACTCTGTGAGATGAATTAAGAGAACACAAAGCAGTTTCTCAGAAAGCTTCTATCCAGTTTTTAACGGAAGATATTTCCTTTTTCTGCATAGACTTCTAACAGCTTCCAAATATCACCTTGCAAATTCCACAGGAACAGTCTTAGTGAACGGCTTGTTGTGGCAAAATATATAACACTGTGAGATGAATTAAGAGAATACAATGCAGTTTCTCAGAAAGCTCCTTTTCCGTTTTTATCTTAGGAAATTACCTTTTTCACGATAATCCTCTATGGGCTTCCAATATCACTTTGCAAATTCCACAAGAACAGTCTCAGTGAACGGCTTGTTTAGGGGAAAGCTTTAACTCTGTGAGATGAATTAAGAGAACACAGCGCAGTTTCTCATAAAGCTTCCTTTCGGTTTTTATCTTAAGATATTTTCTTTTTTGCCAGAGCCCCCTATGGGCTTCCAAATATCACTTTGCAAATTCCACAAGAATAGTCTTAGGGAAAGACTTCTTGAGGGGAAAGCTGTAACTCTCTGAGATCAATTAACAAAAAAAAAGCAGTTTCTCGGAAATCTTCTTTCAAGTTTTTAACGGAAGATAGTTACTTTTTCACCAGAGCCCTCTATGGGCTTCCAAATATCACATTTCAAGTTCCACACGAACAGTCTTAGTGAAAGGCTTTTGGAGGAGAAAGCTTAAATCTGTAATATGAATTAACAGACAAAATCTGTTTTTCCGAAAGCTTCTTTCCCCTTTTTAACGGAAGATATTTCCTTTTTCACCATGGCCCTCAATGGGCTTCCAAATATCACTTTGCAAATATCACAAGAACAGTCTTACTGAACGGCTTCTTGAGAGGAAAGCTGTAACTATGTGAGATGAACTAACAGAACACAAAGCAGTTTCTCAGAAAGCTTCTTTCCAGTTTTTAACGGAAGATATTTCCTTTTCCACCAGAGCACTCTAAGGGCTTCCGAATATCACTTTACAAATTCCACAAGAACAGTCTTAGCGAAAGGCTTCTTGAAGGGAAAGCTGTAACTCTGTGAGATGAATTAACAGAACCCACAGCAGTTTCTCAGAAATCTTCTTTCCAGTTTTTAACGGAAGATATTTCCTTTTTCAGCATAGCCCTCTATGGGCTTCCAAATATCACTTTGCAAATTCCACAAGAACAGTCTTAGGAAAAGGCTTCTTGAGGGGAAAGCTGTAGCTCTGTGAGATGAATTAATAGAACACAAAGCAGTTTCTCAGAAAACTTCTTTCCAGTTTATATCGGAAGATATTTCCTTTTTCACCATATCCCTCAATGGGCTTCCAAATATCACTTTGCAAATTTCACAAGAACAGCATTAGCGAAGGGCTTCTTGAGACACGCTTTTTAGGGGAAAGCTGTAACTCTGTGAGTTGAATTAACAGAACACAAAGCAGGTTATCAGAGAGCCTGTTTACAGTTTTTAACGGAAGATATTTCCTTTTTCACCGTATCCCTCTATGGGCTTCCAAATATCACTTTGCAACATCCACAAGAACAGTCTTAGCGAAAGGCTTCTTGAGGGGAAAGCTGTAGCTCTGTGAGATTAATTAACAGAAAACAAAGCAGTTCCTCAGAAAGCTTCTTTCCAGTTTTTAACGGAAGAGATTTCCTTTTTCACCATATCCCTCTATGGGCTTCGAAATATCACTTTGCAAATTCCACAAGAACAGTCTTAGTGAACGCATTCTTGAGGGGAAAGCTATAACTCTGTGAGATGAATTAAGAGAACACAGTGCAGTTTTTCAGAAAGCATCTTTTCGGTTTTTATGTTACGATATTTTCTTTTTCACCATAGCTCTCTAAGGGCTTCCAAATATCACTTTGCAAATTCCACAAGAACAGTCTTAGCGAAAGGCCTCTTGAGGGGAAAGCTGTAACTCTGTGAGATGAATTAACAGAACACAAAGCAGTTTCTCAGAAAGCTTCTTTTCAGTTTTTAATCTTAGCATATTTCCTTTTTTCATAGCCCTCTAAGGGCTTCTAAATATCACTTTGCAAATTTCACAAGAGCAGTCTTAGCGAAAGGCTTTTCCAGGGGAAAGCTGTAACTCTGAGAGGTGAATTAACAGAAAGCAAAGGAGTTTCTCAGAAAGCTTCTTTCCAGTTTTTAACTGAAGATATTTCATTCTTTACCATAGCCCTCTATAGGCTTCCAAATATCACTTTGCAAAATCCACAAGAACAGCCTTAGCGAAAGGCTTCTTGAGGGGAAAGCTGTAACTCCGTGAGATCAATTAACAGAAAACAAAGCGGTTTCTCAGAAAGTTTCTTTTCAGTTTCTATCTTAGGATATTTCCTTTTTCACCATAACCCTCTACGGGTTTCCAAATATCACTTTGCAAATTAAACAAGAACAGTCTTACCGAAAGGCTTCTTGGTGTGAAAGCTATAACTCTGTGAGATGAATTAACAGAACACAAAGCAGTTTCTCAGAAAGCTTCTTTCCACTTTTTAACTGAAGTTGTTTCGTTTTTCACCATAGACCCCTATGGGCTCCCAAATATCACTTTGCAAATTCCACAAGAACAGTCTTAGCGAAAGGCCTCTTGAGGGGAAAGCTGTAACTCTGTGAGATGAATTAACAGAACACAAAGCAGTTTCTCAGAAAGCTTCTTTTCAGTTTTTATCTTAGGATATTTCCTTTTTTCATAGCCCTCTAAGGGCTTCTAAATATCACTTTGCAAATTTCACAAGAGCAGTCTTAGCGAAAGACTTTTCCAGGGTAAAGCTGTAACTCTGAGAGGTGAATTAACACATCGCAAAGGAGTTTCTCAGAAAGCTTCTTTCCAGTTTTTAACTGAAGATTTTTCCTTCTTTACCATAGCCCTCCATAGGCTTCCAAATATCACTTTGCAAAATCCACAAGAACAGTCTTACCGAAAGGCTTCTTGGTGTGAAAGCTATAACTCTGTGAGATGAATTAACAGAACACAAAGCAGTTTCTCAGAAAGCTTCTTTCCACTTTTTAACTGAAGTTGTTTCGTTTTTCACCATAGACCCCTATGGGCTCCCAAATATCTCTTTGCAAATTCCACAAGAACAGTCTTAGCGAAAGGCCTCTTGAGGGGAAAGCTGTAACTCTGTGAGATGAATTAACAGAACACAAAGCAGTTTCTCAGAAAGCTTCTTTTCAGTTTTTATCTTAGGATATTTCCTTTTTTCATAGCCCTCTAAGAGCTTCTAAATATCACTTTGCAAATTTCACAAAAGCAGTCTTAGCGAAAGGCTTTTCCAGGGGAAAGCTGTAACTCAGAGAGGTGAATTAACAGAACGCAAAGAAGTTTCTCAGAAAGCTTCTTTCCAGTTTTTAACTGAAGATATTTCATTCTTTACCATAGCCCTCTATAGGCTTCCAAATATCACTTTGCAAAATCCACAAGAACAGCCTTAGCGAAAGGCTTCTTGAGGGGAAAGCTGTAACTCCGTGAGATCAATTAACAGAACACAAAGCGGTTTCTCAGAAAGTTTCTTTTCAGTTTCTATCTTAGGATATTTCCTTTTTCACCATAACCCTCTACGGGTTTCCAAATATCACTTTGCAAATTCCACAAGAACAGTCTTACCGAAAGGCTTCTTGGTGTGAAAGCTATAACCTTTTGAGATGAATTAACAGAACACAAAGCAGTTTCTCAGAAAGCTTTTTTCCAGCTTTTAACGGAAGACAGTTCCTTTTTCACCATAGCCCTCTACTTGCTTCACAATATCACTTTGCTAATTCTACAAGAACAGTCTTTGCGAAAGGCTTCTTGAGGGGAAAGCTGTAACACTGTGTGATCAATTAACGGAAAACAAAGCAGTCTCTCAGATCGTTTCTTTCCAGTTTTTAACGGAAGATATTTCCTTTTTCACCATAGACCTCTAAGGACTTCCAAATATCACTTTGCAAATCCCACAAGAAAAGTCTTAGCGAAAGGCTTCATGAGGGGAAACTGTAACTCTGTAAGACGATTTAACAGAACACAAAGCAGTTTCTCAGAAAGCTTCTTTCAAGTTTGTAACCGAAGATATTTCGTTTTTCACCGTAGCCCCCTATGGGCTTCCAAACATCACTTTGAATATTCCACCAAAACAGTCTTAGCGAAAGGCTTCTTGAGGTGAACGCTCTAACTCTGTGAGATGAATTAACAGAACAAAAAGCAGTTTCTCAGAAAGCTTCTTTCCGGTTTTTAACGGAAGAGATTTCCTTTTTCACCATAGCCCTCTGAGGGCTTCCAAATATCACTTTGCCAATCCCACAAGAACAGTCTTAGCGACAGGCTTCATGAGGGGAAAACTGTAACTCTGTAAGATGATTTAACAGAACACAAAGCAGTTTCTCAGAAAGCTTCTTTTCGGTTTTTATCTTAGGATATTTCCCTTTTCGCCATAATCCTCTATCGGATTCCAATATCACTTTGCGAATTCCACAAGAACAGTCTCAGTGAACGGCTTCTTGACGGTAAAGCTGTAACTGTGTGAGGTGAATTAACAGACAAAGCAGTTTCTCAGAAAGCTTCTTTTCAGTTTTTATCTTAGGACAATTTCTTTTTCACCATAGCCTTATATGTGCTTCCAAATATCACTTTGCAATTTCCACAAGAACAAAGTTAGCGAAAGGCTTCTTCAGGGGAAAGCTGTAACTCTGTGAGATGAATTAAGAGAACACAAAGCAGTTTCTCAGAAAGCTTCTATCCAGTTTTTAACGGAAGATATTTCCTTTTTCTGCGTAGACTTCTAACGGCTTCCAAATATCACCTTGCAAATTCCACAGGAACAGTCTTAGTGAACGGCTTGTTGTGGCAAAAGATATAACACTGTGAGATGAATTAAGAGAATACAATGCAGTTTCTCAGAAAGCTCCTTTTCCGTTTTTATCTTAGGAAATTACCTTTTTCACGATAATCCTCTATGGGCTTCCAATATCACTTTGCAAATTCCACAAGAACAGTCTCAGTGAACGGCTTGTTTAGGGGAAAGCTTTAACTCTGTGAGATGAATTAAGAGAACACAGCGCAGTTTCTCATAAAGCTTCCTTTCGGTTTTTATCTTAAGATATTTTCTTTTTTGCCAGAGCCCCCTATGGGCTTCCAAATATCACTTTGCAAATTCCACAAGAATAGTCTTAGGGAAAGACTTCTTGAGGGGAAAGCTGTAACTCTCTGAGATCAATTAACAAAAAAAAAGCAGTTTCTCAGAAATCTTCTTTCAAGTTTTTAACGGAAGATAGTTACTTTTTCACCAGAGCCCTCTATGGGCTTCCAAATATCACATTTCAAGTTCCACACGAACAGTCTTAGTGAAAGGCTTTTGGAGGAGAAAGCTTAAATCTGTAATATGAATTAACAGACAAAATCTGTTTTTCCGAAAGCTTCTTTCCCCTTTTTAACGGAAGATATTTCCTTTTTCACCATGGCCCTCAATGGGCTTCCAAATATCACTTTGCAAATATCACAAGAACAGTCTTACTGAACGGCTTCTTGAGAGGAAAGCTGTAACTATGTGAGATGAACTAACAGAACACAAAGCAGTTTCTCAGAAAGCTTCTTTCCAGTTTTTAACGGAAGATATTTCCTTTTCCACCAGAGCACTCTAAGGGCTTCCGAATATCACTTTACAAATTCCACAAGAACAGTCTTAGCGAAAGGCTTCTTGAAGGGAAAGCTGTAACTCTGTGAGATGAATTAACAGAACCCACAGCAGTTTCTCAGAAATCTTCTTTCCAGTTTTTAACGGAAGATATTTCCTTTTTCAGCATAGCCCTCTATGGGCTTCCAAATATCACTTTGCAAATTCCACAAGAACAGTCTTAGGAAAAGGCTTCTTGAGGGGAAAGCTGTAGCTCTGTGAGATGAATTAATAGAACACAAAGCAGTTTCTCAGAAAACTTCTTTCCAGTTTATATCGGAAGATATTTCCTTTTTCACCATATCCCTCAATGGGCTTCCAAATATCACTTTGCAAATTTCACAAGAACAGCATTAGCGAAGGGCTTCTTGAGACACGCTTTTTAGGGGAAAGCTGTAACTCTGTGAGTTGAATTAACAGAACACAAAGCAGGTTATCAGAGAGCCTGTTTACAGTTTTTAACGGAAGATATTTCCTTTTTCACCGTATCCCTCTATGGGCTTCCAAATATCACTTTGCAACATCCACAAGAACAGTCTTAGCGAAAGGCTTCTTGAGGGGAAAGCTGTAGCTCTGTGAGATTAATTAACAGAAAACAAAGCAGTTCCTCAGAAAGCTTCTTTCCAGTTTTTAACGGAAGAGATTTCCTTTTTCACCATATCCCTCTATGGGCTTCGAAATATCACTTTGCAAATTCCACAAGAACAGTCTTAGTGAACGCATTCTTGAGGGGAAAGCTATAACTCTGTGAGATGAATTAAGAGAACACAGTGCAGTTTTTCAGAAAGCATCTTTTCGGTTTTTATGTTACGATATTTTCTTTTTCACCATAGCTCTCTAAGGGCTTCCAAATATCACTTTGCAAATTCCACAAGAACAGTCTTAGCGAAAGGCCTCTTGAGGGGAAAGCTGTAACTCTGTGAGATGAATTAACAGAACACAAAGCAGTTTCTCAGAAAGCTTCTTTTCAGTTTTTAATCTTAGCATATTTCCTTTTTTCATAGCCCTCTAAGGGCTTCTAAATATCACTTTGCAAATTTCACAAGAGCAGTCTTAGCGAAAGGCTTTTCAGGGGAAAGCTGTAACTCTGAGAGGTGAATTAACAGAAAGCAAAGGAGTTTCTCAGAAAGCTTCTTTCCAGTTTTTAACTGAAGATATTTCATTCTTTACCATAGCCCTCTATAGGCTTCCAAATATCACTTTGCAAAATCCACAAGAACAGCCTTAGCGAAAGGCTTCTTGAGGGGAAAGCTGTAACTCCGTGAGATCAATTAACAGAAAACAAAGCGGTTTCTCAGAAAGTTTCTTTTCAGTTTCTATCTTAGGATATTTCCTTTTTCACCATAACCCTCTACGGGTTTCCAAATATCACTTTGCAAATTAAACAAGAACAGTCTTACCGAAAGGCTTCTTGGTGTGAAAGCTATAACTCTGTGAGATGAATTAACAGAACACAAAGCAGTTTCTCAGAAAGCTTCTTTCCACTTTTTAACTGAAGTTGTTTCGTTTTTCACCATAGACCCCTATGGGTTCCCAAATATCACTTTGCAAATTCCACAAGAACAGTCTTAGCGAAAGGCCTCTTGAGGGGAAAGCTGTAACTCTGTGAGATGAATTAACAGAACACAAAGCAGTTTCTCAGAAAGCTTCTTTTCAGTTTTTATCTTAGGATATTTCCTTTTTTCATAGCCCTCTAAGGGCTTCTAAATATCACTTTGCAAATTTCACAAGAGCAGTCTTAGCGAAAGACTTTTCCAGGGTAAAGCTGTAACTCTGAGAGGTGAATTAACACATCGCAAAGGAGTTTCTCAGAAAGCTTCTTTCCAGTTTTTAACTGAAGATTTTTCCTTCTTTACCATAGCCCTCTATAGGCTTCCAAATATCACTTTGCAAAATCCACAAGAACAGTCTTACCGAAAGGCTTCTTGGTGTGAAAGCTATAATTCTGTGAGATGAATTAACAGAACACAAAGCAGTTTCTCAGAAAGCTTCTTTCCACTTTTTAACTGAAGTTGTTTCGTTTTTCACCATAGACCCCTATGGGCTCCCAAATATCTCTTTGCAAATTCCACAAGAACAGTCTTAGCGAAAGGCCTCTTGAGGGGAAAGCTGTAACTCTGTGAGATGAATTAACAGAACACAAAGCAGTTTCTCAGAAAGCTTCTTTTCAGTTTTTATCTTAGGATATTTCCTTTTTTCATAGCCCTCTAAGAGCTTCTAAATATCACTTTGCAAATTTCACAAAAGCAGTCTTAGCGAAAGGCTTTTCCAGGGGAAAGCTGTAACTCAGAGAGGTGAATTAACAGAACGCAAAGAAGTTTCTCAGAAAGCTTCTTTCCAGTTTTTAACTGAAGATATTTCATTCTTTACCATAGCCCTCTATAGGCTTCCAAATATCACTTTGCAAAATCCACAAGAACAGCCTTAGCGAAAGGCTTCTTGAGGGGCAAGCTGTAACTCCGTGAGATCAATTAACAGAACACAAAGCGGTTTCTCAGAAAGTTTCTTTTCAGTTTCTATCTTAGGATATTTCCTTTTTCACCATAACCCTCTACGGGTTTCCAAATATCACTTTGCAAATTCCACAAGAACAGTCTTACCGAAAGGCTTCTTGGTGTGAAAGCTATAACCTTTTGAGATGAATTAACAGAACACAAAGCAGTTTCTCAGAAAGCTTTTTTCCAGCTTTTAACGGAAGACAGTTCCTTTTTCACCATAGCCCTCTACTTGCTTCACAATATCACTTTGCTAATTCTACAAGAACAGTCTTTGCGAAAGGCTTCTTGAGGGGAAAGCTGTAACACTGTGTGATCAATTAACGGAAAACAAAGCAGTCTCTCAGATCGTTTCTTTCCAGTTTTTAACGGAAGATATTTCCTTTTTCACCATAGACCTCTAAGGACTTCCAAATATCACTTTGCAAATCCCACAAGAAAAGTCTTAGCGAAAGGCTTCATGAGGGGAAACTGTAACTCTGTAAGACGATTTAACAGAACACAAAGCAGTTTCTCAGAAAGCTTCTTTCCAGTTTGTAACCGAAGATATTTCGTTTTTCACCGTAGCCCCCTATGGGCTTCCAAATATCACTTTGAATATTCCACCAAAACAGTCTTAGCGAAAGGCTTCTTGAGGTGAACGCTCTAACTCTGTGAGATGAATTAACAGAACAAAAAGCAGTTTCTCAGAAAGCTTCTTTCCGGTTTTTAACGGAAGAGATTTCCTTTTTCACCATAGCCCTCTGAGGGCTTCCAAATATCACTTTGCCAATCCCACAAGAACAGTCTTAGCGACAGGCTTCATGAGGGGAAAACTGTAACTCTGTAAGATGATTTAACAGAACACAAAGCAGTTTCTCAGAAAGCTTCTTTTCGGTTTTTATCTTAGGATATTTCCCTTTTCGCCATAATCCTCTATCGGATTCCAATATCACTTTGCGAATTCCACAAGAACAGTCTCAGTGAACGGCTTCTTGACGGTAAAGCTGTAACTGTGTGAGATGAATTAACAGACAAAGCAGTTTCTCAGAAAGCTTCTTTTCAGTTTTTATCTTAGGACAATTTCTTTTTCACCATAGCCTTATATGTGCTTCCAAATATCACTTTGCAATTTCCACAAGAACAAAGTTAGCGAAAGGCTTCTTCAGGGGAAAGCTGTAACTCTGTGAGATGAATTAAGAGAACACAAAGCAGTTTCTCAGAAAGCTTCTATCCAGTTTTTAACGGAAGATATTTCCTTTTTCTGCATAGACTTCTAACGGCTTCCAAATATCACCTTGCAAATTCCACAGGAACAGTCTTAGTGAACGGCTTGTTGTGGCAAAAGATATAACACTGTGAGATGAATTAAGAGAATACAATGCAGTTTCTCAGAAAGCTCCTTTTCCGTTTTTATCTTAGGAAATTACCTTTTTCACGATAATCCTCTATGGGCTTCCAATATCACTTTGCAAATTCCACAAGAACAGTCTCAGTGAACGGCTTGTTTAGGGGAAAGCTTTAACTCTGTGAGATGCATTAAGAGAACACAGCGCAGTTTCTCATAAAGCTTCCTTTCGGTTTTTATCTTAAGATATTTTCTTTTTTGCCAGAGCCCCCTATGGGCTTCCAAATATCACTTTGCAAATTCCACAAGAATAGTCTTAGGGAAAGACTTCTTGAGGGGAAAGCTGTAACTCTCTGAGATCAATTAACAAAAAAAAAGCAGTTTCTCAGAAATCTTCTTTCAAGTTTTTAACGGAAGATATTTACTTTTTCACCAGAGCCCTCTATGGGCTTCCAAATATCACATTTCAAGTTCCACACGAACAGTCTTAGTGAAAGGCTTTTGGAGGAGAAAGCTTAAATCTGTAATATGAATTAACAGACAAAATCTGTTTTTCCGAAAGCTTCTTTCCCCTTTTTAACGGAAGATATTTCCTTTTTCACCATGGCCCTCAATGGGCTTCCAAATATCACTTTGCAAATATCACAAGAACAGTCTTACTGAACGGCTTCTTGAGAGGAAAGCTGTAACTATGTGAGATGAACTAACAGAACACAAAGCAGTTTCTCAGAAAGCTTCTTTCCAGTTTTTAACGGAAGATATTTCCTTTTCCACCAGAGCACTCTAAGGGCTTCCGAATATCACTTTACAATTTCCACAAGAACAGTCTTAGCGAAAGGCTTCTTGAAGGGAAAGCTGTAACTCTGTGAGATGAATTAACAGAACCCACAGCAGTTTCTCAGAAATCTTCTTTCCAGTTTTTAACGGAAGATATTTCCTTTTTCAGCATAGCCCTCTATGGGCTTCCAAATATCACTTTGCAAATTCCACAAGAACAGTCTTAGGAAAAGGCTTCTTGAGGGGAAAGCTGTAGCTCTGTGAGATGAATTAATAGAACACAAAGCAGTTTCTCAGAAAACTTCTTTCCAGTTTATATCGGAAGATATTTCCTTTTTCACCCTATCCCTCAATGGGCTTCCAAATATCACTTTGCAAATTTCACAAGAACAGCATTAGCGAAGGGCTTCTTGAGACACGCTTTTTAGGGGAAAGCTGTAACTCTGTGAGTTGAATTAACAGAACACAAAGCAGGTTATCAGAGAGCTTGTTTACAGTTTTTAACGGAAGATATTTCCTTTTTCACCGTATCCCTCTATGGGCTTCCAAATATCACTTTGCAACATCCACAAGAACAGTCTTAGCGAAAGGCTTCTTGAGGGGAAAGCTGTAGCTCTGTGAGATTAATTAACAGAAAACAAAGCAGTTCCTCAGAAAGCTTCTTTCCAGTTTTTAACGGAAGAGATTTCCTTTTTCACCATATCCCTCTATGGGCTTCGAAATATCACTTTGCAAATTCCACAAGAACAGTCTTAGTGAACGCATTCTTGAAGGGAAAGCTATAACTCTGTGAGATGAATTAAGAGAACACAGTGCAGTTTTTCAGAAAGCATCTTTTCGGTTTTTATGTTACGATATTTTCTTTTTCACCATAGCTCTCTAAGGGCTTCCAAATATCACTTTGCAAATTCCACAAGAACAGTCTTAGCGAAAGGCCTCTTGAGGGGAAAGCTGTAACTCTGTGAGATGAATTAACAGAACACAAAGCAGTTTCTCAGAAAGCTTCTTTTCAGTTTTTAATCTTAGCATATTTCCTTTTTTCATAGCCCTCTAAGAGCTTCTAAATATCACTTTGCAAATTTCACAAAAGCAGTCTTAGCGAAAGGCTTTTCCAGGGGAAAGCTGTAACTCCGAGAGGTGAATTAACAGAAAGCAAAGGAGTTTCTCAGAAAGCTTCTTTCCAGTTTTTAACTGAAGATATTTCATTCTTTACCATAGCCCTCTATAGGCTTCCAAATATCACTTTGCAAAATCCACAAGAACAGCCTTAGCGAAAGGCTTCTTGAGGGGAAAGCTGTAACTCCGTGAGATCAATTAACAGAACACAAAGCGGTTTCTCAGAAAGTTTCTTTTCAGTTTCTATCTTAGGATATTTCCTTTTTCACCATAACCCTCTACGGGTTTCCAAATATCACTTTGCAAATTCCACAAGAACAGTCTTACCGAAAGGCTTCTTGGTGTGAAAGCTATAACCTTTTGAGATGAATTAACAGAACACAAAGCAGTTTCTCAGAAAGCTTTTTTCCAGCTTTTAACGGAAGACAGTTCCTTTTTCACCATAGCCCTCTACTTGCTTCACAATATCACTTTGCTAATTCTACAAGAACAGTCTTTGCGAAAGGCTTCTTGAGGGGAAAGCTGTAACACTGTGTGATCAATTAACGGAAAACAAAGCAGTCTCTCAGATCGTTTCTTTCCAGTTTTTAACGGAAGATATTTCCTTTTTCACCATAGACCTCTAAGGACTTCCAAATATCACTTTGCAAATCCCACAAGAAAAGTCTTAGCGAAAGGCTTCATGAGGGGAAACTGTAACTCTGTAAGACGATTTAACAGAACACAAAGCAGTTTCTCAGAAAGCTTCTTTCCAGTTTGTAACCGAAGATATTTCGTTTTTCACCGTAGCCCCCTATGGGCTTCCAAATATCACTTTGAATATTCCACCAAAACAGTCTTAGCGAAAGGCTTCTTGAGGTGAACGCTCTAACTCTGTGAGATGAATTAACAGAACAAAAAGCAGTTTCTCAGAAAGCTTCTTTCCGGTTTTTAACGGAAGAGATTTCCTTTTTCACCATAGCCCTCTGAGGGCTTCCAAATATCACTTTGCCAATCCCACAAGAACAGTCTTAGCGACAGGCTTCATGAGGGGAAAACTGTAACTCTGTAAGATGATTTAACAGAACACAAAGCAGTTTCTCAGAAAGCTTCTTTTCGGTTTTTATCTTAGGATATTTCCCTTTTCGCCATAATCCTCTATCGGATTCCAATATCACTTTGCGAATTCCACAAGAACAGTCTCAGTGAACGGCTTCTTGACGGTAAAGCTGTAACTGTGTGAGATGAATTAACAGACAAAGCAGTTTCTCAGAAAGCTTCTTTTCAGTTTTTATCTTAGGACAATTTCTTTTTCACCATAGCCTTATATGTGCTTCCAAATATCACTTTGCAATTTCCACAAGAACAAAGTTAGCGAAAGGCTTCTTCAGGGGAAAGCTGTAACTCTGTGAGATGAATTAAGAGAACACAAAGCAGTTTCTCAGAAAGCTTCTATCCAGTTTTTAACGGAAGATATTTCCTTTTTCTGCATAGACTTCTAACGGCTTCCAAATATCACCTTGCAAATTCCACAGGAACAGTCTTAGTGAACGGCTTGTTGTGGCAAAAGATATAACACTGTGAGATGAATTAAGAGAATACAATGCAGTTTCTCAGAAAGCTCCTTTTCCGTTTTTATCTTAGGAAATTACCTTTTTCACGATAATCCTCTATGGGCTTCCAATATCACTTTGCAAATTCCACAAGAACAGTCTCAGTGAACGGCTTGTTTAGGGGAAAGCTTTAACTCTGTGAGATGAATTAAGAGAACACAGCGCAGTTTCTCATAAAGCTTCCTTTCGGTTTTTATCTTAAGATATTTTCTTTTTTGCCAGAGCCCCCTATGGGCTTCCAAATATCACTTTGCAAATTCCACAAGAATAGTCTTAGGGAAAGACTTCTTGAGGGGAAAGCTGTAACTCTCTGAGATCAATTAACAAAAAAAAAGCAGTTTCTCAGAAATCTTCTTTCAAGTTTTTAACGGAAGATATTTACTTTTTCACCAGAGCCCTCTATGGGCTTCCAAATATCACATTTCAAGTTCCACACGAACAGTCTTAGTGAAAGGCTTTTGGAGGAGAAAGCTTAAATCTGTAATATGAATTAACAGACAAAATCTGTTTTTCCGAAAGCTTCTTTCCCCTTTTTAACGGAAGATATTTCCTTTTTCACCATGGCCCTCAATGGGCTTCCAAATATCACTTTGCAAATATCACAAGAACAGTCTTACTGAACGGCTTCTTGAGAGGAAAGCTGTAACTATGTGAGATGAACTAACAGAACACAAAGCAGTTTCTCAGAAAGCTTCTTTCCAGTTTTTAACGGAAGATATTTCCTTTTCCACCAGAGCACTCTAAGGGCTTCCGAATATCACTTTACAAATTCCACAAGAACAGTCTTAGCGAAAGGCTTCTTGAAGGGAAAGCTGTAACTCTGTGAGATGAATTAACAGAACCCACAGCAGTTTCTCAGAAATCTTCTTTCCAGTTTTTAACGGAAGATATTTCCTTTTTCAGCATAGCCCTCTATGGGCTTCCAAATATCACTTTGCAAATTCCACAAGAACAGTCTTAGGAAAAGGCTTCTTGAGGGGAAAGCTGTAGCTCTGTGAGATGAATTAATAGAACACAAAGCAGTTTCTCAGAAAACTTCTTTCCAGTTTATATCGGAAGATATTTCCTTTTTCACCATATCCCTCAATGGGCTTCCAAATATCACTTTGCAAATTTCACAAGAACAGCATTAGCGAAGGGCTTCTTGAGACACGCTTTTTAGGGGAAAGCTGTAACTCTGTGAGTTGAATTAACAGAACACAAAGCAGGTTATCAGAGAGCTTGTTTACAGTTTTTAACGGAAGATATTTCCTTTTTCACCGTATCCCTCTATGGGCTTCCAAATATCACTTTGCAACATCCACAAGAACAGTCTTAGCGAAAGGCTTCTTGAGGGGAAAGCTGTAGCTCTGTGAGATTAATTAACAGAAAACAAAGCAGTTCCTCAGAAAGCTTCTTTCCAGTTTTTAATGGAAGAGATTTCCTTTTTCACCATATCCCTCTATGGGCTTCGAAATATCACTTTGCAAATTCCACAAGAACAGTCTTAGTGAACGCATTCTTGAGGGGAAAGCTATAACTCTGTGAGATGAATTAAGAGAACACAGTGCAGTTTTTCAGAAAGCATCTTTTCGGTTTTTATGTTACGATATTTTCTTTTTCACCATAGCTCTCTAAGGGCTTCCAAATATCACTTTGCAAATTCCACAAGAACAGTCTTAGCGAAAGGCCTCTTGAGGGGAAAGCTGTAACTCTGTGAGATGAATTAACAGAACACAAAGCAGTTTCTCAGAAAGCTTCTTTTCAGTTTTTAATCTTAGCATATTTCCTTTTTTCATAGCCCTCTAAGGGCTTCTAAATATCACTTTGCAAATTTCACAAGAGCAGTCTTAGCGAAAGGCTTTTCCAGGGGAAAGCTGTAACTCTGAGAGGTGAATTAACAGAAAGCAAAGGAGTTTCTCAGAAAGCTTCTTTCCAGTTTTTAACTGAAGATATTTCATTCTTTACCATAGCCCTCTATAGGCTTCCAAATATCACTTTGCAAAATCCACAAGAACAGCCTTAGCGAAAGGCTTCTTGAGGGGAAAGCTGTAACTCCGTGAGATCAATTAACAGAAAACAAAGCGGTTTCTCAGAAAGTTTCTTTTCAGTTTCTATCTTAGGATATTTCCTTTTTCACCATAACCCTCTACGGGTTTCCAAATATCACTTTGCAAATTAAACAAGAACAGTCTTACCGAAAGGCTTCTTGGTGTGAAAGCTATAACTCTGTGAGATGAATTAACAGAACACAAAGCAGTTTCTCAGAAAGCTTCTTTCCACTTTTTAACTGAAGTTGTTTCGTTTTTCACCATAGACCCCTATGGGCTCCCAAATATCACTTTGCAAATTCCACAAGAACAGTCTTAGCGAAAGGCCTCTTGAGGGGAAAGCTGTAACTCTGTGAGATGAATTAACAGAACACAAAGCAGTTTCTCAGAAAGCTTCTTTTCAGTTTTTATCTTAGGATATTTCCTTTTTTCATAGCCCTCTAAGGGCTTCTAAATATCACTTTGCAAATTTCACAAGAGCAGTCTTAGCGAAAGACTTTTCCAGGGTAAAGCTGTAACTCTGAGAGGTGAATTAACACATCGCAAAGGAGTTTCTCAGAAAGCTTCTTTCCAGTTTTTAACTGAAGATTTTTCCTTCTTTACCATAGCCCTCTATAGGCTTCCAAATATCACTTTGCAAAATCCACAAGAACAGTCTTACCGAAAGGCTTCTTGGTGTGAAAGCTATAACTCTGTGAGATGAATTAACAGAACACAAAGCAGTTTCTCAGAAAGCTTCTTTCCACTTTTTAACTGAAGTTGTTTCGTTTTTCACCATAGACCCCTATGGGCTCCCAAATATCTCTTTGCAAATTCCACAAGAACAGTCTTAGCGAAAGGCCTCTTGAGGGGAAAGCTGTAACTCTGTGAGATGAATTAACAGAACACAAAGCAGTTTCTCAGAAAGCTTCTTTTCAGTTTTTATCTTAGGATATTTCCTTTTTTCATAGCCCTCTAAGAGCTTCTAAATATCACTTTGCAAATTTCACAAAAGCAGTCTTAGCGAAAGGCTTTTCCAGGGGAAAGCTGTAACTCAGAGAGGTGAATTAACAGAACGCAAAGAAGTTTCTCAGAAAGCTTCTTTCCAGTTTTTAACTGAAGATATTTCATTCTTTACCATAGCCCTCTATAGGCTTCCAAATATCACTTTGCAAAATCCACAAGAACAGCCTTAGCGAAAGGCTTCTTGAGGGGCAAGCTGTAACTCCGTGAGATCAATTAACAGAACACAAAGCGGTTTCTCAGAAAGTTTCTTTTCAGTTTCTATCTTAGGATATTTCCTTTTTCACCATAACCCTCTACGGGTTTCCAAATATCACTTTGCAAATTCCACAAGAACAGTCTTACCGAAAGGCTTCTTGGTGTGAAAGCTATAACCTTTTGAGATGAATTAACAGAACACAAAGCAGTTTCTCAGAAAGCTTTTTTCCAGCTTTTAACGGAAGACAGTTCCTTTTTCACCATAGCCCTCTACTTGCTTCACAATATCACTTTGCTAATTCTACAAGAACAGTCTTTGCGAAAGGCTTCTTGAGGGGAAAGCTGTAACACTGTGTGATCAATTAACGGAAAACAAAGCAGTCTCTCAGATCGTTTCTTTCCAGTTTTTAACGGAAGATATTTCCTTTTTCACCATAGACCTCTAAGGACTTCCAAATATCACTTTGCAAATCCCACAAGAAAAGTCTTAGCGAAAGGCTTCATGAGGGGAAACTGTAACTCTGTAAGACGATTTAACAGAACACAGAGCAGTTTCTCAGAAAGCTTCTTTCCAGTTTGTAACCGAAGATATTTCGTTTTTCACCGTAGCCCCCTATGGGCTTCCAAATATCACTTTGAATATTCCACCAAAACAGTCTTAGCGAAAGGCTTCTTGAGGTGAACGCTCTAACTCTGTGAGATGAATTAACAGAACAAAAAGCAGTTTCTCAGAAAGCTTCTTTCCGGTTTTTAACGGAAGAGATTTCCTTTTTCACCATAGCCCTCTGAGGGCTTCCAAATATCACTTTGCCAATCCCACAAGAACAGTCTTAGCGACAGGCTTCATGAGGGGAAAACTGTAACTCTGTAAGATGATTTAACAGAACACAAAGCAGTTTCTCAGAAAGCTTCTTTTCGGTTTTTATCTTAGGATATTTCCCTTTTCGCCATAATCCTCTATCGGATTCCAATATCACTTTGCGAATTCCACAAGAACAGTCTCAGTGAACGGCTTCTTGACGGTAAAGCTGTAACTGTGTGAGATGAATTAACAGACAAAGCAGTTTCTCAGAAAGCTTCTTTTCAGTTTTTATCTTAGGACAATTTCTTTTTCACCATAGCCTTATATGTGCTTCCAAATATCACTTTGCAATTTCCACAAGAACAAAGTTAGCGAAAGGCTTCTTCAGGGGAAAGCTGTAACTCTGTGAGATGAATTAAGAGAACACAAAGCAGTTTCTCAGAAAGCTTCTATCCAGTTTTTAACGGAAGATATTTCCTTTTTCTGCATAGACTTCTAACGGCTTCCAAATATCACCTTGCAAATTCCACAGGAACAGTCTTAGTGAACGGCTTGTTGTGGCAAAAGATATAACACTGTGAGATGAATTAAGAGAATACAATGCAGTTTCTCAGAAAGCTCCTTTTCCGTTTTTATCTTAGGAAATTACCTTTTTCACGATAATCCTCTATGGGCTTCCAATATCACTTTGCAAATTCCACAAGAACAGTCTCAGTGAACGGCTTGTTTAGGGGAAAGCTTTAACTCTGTGAGATGAATTAAGAGAACACAGCGCAGTTTCTCATAAAGCTTCCTTTCGGTTTTTATCTTAAGATATTTTCTTTTTTGCCAGAGCCCCCTATGGGCTTCCAAATATCACTTTGCAAATTCCACAAGAATAGTCTTAGGGAAAGACTTCTTGAGGGGAAAGCTGTAACTCTCTGAGATCAATTAACAAAAAAAAAGCAGTTTCTCAGAAATCTTCTTTCAAGTTTTTAACGGAAGATATTTACTTTTTCACCAGAGCCCTCTATGGGCTTCCAAATATCACATTTCAAGTTCCACACGAACAGTCTTAGTGAAAGGCTTTTGGAGGAGAAAGCTTAAATCTGTAATATGAATTAACAGACAAAATCTGTTTTTCCGAAAGCTTCTTTCCCCTTTTTAACGGAAGATATTTCCTTTTTCACCATGGCCCTCAATGGGCTTCCAAATATCACTTTGCAAATATCACAAGAACAGTCTTACTGAACGGCTTCTTGAGAGGAAAGCTGTAACTATGTGAGATGAACTAACAGAACACAAAGCAGTTTCTCAGAAAGCTTCTTTCCAGTTTTTAACGGAAGATATTTCCTTTTCCACCAGAGCACTCTAAGGGCTTCCGAATATCACTTTACAAATTCCACAAGAACAGTCTTAGCGAAAGGCTTCTTGAAGGGAAAGCTGTAACTCTGTGAGATGAATTAACAGAACCCACAGCAGTTTCTCAGAAATCTTCTTTCCAGTTTTTAACGGAAGATATTTCCTTTTTCAGCATAGCCCTCTATGGGCTTCCAAATATCACTTTGCAAATTCCACAAGAACAGTCTTAGGAAAAGGCTTCTTGAGGGGAAAGCTGTAGCTCTGTGAGATGAATTAATAGAACACAAAGCAGTTTCTCAGAAAACTTCTTTCCAGTTTATATCGGAAGATATTTCCTTTTTCACCATATCCCTCAATGGGCTTCCAAATATCACTTTGCAAATTTCACAAGAACAGCATTAGCGAAGGGCTTCTTGAGACACGCTTTTTAGGGGAAAGCTGTAACTCTGTGAGTTGAATTAACAGAACACAAAGCAGGTTATCAGAGAGCTTGTTTACAGTTTTTAACGGAAGATATTTCCTTTTTCACCGTATCCCTCTAGGGGCTTCCAAATATCACTTTGCAACATCCACAAGAACAGTCTTAGCGAAAGGCTTCTTGAGGGGAAAGCTGTAGCTCTGTGAGATTAATTAACAGAAAACAAAGCAGTTCCTCAGAAAGCTTCTTTCCAGTTTTTAACGGAAGAGATTTCCTTTTTCACCATATCCCTCTATGGGCTTCGAAATATCACTTTGCAAATTCCACAAGAACAGTCTTAGTGAACGCATTCTTGAGGGGAAAGCTATAACTCTGTGAGATGAATTAAGAGAACACAGTGCAGTTTTTCAGAAAGCATCTTTTCGGTTTTTATGTTACGATATTTTCTTTTTCACCATAGCTCTCTAAGGGCTTCCAAATATCACTTTGCAAATTCCACAAGAACAGTCTTAGCGAAAGGCCTCTTGAGGGGAAAGCTGTAACTCTGTGAGATGAATTAACAGAACACAAAGCAGTTTCTCAGAAAGCTTCTTTTCAGTTTTTAATCTTAGCATATTTCCTTTTTTCATAGCCCTCTAAGGGCTTCTAAATATCACTTTGCAAATTTCACAAGAGCAGTCTTAGCGAAAGGCTTTTCCAGGGGAAAGCTGTAACTCTGAGAGGTGAATTAACAGAAAGCAAAGGAGTTTCTCAGAAAGCTTCTTTCCAGTTTTTAACTGAAGATATTTCATTCTTTACCATAGCCCTCTATAGGCTTCCAAATATCACTTTGCAAAATCCACAAGAACAGCCTTAGCGAAAGGCTTCTTGAGGGGAAAGCTGTAACTCCATGAGATCAATTAACAGAAAACAAAGCGGTTTCTCAGAAAGTTTCTTTTCAGTTTCTATCTTAGGATATTTCCTTTTTCACCATAACCCTCTACGGGTTTCCAAATATCACTTTGCAAATTAAACAAGAACAGTCTTACCGAAAGGCTTCTTGGTGTGAAAGCTATAACTCTGTGAGATGAATTAACAGAACACAAAGCAGTTTCTCAGAAAGCTTCTTTCCACTTTTTAACTGAAGTTGTTTCGTTTTTCACCATAGACCCCTATGGGCTCCCAAATATCACTTTGCAAATTCCACAAGAACAGTCTTAGCGAAAGGCCTCTTGAGGGGAAAGCTGTAACTCTGTGAGATGAATTAACAGAACACAAAGCAGTTTCTCAGAAAGCTTCTTTTCAGTTTTTATCTTAGGATATTTCCTTTTTTCATAGCCCTCTAAGGGCTTCTAAATATCACTTTGCAAATTTCACAAGAGCAGTCTTAGCGAAAGACTTTTCCAGGGTAAAGCTGTAACTCTGAGAGGTGAATTAACACATCGCAAAGGAGTTTCTCAGAAAGCTTCTTTCCAGTTTTTAACTGAAGATTTTTCCTTCTTTACCATAGCCCTCTATAGGCTTCCAAATATCACTTTGCAAAATCCACAAGAACAGTCTTACCGAAAGGCTTCTTGGTGTGAAAGCTATAACTCTGTGAGATGAATTAACAGAACACAAAGCAGTTTCTCAGAAAGCTTCTTTCCACTTTTTAACTGAAGTTGTTTCGTTTTTCACCATAGACCCCTATGGGCTCCCAAATATCTCTTTGCAAATTCCACAAGAACAGTCTTAGCGAAAGGCCTCTTGAGGGGAAAGCTGTAACTCTGTGAGATGAATTAACAGAACACAAAGCAGTTTCTCAGAAAGCTTCTTTTCAGTTTTTATCTTAGGATATTTCCTTTTTTCATAGCCCTCTAAGAGCTTCTAAATATCACTTTGCAAATTTCACAAAAGCAGTCTTAGCGAAAGGCTTTTCCAGGGGAAAGCTGTAACTCAGAGAGGTGAATTAACAGAACGCAAAGAAGTTTCTCAGAAAGCTTCTTTCCAGTTTTTAACTGAAGATATTTCATTCTTTACCATAGCCCTCTATAGGCTGCCAAATATCACTTTGCAAAATCCACAAGAACAGCCTTAGCGAAAGGCTTCTTGAGGGGAAAGCTGTAACTCCGTGAGATCAATTAACAGAACACAAAGCGGTTTCTCAGAAAGTTTCTTTTCAGTTTCTATCTTAGGATATTTCCTTTTTCACCATAACCCTCTACGGGTTTCCAAATATCACTTTGCAAATTCCACAAGAACAGTCTTACCGAAAGGCTTCTTGGTGTGAAAGCTATAACCTTTTGAGATGAATTAACAGAACACAAAGCAGTTTCTCAGAAAGCTTTTTTCCAGCTTTTAACGGAAGACAGTTCCTTTTCCACCATAGCCCTCTACTTGCTTCACAATATCACTTTGCTAATTCTACAAGAACAGTCTTTGCGAAAGGCTTCTTGAGGGGAAAGCTGTAACACTGTGTGATCAATTAACGGAAAACAAAGCAGTCTCTCAGATCGTTTCTTTCCAGTTTTTAACGGAAGATATTTCCTTTTTCACCATAGACCTCTAAGGACTTCCAAATATCACTTTGCAAATCCCACAAGAAAAGTCTTAGCGAAAGGCTTCATGAGGGGAAACTGTAACTCTGTAAGACGATTTAACAGAACACAAAGCAGTTTCTCAGAAAGCTTCTTTCCAGTTTGTAACCGAAGATATTTCGTTTTTCACCGTAGCCCCCTATGGGCTTCCAAATATCACTTTGAATATTCCACCAAAACAGTCTTAGCGAAAGGCTTCTTGAGGTGAACGCTCTAACTCTGTGAGATGAATTAACAGAACAAAAAGCAGTTTCTCAGAAAGCTTCTTTCCGGTTTTTAACGGAAGAGATTTCCTTTTTCACCATAGCCCTCTGAGGGCTTCCAAATATCACTTTGCCAATCCCACAAGAACAGTCTTAGCGACAGGCTTCATGAGGGGAAAACTGTAACTCTGTAAGATGATTTAACAGAACACAAAGCAGTTTCTCAGAAAGCTTCTTTTCGGTTTTTATCTTAGGATATTTCCCTTTTCGCCATAACCCTCTATCGGATTCCAATATCACTTTGCGAATTCCACAAGAACAGTCTCAGTGAACGGCTTCTTGACGGTAAAGCTGTAACTGTGTGAGATGAATTAACAGACAAAGCAGTTTCTCAGAAAGCTTCTTTTCAGTTTTTATCTTAGGACAATTTCTTTTTCACCATAGCCTTATATGTGCTTCCAAATATCACTTTGCAATTTCCACAAGAACAAAGTTAGCGAAAGGCTTCTTCAGGGGAAAGCTGTAACTCTGTGAGATGAATTAAGAGAACACAAAGCAGTTTCTCAGAAAGCTTCTATCCAGTTTTTAACGGAAGATATTTCCTTTTTCTGCATAGACTTCTAACGGCTTCCAAATATCACCTTGCAAATTCCACAGGAACAGTCTTAGTGAACGGCTTGTTGTGGCAAAAGATATAACACTGTGAGATGAATTAAGAGAATACAATGCAGTTTCTCAGAAAGCTCCTTTTCCGTTTTTATCTTAGGAAATTACCTTTTTCACGATAATCCTCTATGGGCTTCCAATATCACTTTGCAAATTCCACAAGAACAGTCTCAGTGAACGGCTTGTTTAGGGGAAAGCTTTAACTCTGTGAGATGAATTAAGAGAACACAGCGCAGTTTCTCATAAAGCTTCCTTTCGGTTTTTATCTTAAGATATTTTCTTTTTTGCCAGAGCCCCCTATGGGCTTCCAAATATCACTTTGCAAATTCCACAAGAATAGTCTTAGGGAAAGACTTCTTGAGGGGAAAGCTGTAACTCTCTGAGATCAATTAACAAAAAAAAAGCAGTTTCTCAGAAATCTTCTTTCAAGTTTTTAACGGAAGATATTTACTTTTTCACCAGAGCCCTCTATGGGCTTCCAAATATCACATTTCAAGTTCCACACGAACAGTCTTAGTGAAAGGCTTTTGGAGGAGAAAGCTTAAATCTGTAATATGAATTAACAGACAAAATCTGTTTTTCCGAAAGCTTCTTTCCCCTTTTTAACGGAAGATATTTCCTTTTTCACCATGGCCCTCAATGGGCTTCCAAATATCACTTTGCAAATATCACAAGAACAGTCTTACTGAACGGCTTCTTGAGGGGAAAGCTGTAACTATGTGAGATGAACTAACAGAACACAAAGCAGTTTCTCAGAAAGCTTCTTTCCAGTTTTTAACGGAAGATATTTCCTTTTCCACCAGAGCACTCTAAGGGCTTCCGAATATCACTTTACAAATTCCACAAGAACAGTCTTAGCGAAAGGCTTCTTGAAGGGAAAGCTGTAACTCTGTGAGATGAATTAACAGAACCCACAGCAGTTTCTCAGAAATCTTCTTTCCAGTTTTTAACGGAAGATATTTCCTTTTTCAGCATAGCCCTCTATGGGCTTCCAAATATCACTTTGAAAATTCCACAAGAAAAGTCTTAGGAAAAGGCTTCTTGAGGGGAAAGCTGTAGCTCTGTGAGATGAATTAATAGAACACAAAGCAGTTTCTCAGAAAACTTCTTTCCAGTTTATATCGGAAGATATTTCCTTTTTCACCATATCCCTCAATGGGCTTCCAAATATCACTTTGCAAATTTCACAAGAACAGCATTAGCGAAGGGCTTCTTGAGACACGCTTTTTAGGGGAAAGCTGTAACTCTGTGAGTTGAATTAACAGAACACAAAGCAGGTTATCAGAGAGCTTGTTTACAGTTTTTAACGGAAGATATTTCCTTTTTCACCGTATCCCTCTATGGGCTTCCAAATATCACTTTGCAACATCCACAAGAACAGTCTTAGCGAAAGGCTTCTTGAGGGGAAAGCTGTAGCTCTGTGAGATTAATTAACAGAAAACAAAGCAGTTCCTCAGAAAGCTTCTTTCCAGTTTTTAACGGAAGAGATTTCCTTTTTCACCATATCCCTCTATGGGCTTCGAAATATCACTTTGCAAATTCCACAAGAACAGTCTTAGTGAACGCATTCTTGAGGGGAAAGCTATAACTCTGTGAGATGAATTAAGAGAACACAGTGCAGTTTTTCAGAAAGCATCTTTTCGGTTTTTATGTTACGATATTTTCTTTTTCACCATAGCTCTCTAAGGGCTTCCAAATATCACTTTGCAAATTCCACAAGAACAGTCTTAGCGAAAGGCCTCTTGAGGGGAAAGCTGTAACTCTGTGAGATGAATTAACAGAACACAAAGCAGTTTCTCAGAAAGCTTCTTTTCAGTTTTTAATCTTAGCATATTTCCTTTTTTCATAGCCCTCTAAGGGCTTCTAAATATCACTTTGCAAATTTCACAAGAGCAGTCTTAGCGAAAGGCTTTTCCAGGGGAAAGCTGTAACTCTGAGAAGTGAATTAACAGAAAGCAAAGGAGTTTCTCAGAAAGCTTCTTTCCAGTTTTTAACTGAAGATATTTCATTCTTTACCATAGCCCTCTATAGGCTTCCAAATATCACTTTGCAAAATCCACAAGAACAGCCTTAGCGAAAGGCTTCTTGAGGGGAAAGCTGTAACTCCGTGAGATCAATTAACAGAAAACAAAGCGGTTTCTCAGAAAGTTTCTTTTCAGTTTCTATCTTAGGATATTTCCTTTTTCACCATAACCCTCTACGGGTTTCCAAATATCACTTTGCAAATTAAACAAGAACAGTCTTACCGAAAGGCTTCTTGGTGTGAAAGCTATAACTCTGTGAGATGAATTAAGAGAACACAAAGCAGTTTCTCAGAAAGCTTCTTTCCACTTTTTAACTGAAGTTGTTTCGTTTTTCACCATAGACCCCTATGGGCTCCCAAATATCACTTTGCAAATTCCACAAGAACAGTCTTAGCGAAAGGCCTCTTGAGGGGAAAGCTGTAACTCTGTGAGATGAATTAACAGAACACAAAGCAGTTTCTCAGAAAGCTTCTTTTCAGTTTTTATCTTAGGATATTTCCTTTTTTCATAGCCCTCTAAGGGCTTCTAAATATCACTTTGCAAATTTCACAAGAGCAGTCTTAGCGAAAGACTTTTCCAGGGTAAAGCTGTAACTCTGAGAGGTGAATTAACACATCGCAAAGGAGTTTCTCAGAAAGCTTCTTTCCAGTTTTTAACTGAAGATTTTTCCTTCTTTACCATAGCCCTCTATAGGCTTCCAAATATCACTTTGCAAAATCCACAAGAACAGTCTTACCGAAAGGCTTCTTGGTGTGAAAGCTATAACTCTGTGAGATGAATTAACAGAACACAAAGCAGTTTCTCAGAAAACTTCTTTCCACTTTTTAACTGAAGTTGTTTCGTTTTTCACCATAGACCCCTATGGGCTCCCAAATATCTCTTTGCAAATTCCACAAGAACAGTCTTAGCGAAAGGCCTCTTGAGGGGAAAGCTGTAACTCTGTGAGATGAATTAACAGAACACAAAGCAGTTTCTCAGAAAGCTTCTTTTCAGTTTTTATCTTAGGACATTTCCTCTTTTCATAGCCCTCTAAGAGCTTCTAATTATCACTTTGCAAATTTCACAAGAGCAGTCTTAGCGAAAGGCTTTTCCAGGGGAAAGCTGTAACTCAGAGAGGTGAATTAACAGAACGCAAAGAAGTTTCTCAGAAAGCTTCTTTCCAGTTTTTAACTGAAGATATTTCATTCTTTACCATAGCCCTCTATAGGCTTCCAAATATCACTTTGCAAAATCCACAAGAACAGCCTTAGCGAAAGGCTTCTTGAGGGGAAAGCTGTAACTCCGTGAGATCAATTAACAGAACACAAAGCGGTTTCTCAGAAAGTTTCTTTTCAGTTTCTATCTTAGGATATTTCCTTTTTCACCATAACCCTCTACGGGTTTCCAAATATCACTTTGCAAATTCCACAAGAACAGTCTTACCGAAAGGCTTCTTGGTGTGAAAGCTATAACCTTTTGAGATGAATTAACAGAACACAAAGCAGTTTCTCAGAAAGCTTTTTTCCAGCTTTTAACGGAAGACAGTTCCTTTTCCACCATAGCCCTCTACTTGCTTCACAATATCACTTTGCTAATTCTACAAGAACAGTCTTTGCGAAAGGCTTCTTGAGGGGAAAGCTGTAACACTGTGTGATCAATTAACGGAAAACAAAGCAGTCTCTCAGATCGTTTCTTTCCAGTTTTTAACGGAAGATATTTCCTTTTTCACCATAGACCTCTAAGGACTTCCAAATATCACTTTGCAAATCCCACAAGAAAAGTCTTAGCGAAAGGCTTCATGAGGGGAAACTGTAACTCTGTAAGACGATTTAACAGAACACAAAGCAGTTTCTCAGAAAGCTTCTTTCCAGTTTGTAACCGAAGATATTTCGTTTTTCACCGTAGCCCCCTATGGGCTTCCAAATATCACTTTGAATATTCCACCAAAACAGTCTTAGCGAAAGGCTTCTTGAGGTGAACGCTCTAACTCTGTGAGATGAATTAACAGAACAAAAAGCAGTTTCTCAGAAAGCTTCTTTCCGGTTTTTAACGGAAGAGATTTCCTTTTTCACCATAGCCCTCTGAGGGCTTCCAAATATCACTTTGCCAATCCCACAAGAACAGTCTTAGCGACAGGCTTCATGAGGGGAAAACTGTAACTCTGTAAGATGATTTAACAGAACACAAAGCAGTTTCTCAGAAAGCTTCTTTTCGGTTTTTATCTTAGGATATTTCCCTTTTCGCCATAATCCTCTATCGGATTCCAATATCACTTTGCGAATTCCACAAGAACAGTCTCAGTGAACGGCTTCTTGACGGTAAAGCTGTAACTGTGTGAGGTGAATTAACAGACAAAGCAGTTTCTCAGAAAGCTTCTTTTCAGTTTTTATCTTAGGACAATTTCTTTTTCACCATAGCCTTATATGTGCTTCCAAATATCACTTTGCAATTTCCACAAGAACAAAGTTAGCGAAAGGCTTCTTCAGGGGAAAGCTGTAACTCTGTGAGATGAATTAAGAGAACACAAAGCAGTTTCTCAGAAAGCTTCTATCCAGTTTTTAACGGAAGATATTTCCTTTTTCTGCATAGACTTCTAACGGCTTCCAAATATCACCTTGCAAATTCCACAGGAACAGTCTTAGTGAACGGCTTGTTGTGGCAAAAGATATAACACTGTGAGATGAATTAAGAGAATACAATGCAGTTTCTCAGAAAGCTCCTTTTCCGTTTTTATCTTAGGAAATTACCTTTTTCACGATAATCCTCTATGGGCTTCCAATATCACTATGCAAATTCCACAAGAACAGTCTCAGTGAACGGCTTGTTTAGGGGAAAGCTTTAACTCTGTGAGATGAATTAAGAGAACACAGCGCAGTTTCTCATAAAGCTTCCTTTCGGTTTTTATCTTAAGATATTTTCTTTTTTGCCAGAGCCCCCTATGGGCTTCCAAATATCACTTTGCAAATTCCACAAGAATAGTCTTAGGGAAAGACTTCTTGAGGGGAAAGCTGTAACTCTCTGAGATCAATTAACAAAAAAAAAGCAGTTTCTCAGAAATCTTCTTTCAAGTTTTTAACGGAAGATATTTACTTTTTCACCAGAGCCCTCTATGGGCTTCCAAATATCACATTTCAAGTTCCACACGAACAGTCTTAGTGAAAGGCTTTTGGAGGAGAAAGCTTAAATCTGTAATATGAATTAACAGACAAAATCTGTTTTTCCGAAAGCTTCTTTCCCCTTTTTAACGGAAGATATTTCCTTTTTCACCATGGCCCTCAATGGGCTTCCAAATATCACTTTGCAAATATCACAAGAACAGTCTTACTGAACGGCTTCTTGAGGGGAAAGCTGTAACTATGTGAGATGAACTAACAGAACACAAAGCAGTTTCTCAGAAAGCTTCTTTCCAGTTTTTAACGGAAGATATTTCCTTTTTCAGCATAGCCCTCTATGGGCTTCCAAATATCACTTTGCAAATTCCACAAGAACAGTCTTAGGAAAAGGCTTCTTGAGGGGAAAGCTGTAGCTCTGTGAGATGAATTAATAGAACACAAAGCAGTTTCTCAGAAAACTTCTTTCCAGTTTATATCGGAAGATATTTCCTTTTTCACCATATCCCTCAATGGGCTTCCAAATATCACTTTGCAAATTTCACAAGAACAGCATTAGCGAAGGGCTTCTTGAGACACGCTTTTTAGGGGAAAGCTGTAACTCTGTGAGTTGAATTAACAGAACACAAAGCAGGTTATCAGAGAGCTTGTTTACAGTTTTTAACGGAAGATATTTCCTTTTTCACCGTATCCCTCTATGGGCTTCCAAATATCACTTTGCAACATCCACAAGAACAGTCTTAGCGAAAGGCTTCTTGAGGGGAAAGCTGTAGCTCTGTGAGATTAATTAACAGAAAACAAAGCAGTTCCTCAGAAAGCTTCTTTCCAGTTTTTAACGGAAGAGATTTCCTTTTTCACCATATCCCTCTATGGGCTTCGAAATATCACTTTGCAAATTCCACAAGAACAGTCTTAGTGAACGCATTCTTGAGGGGAAAGCTATAACTCTGTGAGATGAATTAAGAGAACACAGTGCAGTTTTTCAGAAAGCATCTTTTCGGTTTTTATGTTACGATATTTTCTTTTTCACCATAGCTCTCTAAGGGCTTCCAAATATCACTTTGCAAATTCCACAAGAACAGTCTTAGCGAAAGGCCTCTTGAGGGGAAAGCTGTAACTCTGTGAGATGAATTAACAGAACACAAAGCAGTTTCTCAGAAAGCTTCTTTTCAGTTTTTAATCTTAGCATATTTCCTTTTTTCATAGCCCTCTAAGGGCTTCTAAATATCACTTTGCAAATTTCACAAGAGCAGTGTTAGCGAAAGGCTTTTCCAGGGGAAAGCTGTAACTCTGAGAGGTGAATTAACAGAAAGCAAAGGAGTTTCTCAGAAAGCTTCTTTCCAGTTTTTAACTGAAGATATTTCATTCTTTACCATAGCCCTCTATAGGCTTCCAAATATCACTTTGCAAAATCCACAAGAACAGCCTTAGCGAAAGGCTTCTTGAGGGGAAAGCTGTAACTCCGTGAGATCAATTAACAGAAAACAAAGCGGTTTCTCAGAAAGTTTCTTTTCAGTTTCTATCTTAGGATATTTCCTTTTTCACCATAACCCTCTACGGGTTTCCAAATATCACTTTGCAAATTAAACAAGAACAGTCTTACCGAAAGGCTTCTTGGTGTGAAAGCTATAACTCTGTGAGATGAATTAACAGAACACAAAGCAGTTTCTCAGAAAGCTTCTTTCCACTTTTTAACTGAAGTTGTTTCGTTTTTCACCATAGACCCCTATGGGCTCCCAAATATCACTTTGCAAATTCCACAAGAACAGTCTTAGCGAAAGGCCTCTTGAGGGGAAAGCTGTAACTCTGTGAGATGAATTAACAGAACACAAAGCAGTTTCTCAGAAAGCTTCTTTTCAGTTTTTATCTTAGGATATTTCCTTTTTTCATAGCCCTCTAAGGGCTTCTAAATATCACTTTGCAAATTTCACAAGAGCAGTCTTAGCGAAAGACTTTTCCAGGGTAAAGCTGTAACTCTGAGAGGTGAATTAACACATCGCAAAGGAGTTTCTCAGAAAGCTTCTTTCCAGTTTTTAACTGAAGATTTTTCCTTCTTTACCATAGCCCTCTATAGGCTTCCAAATATCACTTTGCAAAATCCACAAGAACAGTCTTACCGAAAGGCTTCTTGGTGTGAAAGCTATAACTCTGTGAGATGAATTAACAGAACACAAAGCAGTTTCTCAGAAAGCTTCTTTCCACTTTTTAACTGAAGTTGTTTCGTTTTTCACCATAGACCCCTATGGGCTCCCAAATATCTCTTTGCAAATTCCACAAGAACAGTCTTAGCGAAAGGCCTCTTGAGGGGAAAGCTGTAACTCTGTGAGATGAATTAACAGAACACAAAGCAGTTTCTCAGAAAGCTTCTTTTCAGTTTTTATCTTAGGATATTTCCTTTTTTCATAGCCCTCTAAGAGCTTCTAAATATCACTTTGCAAATTTCACAAAAGCAGTCTTAGCGAAAGGCTTTTCCAGGGGAAAGCTGTAACTCAGAGAGGTGAATTAACAGAACGCAAAGAAGTTTCTCAGAAAGCTTCTTTCCAGTTTTTAACTGAAGATATTTCATTCTTTACCATAGCCCTCTATAGGCTTCCAAATATCACTTTGCAAAATCCACAAGAACAGCCTTAGCGAAAGGCTTCTTGAGGGGAAAGCTGTAACTCCGTGAGATCAATTAACAGAACACAAAGCGGTTTCTCAGAAAGTTTCTTTTCAGTTTCTATCTTAGGATATTTCCTTTTTCACCATAACCCTCTACGGGTTTCCAAATATCACTTTGCAAATTCCACAAGAACAGTCTTACCGAAAGGCTTCTTGGTGTGAAAGCTATAACCTTTTGAGATGAATTAACAGAACACAAAGCAGTTTCTCAGAAAGCTTTTTTCCAGCTTTTAACGGAAGACAGTTCCTTTTTCACCATAGCCCTCTACTTGCTTCACAATATCACTTTGCTAATTCTACAAGAACAGTCTTTGCGAAAGGCTTCTTGAGGGGAAAGCTGTAACACTGTGTGATCAATTAACGGAAAACAAAGCAGTCTCTCAGATCGTTTCTTTCCAGTTTTTAACGGAAGATATTTCCTTTTTCACCATAGACCTCTAAGGACTTCCAAATATCACTTTGCAAATCCCACAAGAAAAGTCTTAGCGAAAGGCTTCATGAGGGGAAACTGTAACTCTGTAAGACGATTTAACAGAACACAAAGCAGTTTCTCAGAAAGCTTCTTTCCAGTTAGTAACCGAAGATATTTCGTTTTTCACCGTAGCCCCCTATGGGCTTCCAAATATCACTTTGAATATTCCACCAAAACAGTCTTAGCGAAAGGCTTCTTGAGGTGAACGCTCTAACTCTGTGAGATGAATTAACAGAACAAAAAGCAGTTTCTCAGAAAGCTTCTTTCCGGTTTTTAACGGAAGAGATTTCCTTTTTCACCATAGCCCTCTGAGGGCTTCCAAATATCACTTTGCCAATCCCACAAGAACAGTCTTAGCGACAGGCTTCATGAGGGGAAAACTGTAACTCTGTAAGATGATTTAACAGAACACAAAGCAGTTTCTCAGAAAGCTTCTTTTCGGTTTTTATCTTAGGATATTTCCCTTTTCGCCATAATCCTCTATCGGATTCCAATATCACTTTGCGAATTCCACAAGAACAGTCTCAGTGAACGGCTTCTTGACGGTAAAGCTGTAACTGTGTGAGATGAATTAACAGACAAAGCAGTTTCTCAGAAAGCTTCTTTTCAGTTTTTATCTTAGGACAATTTCTTTTTCACCATAGCCTTATATGTGCTTCCAAATATCACTTTGCAATTTCCACAAGAACAAAGTTAGCGAAAGGCTTCTTCAGGGGAAAGCTGTAACTCTGTGAGATGAATTAAGAGAACACAAAGCAGTTTCTCAGAAAGCTTCTATCCAGTTTTTAACGGAAGATATTTCCTTTTTCTGCATAGACTTCTAACGGCTTCCAAATATCACCTTGCAAATTCCACAGGAACAGTCTTAGTGAACGGCTTGTTGTGGCAAAAGATATAACACTGTGAGATGAATTAAGAGAATACAATGCAGTTTCTCAGAAAGCTCCTTTTCCGTTTTTATCTTAGGAAATTACCTTTTTCACGATAATCCTCTATGGGCTTCCAATATCACTTTGCAAATTCCACAAGAACAGTCTCAGTGAACGGCTTGTTTAGGGGAAAGCTTTAACTCTGTGAGATGAATTAAGAGAACACAGCGCAGTTTCTCATAAAGCTTCCTTTCGGTTTTTATCTTAAGATATTTTCTTTTTTGCCAGAGCCCCCTATGGGCTTCCAAATATCACTTTGCAAATTCCACAAGAATAGTCTTAGGGAAAGACTTCTTGAGGGGAAAGCTGTAACTCTCTGAGATCAATTAACAAAAAAAAAGCAGTTTCTCAGAAATCTTCTTTCAAGTTTTTAACGGAAGATATTTACTTTTTCACCAGAGCCCTCTATGGGCTTCCAAATATCACATTTCAAGTTCCACACGAACAGTCTTAGTGAAAGGCTTTTGGAGGAGAAAGCTTAAATCTGTAATATGAATTAACAGACAAAATCTGTTTTTCCGAAAGCTTCTTTCCCCTTTTTAACGGAAGATATTTCCTTTTCCACCATGGCCCTCAATGGGCTTCCAAATATCACTTTGCAAATATCACAAGAACAGTCTTACTGAACGGCTTCTTGAGAGGAAAGCTGTAACTATGTGAGATGAACTAACAGAACACAAAGCAGTTTCTCAGAAAGCTTCTTTCCAGTTTTTAACGGAAGATATTTCCTTTTCCACCAGAGCACTCTAAGGGCTTCCGAATATCACTTTACAAATTCCACAAGAACAGTCTTAGCGAAAGGCTTCTTGAAGGGAAAGCTGTAACTCTGTGAGATGAATTAACAGAACCCACAGCAGTTTCTCAGAAATCTTCTTTCCAGTTTTTAACGGAAGATATTTCCTTTTTCAGCATAGCCCTCTATGGGCTTCCAAATATCACTTTGCAAATTCCACAAGAACAGTCTTAGGAAAAGGCTTCTTGAGGGGAAAGCTGTAGCTCTGTGAGATGAATTAATAGAACACAAAGCAGTTTCTCAGAAAACTTCTTTCCAGTTTATATCGGAAGATATTTCCTTTTTCACCATATCCCTCAATGGGCTTCCAAATATCACTTTGCAAATTTCACAAGAACAGCATTAGCGAAGGGCTTCTTGAGACACGCTTTTTAGGGGAAAGCTGTAACTCTGTGAGTTGAATTAACAGAACACAAAGCAGGTTATCAGAGAGCTTGTTTACAGTTTTTAACGGAAGATATTTCCTTTTTCACCGTATCCCTCTATGGGCTTCCAAATATCACTTTGCAACATCCACAAGAACAGTCTTAGCGAAAGGCTTCCTGAGGGGAAAGCTGTAGCTCTGTGAGATTAATTAACAGAAAACAAAGCAGTTCCTCAGAAAGCTTCTTTCCAGTTTTTAACGGAAGAGATTTCCTTTTTCACCATATCCCTCTATGGGCTTCGAAATATCACTTTGCAAATTCCACAAGAACAGTCTTAGTGAACGCATTCTTGAGGGGAAAGCTATAACTCTGTGAGATGAATTAAGAGAACACAGTGCAGTTTTTCAGAAAGCATCTTTTCGGTTTTTATGTTACGATATTTTCTTTTTCACCATAGCTCTCTAAGGGCTTCCAAATATCACTTTGCAAATTCCACAAGAACAGTCTTAGCGAAAGGCCTCTTGAGGGGAAAGCTGTAACTCTGTGAGATGAATTAACAGAACACAAAGCAGTTTCTCAGAAAGCTTCTTTTCAGTTTTTAATCTTAGCATATTTCCTTTTTTCATAGCCCTCTAAGGGCTTCTAAATATCACTTTGCAAATTTCACAAGAGCAGTCTTAGCGAAAGGCTTTTCCAGGGGAAAGCTGTAACTCTGAGAGGTGAATTAACAGAAAGCAAAGGAGTTTCTCAGAAAGCTTCTTTCCAGTTTTTAACTGAAGATATTTCATTCTTTACCATAGCCCTCTATAGGCTTCCAAATATCACTTTGCAAAATCCACAAGAACAGCCTTAGCGAAAGGCTTCTTGAGGGGAAAGCTGTAACTCCGTGAGATCAATTAACAGAAAACAAAGCGGTTTCTCAGAAAGTTTCTTTTCAGTTTCTATCTTAGGATATTTCCTTTTTCACCATAACCCTCTACGGGTTTCCAAATATCACTTTGCAAATTAAACAAGAACAGTCTTACCGAAAGGCTTCTTGGTGTGAAAGCTATAACTCTGTGAGATGAATTAACAGAACACAAAGCAGTTTCTCAGAAAGCTTCTTTCCACTTTTTAACTGAAGTTGTTTCGTTTTTCACCATAGACCCCTATGGGCTCCCAAATATCACTTTGCAAATTCCACAAGAACAGTCTTAGCGAAAGGCCTCTTGAGGGGAAAGCTGTAACTCTGTGAGATGAATTAACAGAACACAAAGCAGTTTCTCAGAAAGCTTCTTTTCAGTTTTTATCTTAGGATATTTCCTTTTTTCATAGCCCTCTAAGGGCTTCTAAATATCACTTTGCAAATTTCACAAGAGCAGTCTTAGCGAAAGACTTTTCCAGGGTAAAGCTGTAACTCTGAGAGGTGAATTAACACATCGCAAAGGAGTTTCTCAGAAAGCTTCTTTCCAGTTTTTAACTGAAGATTTTTCCTTCTTTACCATAGCCCTCTATAGGCTTCCAAATATCACTTTGCAAAATCCACAAGAACAGTCTTACCGAAAGGCTTCTTGGTGTGAAAGCTATAACTCTGTGAGATGAATTAACAGAACACAAAGCAGTTTCTCAGAAAGCTTCTTTCCACTTTTTAACTGAAGTTGTTTCGTTTTTCACCATAGACCCCTATGGGCTCCCAAATATCTCTTTGCAAATTCCACAAGAACAGTCTTAGCGAAAGGCCTCTTGAGGGGAAAGCTGTAACTCTGTGAGATGAATTAACAGAACACAAAGCAGTTTCTCAGAAAGCTTCTTTTCAGTTTTTATCTTAGGATATTTCCTTTTTTCATAGCCCTCTAAGAGCTTCTAAATATCACTTTGCAAATTTCACAAAAGCAGTCTTAGCGAAAGGCTTTTCCAGGGGAAAGCTGTAACTCAGAGAGGTGAATTAACAGAACGCAAAGAAGTTTCTCAGAAAGCTTCTTTCCAGTTTTTAACTGAAGATATTTCATTCTTTACCATAGCCCTCTATAGGCTTCCAAATATCACTTTGCAAAATCCACAAGAACAGCCTTAGCGAAAGGCTTCTTGAGGGGAAAGCTGTAACTCCGTGAGATCAATTAACAGAACACAAAGCGGTTTCTCAGAAAGTTTCTTTTCAGTTTCTATCTTAGGATATTTCCTTTTTCACCATAACCCTCTACGGGTTTCCAAATATCACTTTGCAAATTCCACAAGAACAGTCTTACCGAAAGGCTTCTTGGTGTGAAAGCTATAACCTTTTGAGATGAATTAACAGAACACAAAGCAGTTTCTCAGAAAGCTTTTTTCCAGCTTTTAACGGAAGACAGTTCCTTTTTCACCATAGCCCTCTACTTGCTTCACAATATCACTTTGCTAATTGTACAAGAACAGTCTTTGCGAAAGGCTTCTTGAGGGGAAAGCTGTAACACTGTGTGATCAATTAACGGAAAACAAAGCAGTCTCTCAGATCGTTTCTTTCCAGTTTTTAACGGAAGATATTTCCTTTTTCACCATAGACCTCTAAGGACTTCCAAATATCACTTTGCAAATCCCACAAGAAAAGTCTTAGCGAAAGGCTTCATGAGGGGAAACTGTAACTCTGTAAGACGATTTAACAGAACACAAAGCAGTTTCTCAGAAAGCTTCTTTCCAGTTAGTAACCGAAGATATTTCGTTTTTCACCGTAGCCCCCTATGGGCTTCCAAATATCACTTTGAATATTCCACCAAAACAGTCTTAGCGAAAGGCTTCTTGAGGTGAACGCTCTAACTCTGTGAGATGAATTAACAGAACAAAAAGCAGTTTCTCAGAAAGCTTCTTTCCGGTTTTTAACGGAAGAGATTTCCTTTTTCACCATAGCCCTCTGAGGGCTTCCAAATATCACTTTGCCAATCCCACAAGAACAGTCTTAGCGACAGGCTTCATGAGGGGAAAACTGTAACTCTGTAAGATGATTTAACAGAACACAAAGCAGTTTCTCAGAAAGCTTCTTTTCGGTTTTTATCTTAGGATATTTCCCTTTTCGCCATAATCCTCTATCGGATTCCAATATCACTTTGCGAATTCCACAAGAACAGTCTCAGTGAACGGCTTCTTGACGGTAAAGCTGTAACTGTGTGAGATGAATTAACAGACAAAGCAGTTTCTCAGAAAGCTTCTTTTCAGTTTTTATCTTAGGACAATTTCTTTTTCACCATAGCCTTATATGTGCTTCCAAATATCACTTTGCAATTTCCACAAGAACAAAGTTAGCGAAAGGCTTCTTCAGGGGAAAGCTGTAACTCTGTGAGATGAATTAAGAGAACACAAAGCAGTTTCTCAGAAAGCTTCTATCCAGTTTTTAACGGAAGATATTTCCTTTTTCTGCATAGACTTCTAACGGCTTCCAAATATCACCTTGCAAATTCCACAGGAACAGTCTTAGTGAACGGCTTGTTGTGGCAAAAGATATAACACTGTGAGATGAATTAAGAGAATACAATGCAGTTTCTCAGAAAGCTCCTTTTCCGTTTTTATCTTAGGAAATTACCTTTTTCACGATAATCCTCTATGGGCTTCCAATATCACTTTGCAAATTCCACAAGAACAGTCTCAGTGAACGGCTTGTTTAGGGGAAAGCTTTAACTCTGTGAGATGAATTAAGAGAACACAGCGCAGTTTCTCATAAAGCTTCCTTTCGGTTTTTATCTTAAGATATTTTCTTTTTTGCCAGAGCCCCCTATGGGCTTCCAAATATCACTTTGCAAATTCCACAAGAATAGTCTTAGGGAAAGACTTCTTGAGGGGAAAGCTGTAACTCTCTGAGATCAATTAACAAAAAAAAAGCAGTTTCTCAGAAATCTTCTTTCAAGTTTTTAACGGAAGATATTTACTTTTTCACCAGAGCCCTCTATGGGCTTCCAAATATCACATTTCAAGTTCCACACGAACAGTCTTAGTGAAAGGCTTTTGGAGGAGAAAGCTTAAATCTGTAATATGAATTAACAGACAAAATCTGTTTTTCCGAAAGCTTCTTTCCCCTTTTTAACGGAAGATATTTCCTTTTCCACCATGGCCCTCAATGGGCTTCCAAATATCACTTTGCAAATATCACAAGAACAGTCTTACTGAACGGCTTCTTGAGAGGAAAGCTGTAACTATGTGAGATGAACTAACAGAACACAAAGCAGTTTCTCAGAAAGCTTCTTTCCAGTTTTTAACGGAAGATATTTCCTTTTCCACCAGAGCACTCTAAGGGCTTCCGAATATCACTTTACAAATTCCACAAGAACAGTCTTAGCGAAAGGCTTCTTGAAGGGAAAGCTGTAACTCTGTGAGATGAATTAACAGAACCCACAGCAGTTTCTCAGAAATCTTCTTTCCAGTTTTTAACGGAAGATATTTCCTTTTTCAGCATAGCCCTCTATGGGCTTCCAAATATCACTTTGCAAATTCCACAAGAACAGTCTTAGGAAAAGGCTTCTTGAGGGGAAAGCTGTAGCTCTGTGAGATGAATTAATAGAACACAAAGCAGTTTCTCAGAAAACTTCTTTCCAGTTTATATCGGAAGATATTTCCTTTTTCACCATATCCCTCAATGGGCTTCCAAATATCACTTTGCAAATTTCACAAGAACAGCATTAGCGAAGGGCTTCTTGAGACACGCTTTTTAGGGGAAAGCTGTAACTCTGTGAGTTGAATTAACAGAACACAAAGCAGGTTATCAGAGAGCTTGTTTACAGTTTTTAACGGAAGATATTTCCTTTTTCACCGTATCCCTCTATGGGCTTCCAAATATCACTTTGCAACATCCACAAGAACAGTCTTAGCGAAAGGCTTCCTGAGGGGAAAGCTGTAGCTCTGTGAGATTAATTAACAGAAAACAAAGCAGTTCCTCAGAAAGCTTCTTTCCAGTTTTTAACGGAAGAGATTTCCTTTTTCACCATATCCCTCTATGGGCTTCGAAATATCACTTTGCAAATTCCACAAGAACAGTCTTAGTGAACGCATTCTTGAGGGGAAAGCTATAACTCTGTGAGATGAATTAAGAGAACACAGTGCAGTTTTTCAGAAAGCATCTTTTCGGTTTTTATGTTACGATATTTTCTTTTTCACCATAGCTCTCTAAGGGCTTCCAAATATCACTTTGCAAATTCCACAAGAACAGTCTTAGCGAAAGGCCTCTTGAGGGGAAAGCTGTAACTCTGTGAGATGAATTAACAGAACACAAAGCAGTTTCTCAGAAAGCTTCTTTTCAGTTTTTAATCTTAGCATATTTCCTTTTTTCATAGCCCTCTAAGGGCTTCTAAATATCACTTTGCAAATTTCACAAGAGCAGTCTTAGCGAAAGGCTTTTCCAGGGGAAAGCTGTAACTCTGAGAGGTGAATTAACAGAAAGCAAAGGAGTTTCTCAGAAAGCTTCTTTCCAGTTTTTAACTGAAGATATTTCATTCTTTACCATAGCCCTCTATAGGCTTCCAAATATCACTTTGCAAAATCCACAAGAACAGCCTTAGCGAAAGGCTTCTTGAGGGGAAAGCTGTAACTCCGTGAGATCAATTAACAGAAAACAAAGCGGTTTCTCAGAAAGTTTCTTTTCAGTTTCTATCTTAGGATATTTCCTTTTTCACCATAACCCTCTACGGGTTTCCAAATATCACTTTGCAAATTAAACAAGAACAGTCTTACCGAAAGGCTTCTTGGTGTGAAAGCTATAACTCTGTGAGATGAATTAACAGAACACAAAGCAGTTTCTCAGAAAGCTTCTTTCCACTTTTTAACTGAAGTTGTTTCGTTTTTCACCATAGACCCCTATGGGCTCCCAAATATCACTTTGCAAATTCCACAAGAACAGTCTTAGCGAAAGGCCTCTTGAGGGGAAAGCTGTAACTCTGTGAGATGAATTAACAGAACACAAAGCAGTTTCTCAGAAAGCTTCTTTTCAGTTTTTATCTTAGGATATTTCCTTTTTTCATAGCCCTCTAAGGGCTTCTAAATATCACTTTGCAAATTTCACAAGAGCAGTCTTAGCGAAAGACTTTTCCAGGGTAAAGCTGTAACTCTGAGAGGTGAATTAACACATCGCAAAGGAGTTTCTCAGAAAGCTTCTTTCCAGTTTTTAACTGAAGATTTTTCCTTCTTTACCATAGCCCTCTATAGGCTTCCAAATATCACTTTGCAAAATCCACAAGAACAGTCTTACCGAAAGGCTTCTTGGTGTGAAAGCTATAACTCTGTGAGATGAATTAACAGAACACAAAGCAGTTTCTCAGAAAGCTTCTTTCCACTTTTTAACTGAAGTTGTTTCGTTTTTCACCATAGACCCCTATGGGCTCCCAAATATCTCTTTGCAAATTCCACAAGAACAGTCTTAGCGAAAGGCCTCTTGAGGGGAAAGCTGTAACTCTGTGAGATGAATTAACAGAACACAAAGCAGTTTCTCAGAAAGCTTCTTTTCAGTTTTTATCTTAGGATATTTCCTTTTTTCATAGCCCTCTAAGAGCTTCTAAATATCACTTTGCAAATTTCACAAAAGCAGTCTTAGCGAAAGGCTTTTCCAGGGGAAAGCTGTAACTCAGAGAGGTGAATTAACAGAACGCAAAGAAGTTTCTCAGAAAGCTTCTTTCCAGTTTTTAACTGAAGATATTTCATTCTTTACCATAGCCCTCTATAGGCTTCCAAATATCACTTTGCAAAATCCACAAGAACAGCCTTAGCGAAAGGCTTCTTGAGGGGAAAGCTGTAACTCCGTGAGATCAATTAACAGAACACAAAGCGGTTTCTCAGAAAGTTTCTTTTCAGTTTCTATCTTAGGATATTTCCTTTTTCACCATAACCCTCTACGGGTTTCCAAATATCACTTTGCAAATTCCACAAGAACAGTCTTACCGAAAGGCTTCTTGGTGTGAAAGCTATAACCTTTTGAGATGAATTAACAGAACACAAAGCAGTTTCTCAGAAAGCTTTTTTCCAGCTTTTAACGGAAGACAGTTCCTTTTTCACCATAGCCCTCTACTTGCTTCACAATATCACTTTGCTAATTGTACAAGAACAGTCTTTGCGAAAGGCTTCTTGAGGGGAAAGCTGTAACACTGTGTGATCAATTAACGGAAAACAAAGCAGTCTCTCAGATCGTTTCTTTCCAGTTTTTAACGGAAGATATTTCCTTTTTCACCATAGACCTCTAAGGACTTCCAAATATCACTTTGCAAATCCCACAAGAAAAGTCTTAGCGAAAGGCTTCATGAGGGGAAACTGTAACTCTGTAAGACGATTTAACAGAACACAAAGCAGTTTCTCAGAAAGCTTCTTTCCAGTTAGTAACCGAAGATATTTCGTTTTTCACCGTAGCCCCCTATGGGCTTCCAAATATCACTTTGAATATTCCACCAAAACAGTCTTAGCGAAAGGCTTCTTGAGGTGAACGCTCTAACTCTGTGAGATGAATTAACAGAACAAAAAGCAGTTTCTCAGAAAGCTTCTTTCCGGTTTTTAACGGAAGAGATTTCCTTTTTCACCATAGCCCTCTGAGGGCTTCCAAATATCACTTTGCCAATCCCACAAGAACAGTCTTAGCGACAGGCTTCATGAGGGGAAAACTGTAACTCTGTAAGATGATTTAACAGAACACAAAGCAGTTTCTCAGAAAGCTTCTTTTCGGTTTTTATCTTAGGATATTTCCCTTTTCGCCATAATCCTCTATCGGATTCCAATATCACTTTGCGAATTCCACAAGAACAGTCTCAGTGAACGGCTTCTTGACGGTAAAGCTGTAACTGTGTGAGATGAATTAACAGACAAAGCAGTTTCTCAGAAAGCTTCTTTTCAGTTTTTATCTTAGGACAATTTCTTTTTCACCATAGCCTTATATGTGCTTCCAAATATCACTTTGCAATTTCCACAAGAACAAAGTTAGCGAAAGGCTTCTTCAGGGGAAAGCTGTAACTCTGTGAGATGAATTAAGAGAACACAAAGCAGTTTCTCAGAAAGCTTCTATCCAGTTTTTAACGGAAGATATTTCCTTTTTCTGCATAGACTTCTAACGGCTTCCAAATATCACCTTGCAAATTCCACAGGAACAGTCTTAGTGAACGGCTTGTTGTGGCAAAAGATATAACACTGTGAGATGAATTAAGAGAATACAATGCAGTTTCTCAGAAAGCTCCTTTTCCGTTTTTATCTTAGGAAATTACCTTTTTCACGATAATCCTCTATGGGCTTCCAATATCACTTTGCAAATTCCACAAGAACAGTCTCAGTGAACGGCTTGTTTAGGGGAAAGCTTTAACTCTGTGAGATGCATTAAGAGAACACAGCGCAGTTTCTCATAAAGCTTCCTTTCGGTTTTTATCTTAAGATATTTTCTTTTTTGCCAGAGCCCCCTATGGGCTTCCAAATATCACTTTGCAAATTCCACAAGAATAGTCTTAGGGAAAGACTTCTTGAGGGGAAAGCTGTAACTCTCTGAGATCAATTAACAAAAAAAAAGCAGTTTCTCAGAAATCTTCTTTCAAGTTTTTAACGGAAGATATTTACTTTTTCACCAGAGCCCTCTATGGGCTTCCAAATATCACATTTCAAGTTCCACACGAACAGTCTTAGTGAAAGGCTTTTGGAGGAGAAAGCTTAAATCTGTAATATGAATTAACAGACAAAATCTGTTTTTCCGAAAGCTTCTTTCCCCTTTTTAACGGAAGATATTTCCTTTTTCACCATGGCCCTCAATGGGCTTCCAAATATCACTTTGCAAATATCACAAGAACAGTCTTACTGAACGGCTTCTTGAGGGGAAAGCTGTAACTATGTGAGATGAACTAACAGAACACAAAGCAGTTTCTCAGAAAGCTTCTTTCCAGTTTTTAACGGAAGATATTTCCTTTTCCACCAGAGCACTCTAAGGGCTTCCGAATATCACTTTACAAATTCCACAAGAACAGTCTTAGCGAAAGGCTTCTTGAAGGGAAAGCTGTAACTCTGTGAGATGAATTAACAGAACCCACAGCAGTTTCTCAGAAATCTTCTTTCCAGTTTTTAACGGAAGATATTTCCTTTTTCAGCATAGCCCTCTATGGGCTTCCAAATATCACTTTGCAAATTCCACAAGAACAGTCTTAGGAAAAGGCTTCTTGAGGGGAAAGCTGTAGCTCTGTGAGATGAATTAATAGAACACAAAGCAGTTTCTCAGAAAACTTCTTTCCAGTTTATATCGGAAGATATTTCCTTTTTCACCATATCCCTCAATGGGCTTCCAAATATCACTTTGCAAATTTCACAAGAACAGCATTAGCGAAGGGCTTCTTGAGACACGCTTTTTAGGGGAAAGCTGTAACTCTGTGAGTTGAATTAACAGAACACAAAGCAGGTTATCAGAGAGCTTGTTTACAGTTTTTAAAGGAAGATATTTCCTTTTTCACCGTATCCCTCTATGGGCTTCCAAATATCACTTTGCAACATCCACAAGAACAGTCTTAGCGAAAGGCTTCTTGAGGGGAAAGCTGTAGCTCTGTGAGATTAATTAACAGAAAACAAAGCAGTTCCTCAGAAAGCTTCTTTCCAGTTTTTAACGGAAGAGATTTCCTTTTTCACCATATCCCTCTATGGGCTTCGAAATATCACTTTGCAAATTCCACAAGAACAGTCTTAGTGAACGCATTCTTGAGGGGAAAGCTATAACTCTGTGAGATGAATTAAGAGAACACAGTGCAGTTTTTCAGAAAGCATCTTTTCGGTTTTTATGTTACGATATTTTCTTTTTCACCATAGCTCTCTAAGGGCTTCCAAATATCACTTTGCAAATTCCACAAGAACAGTCTTAGCGAAAGGCCTCTTGAGGGGAAAGCTGTAACTCTGTGAGATGAATTAACAGAACACAAAGCAGTTTCTCAGAAAGCTACTTTTCAGTTTTTAATCTTAGCATATTTCCTTTTTTCATAGCCCTCTAAGGGCTTCTAAATATCACTTTGCAAATTTCACAAGAGCAGTCTTAGCGAAAGGCTTTTCCAGGGGAAAGCTGTAACTCTGAGAGGTGAATTAACAGAAAGCAAAGGAGTTTCTCAGAAAGCTTCTTTCCAGTTTTTAACTGAAGATATTTCATTCTTTACCATAGCCCTCTATAGGCTTCCAAATATCACTTTGCAAAATCCACAAGAACAGCCTTAGCGAAAGGCTTCTTGAGGGGAAAGCTGTAACTCCGTGAGATCAATTAACAGAAAACAAAGCGGTTTCTCAGAAAGTTTCTTTTCAGTTTCTATCTTAGGATATTTCCTTTTTCACCATAACCCTCTACGGGTTTCCAAATATCACTTTGCAAATTAAACAAGAACAGTCTTACCGAAAGGCTTCTTGGTGTGAAAGCTATAACTCTGTGAGATGAATTAACAGAACACAAAGCAGTTTCTCAGAAAGCTTCTTTCCACTTTTTAACTGAAGTTGTTTCGTTTTTCACCATAGACCCCTATGGGCTCCCAAATATCACTTTGCAAATTCCACAAGAACAGTCTTAGCAAAAGGCCTCTTGAGGGGAAAGCTGTAACTCTGTGAGATGAATTAACAGAACACAAAGCAGTTTCTCAGAAAGCTTCTTTTCAGTTTTTATCTTAGGATATTTCCTTTTTTCATAGCCCTCTAAGGGCTTCTAAATATCACTTTGCAAATTTCACAAGAGCAGTCTTAGCGAAAGACTTTTCCAGGGTAAAGCTGTAACTCTGAGAGGTGAATTAACACATCGCAAAGGAGTTTCTCAGAAAGCTTCTTTCCAGTTTTTAACTGAAGATTTTTCCTTCTTTACCATAGCCCTCTATAGGCTTCCAAATATCACTTTGCAAAATCCACAAGAACAGTCTTACCGAAAGGCTTCTTGGTGTGAAAGCTATAACTCTGTGAGATGAATTAACAGAACACAAAGCAGTTTCTCAGAAAGCTTCTTTCCACTTTTTAACTGAAGTTGTTTCGTTTTTCACCATAGACCCCTATGGGCTCCCAAATATCTCTTTGCAAATTCCACAAGAACAGTCTTAGCGAAAGGCCTCTTGAGGGGAAAGCTGTAACTCTGTGAGATGAATTAACAGAACACAAAGCAGTTTCTCAGAAAGCTTCTTTTCAGTTTTTATCTTAGGATATTTCCTTTTTTCATAGCCCTCTAAGAGCTTCTAAATATCACTTTGCAAATTTCACAAAAGCAGTCTTAGCGAAAGGCTTTTCCAGGGGAAAGCTGTAACTCAGAGAGGTGAATTAACAGAACGCAAAGGAGTTTCTCAGAAAGCTTCTTTCCAGTTTTTAACTGAAGATATTTCATTCTTTACCATAGCCCTCTATAGGCTTCCAAATATCACTTTGCAAAATCCACAAGAACAGCCTTAGCGAAAGGCTTCTTGAGGGGCAAGCTGTAACTCCGTGAGATCAATTAACAGAACACAAAGCGGTTTCTCAGAAAGTTTCTTTTCAGTTTCTATCTTAGGATATTTCCTTTTTCACCATAACCCTCTACGGGTTTCCAAATATCACTTTGCAAATTCCACAAGAACAGTCTTACCGAAAGGCTTCTTGGTGTGAAAGCTATAACCTTTTGAGATGAATTAACAGAACACAAAGCAGTTTCTCAGAAAGCTTTTTTCCAGCTTTTAACGGAAGACAGTTCCTTTTTCACCATAGCCCTCTACTTGCTTCACAATATCACTTTGCTAATTCTACAAGAACAGTCTTTGCGAAAGGCTTCTTGAGGGGAAAGCTGTAACACTGTGTGATCAATTAACGGAAAACAAAGCAGTCTCTCAGATCGTTTCTTTCCAGTTTTTAACGGAAGATATTTCCTTTTTCACCATAGACCTCTAAGGACTTCCAAATATCACTTTGCAAATCCCACAAGAAAAGTCTTAGCGAAAGGCTTCATGAGGGGAAACTGTAACTCTGTAAGACGATTTAACAGAACACAGAGCAGTTTCTCAGAAAGCTTCTTTCCAGTTTGTAACCGAAGATATTTCGTTTTTCACCGTAGCCCCCTATGGGCTTCCAAATATCACTTTGAATATTCCACCAAAACAGTCTTAGCGAAAGGCTTCTTGAGGTGAACGCTCTAACTCTGTGAGATGAATTAACAGAACAAAAAGCAGTTTCTCAGAAAGCTTCTTTCCGGTTTTTAACGGAAGAGATTTCCTTTTTCACCATAGCCCTCTGAGGGCTTCCAAATATCACTTTGCCAATCCCACAAGAACAGTCTTAGCGACAGGCTTCATGAGGGGAAAACTGTAACTCTGTAAGATGATTTAACAGAACACAAAGCAGTTTCTCAGAAAGCTTCTTTTCGGTTTTTATCTTAGGATATTTCCCTTTTCGCCATAATCCTCTATCGGATTCCAATATCACTTTGCGAATTCCACAAGAACAGTCTCAGTGAACGGCTTCTTGACGGTAAAGCTGTAACTGTGTGAGATGAATTAACAGACAAAGCAGTTTCTCAGAAAGCTTCTTTTCAGTTTTTATCTTAGGACAATTTCTTTTTCACCATAGCCTTATATGTGCTTCCAAATATCACTTTGCAATTTCCACAAGAACAAAGTTAGCGAAAGGCTTCTTCAGGGGAAAGCTGTAACTCTGTGAGATGAATTAAGAGAACACAAAGCAGTTTCTCAGAAAGCTTCTATCCAGTTTTTAACGGAAGATATTTCCTTTTTCTGCATAGACTTCTAACGGCTTCCAAATATCACCTTGCAAATTCCACAGGAACAGTCTTAGTGAACGGCTTGTTGTGGCAAAAGATATAACACTGTGAGATGAATTAAGAGAATACAATGCAGTTTCTCAGAAAGCTCCTTTTCCGTTTTTATCTTAGGAAATTACCTTTTTCACGATAATCCTCTATGGGCTTCCAATATCACTTTGCAAATTCCACAAGAACAGTCTCAGTGAACGGCTTGTTTAGGGGAAAGCTTTAACTCTGTGAGATGAATTAAGAGAACACAGCGCAGTTTCTCATAAAGCTTCCTTTCGGTTTTTATCTTAAGATATTTTCTTTTTTGCCAGAGCCCCCTATGGGCTTCCAAATATCACTTTGCAAATTCCACAAGAATAGTCTTAGGGAAAGACTTCTTGAGGGGAAAGCTGTAACTCTCTGAGATCAATTAAAAAAAAAAAAGCAGTTTCTCAGAAATCTTCTTTCAAGTTTTTAACGGAAGATATTTACTTTTTCACCAGAGCCCTCTATGGGCTTCCAAATATCACATTTCAAGTTCCACACGAACAGTCTTAGTGAAAGGCTTTTGGAGGAGAAAGCTTAAATCTGTAATATGAATTAACAGACAAAATCTGTTTTTCCGAAAGCTTCTTTCCCCTTTTTAACGGAAGATATTTCCTTTTTCACCATGGCCCTCAATGGGCTTCCAAATATCACTTTGCAAATATCACAAGAACAGTCTTACTGAACGGCTTCTTGAGAGGAAAGCTGTAACTATGTGAGATGAACTAACAGAACACAAAGCAGTTTCTCAGAAAGCTTCTTTCCAGTTTTTAACGGAAGATATTTCCTTTTCCACCAGAGCACTCTAAGGGCTTCCGAATATCACTTTACAAATTCCACAAGAACAGTCTTAGCGAAAGGCTTCTTGAAGGGAAAGCTGTAACTCTGTGAGATGAATTAACAGAACCCACAGCAGTTTCTCAGAAATCTTCTTTCCAGTTTTTAACGGAAGATATTTCCTTTTTCAGCATAGCCCTCTATGGGCTTCCAAATATCACTTTGCAAATTCCACAAGAACAGTCTTAGGAAAAGGCTTCTTGAGGGGAAAGCTGTAGCTCTGTGAGATGAATTAATAGAACACAAAGCAGTTTCTCAGAAAACTTCTTTCCAGTTTATATCGGAAGATATTTCCTTTTTCACCATATCCCTCAATGGGCTTCCAAATATCACTTTGCAAATTTCACAAGAACAGCATTAGCGAAGGGCTTCTTGAGACACGCTTTTTAGGGGAAAGCTGTAACTCTGTGAGTTGAATTAACAGAACACAAAGCAGGTTATCAGAGAGCTTGTTTACAGTTTTTAACGGAAGATATTTCCTTTTTCACCGTATCCCTCTATGGGCTTCCAAATATCACTTTGCAACATCCACAAGAACAGTCTTAGCGAAAGGCTTCTTGAGGGGAAAGCTGTAGCTCTGTGAGATTAATTAACAGAAAACAAAGCAGTTCCTCAGAAAGCTTCTTTCCAGTTTTTAACGGAAGAGATTTCCTTTTTCACCATATCCCTCTATGGGCTTCGAAATATCACTTTGCAAATTCCACAAGAACAGTCTTAGTGAACGCATTCTTGAGGGGAAAGCTATAACTCTGTGAGATGAATTAAGAGAACACAGTGCAGTTTTTCAGAAAGCATCTTTTCGGTTTTTATGTTACGATATTTTCTTTTTCACCATAGCTCTCTAAGGGCTTCCAAATATCACTTTGCAAATTCCACAAGAACAGTCTTAGCGAAAGGCCTCTTGAGGGGAAAGCTGTAACTCTGTGAGATGAATTAACAGAACACAAAGCAGTTTCTCAGAAAGCTTCTTTTCAGTTTTTAATCTTAGCATATTTCCTTTTTTCATAGCCCTCTAAGGGCTTCTAAATATCACTTTGCAAATTTCACAAGAGCAGTCTTAGCGAAAGGCTTTTCCAGGGGAAAGCTGTAACTCTGAGAGGTGAATTAACAGAAAGCAAAGGAGTTTCTCAGAAAGCTTCTTTCCAGTTTTTAACTGAAGATATTTCATTCTTTACCATAGCCCTCTATAGGCTTCCAAATATCACTTTGCAAAATCCACAAGAACAGCCTTAGCGAAAGGCTTCTTGAGGGGAAAGCTGTAACTCCGTGAGATCAATTAACAGAAAACAAAGCGGTTTCTCAGAAAGTTTCTTTTCAGTTTCTATCTTAGGATATTTCCTTTTTCACCATAACCCTCTACGGGTTTCCAAATATCACTTTGCAAATTAAACAAGAACAGTCTTACCGAAAGGCTTCTTGGTGTGAAAGCTATAACTCTGTGAGATGAATTAAGAGAACACAAAGCAGTTTCTCAGAAAGCTTCTTTCCACTTTTTAACTGAAGTTGTTTCGTTTTTCACCATAGACCCCTATGGGCTCCCAAATATCACTTTGCAAATTCCACAAGAACAGTCTTAGCGAAAGGCCTCTTGAGGGGAAAGCTGTAACTCTGTGAGATGAATTAACAGAACACAAAGCAGTTTCTCAGAAAGCTTCTTTTCAGTTTTTATCTTAGGATATTTCCTTTTTTCATAGCCCTCTAAGGGCTTCTAAATATCACTTTGCAAATTTCACAAGAGCAGTCTTAGCGAAAGACTTTTCCAGGGTAAAGCTGTAACTCTGAGAGGTGAATTAACACATCGCAAAGGAGTTTCTCAGAAAGCTTCTTTCCAGTTTTTAACTGAAGATTTTTCCTTCTTTACCATAGCCCTCTATAGGCTTCCAAATATCACTTTGCAAAATCCACAAGAACAGTCTTACCGAAAGGCTTCTTGGTGTGAAAGCTATAACTCTGTGAGATGAATTAACAGAACACAAAGCAGTTTCTCAGAAAACTTCTTTCCACTTTTTAACTGAAGTTGTTTCGTTTTTCACCATAGACCCCTATGGGCTCCCAAATATCTCTTTGCAAATTCCACAAGAACAGTCTTAGCGAAAGGCCTCTTGAGGGGAAAGCTGTAACTCTGTGAGATGAATTAACAGAACACAAAGCAGTTTCTCAGAAAGCTTCTTTTCAGTTTTTATCTTAGGACATTTCCTCTTTTCATAGCCCTCTAAGAGCTTCTAATTATCACTTTGCAAATTTCACAAGAGCAGTCTTAGCGAAAGGCTTTTCCAGGGGAAAGCTGTAACTCAGAGAGGTGAATTAACAGAACGCAAAGAAGTTTCTCAGAAAGCTTCTTTCCAGTTTTTAACTGAAGATATTTCATTCTTTACCATAGCCCTCTATAGGCTTCCAAATATCACTTTGCAAAATCCACAAGAACAGCCTTAGCGAAAGGCTTCTTGAGGGGAAAGCTGTAACTCCGTGAGATCAATTAACAGAACACAAAGCGGTTTCTCAGAAAGTTTCTTTTCAGTTTCTATCTTAGGATATTTCCTTTTTCACCATAACCCTCTACGGGTTTCCAAATATCACTTTGCAAATTCCACAAGAACAGTCTTACCGAAAGGCTTCTTGGTGTGAAAGCTATAACCTTTTGAGATGAATTAACAGAACACAAAGCAGTTTCTCAGAAAGCTTTTTTCCAGCTTTTAACGGAAGACAGTTCCTTTTTCACCATAGCCCTCTACTTGCTTCACAATATCACTTTGCTAATTGTACAAGAACAGTCTTTGCGAAAGGCTTCTTGAGGGGAAAGCTGTAACACTGTGTGATCAATTAACGGAAAACAAAGCAGTCTCTCAGATCGTTTCTTTCCAGTTTTTAACGGAAGATATTTCCTTTTTCACCATAGACCTCTAAGGACTTCCAAATATCACTTTGCAAATCCCACAAGAAAAGTCTTAGCGAAAGGCTTCATGAGGGGAAACTGTAACTCTGTAAGACGATTTAACAGAACACAAAGCAGTTTCTCAGAAAGCTTCTTTCCAGTTTGTAACCGAAGATATTTCGTTTTTCACCGTAGCCCCCTATGGGCTTCCAAATATCACTTTGAATATTCCACCAAAACAGTCTTAGCGAAAGGCTTCTTGAGGTGAACGCTCTAACTCTGTGAGATGAATTAACAGAACAAAAAGCAGTTTCTCAGAAAGCTTCTTTCCGGTTTTTAACGGAAGAGATTTCCTTTTTCACCATAGCCCTCTGAGGGCTTCCAAATATCACTTTGCCAATCCCACAAGAACAGTCTTAGCGACAGGCTTCATGAGGGGAAAACTGTAACTCTGTAAGATGATTTAACAGAACACAAAGCAGTTTCTCAGAAAGCTTCTTTTCGGTTTTTATCTTAGGATATTTCCCTTTTCGCCATAATCCTCTATCGGATTCCAATATCACTTTGCGAATTCCACAAGAACAGTCTCAGTGAACGGCTTCTTGACGGTAAAGCTGTAACTGTGTGAGGTGAATTAACAGACAAAGCAGTTTCTCAGAAAGCTTCTTTTCAGTTTTTATCTTAGGACAATTTCTTTTTCACCATAGCCTTATATGTGCTTCCAAATATCACTTTGCAATTTCCACAAGAACAAAGTTAGCGAAAGGCTTCTTCAGGGGAAAGCTGTAACTCTGTGAGATGAATTAAGAGAACACAAAGCAGTTTCTCAGAAAGCTTCTATCCAGTTTTTAACGGAAGATATTTCCTTTTTCTGCATAGACTTCTAACGGCTTCCAAATATCACCTTGCAAATTCCACAGGAACAGTCTTAGTGAACGGCTTGTTGTGGCAAAAGATATAACACTGTGAGATGAATTAAGAGAATACAATGCAGTTTCTCAGAAAGCTCCTTTTCCGTTTTTATCTTAGGAAATTACCTTTTTCACGATAATCCTCTATGGGCTTCCAATATCACTATGCAAATTCCACAAGAACAGTCTCAGTGAACGGCTTGTTTAGGGGAAAGCTTTAACTCTGTGAGATGAATTAAGAGAACACAGCGCAGTTTCTCATAAAGCTTCCTTTCGGTTTTTATCTTAAGATATTTTCTTTTTTGCCAGAGCCCCCTATGGGCTTCCAAATATCACTTTGCAAATTCCACAAGAATAGTCTTAGGGAAAGACTTCTTGAGGGGAAAGCTGTAACTCTCTGAGATCAATTAACAAAAAAAAAGCAGTTTCTCAGAAATCTTCTTTCAAGTTTTTAACGGAAGATATTTACTTTTTCACCAGAGCCCTCTATGGGCTTCCAAATATCACATTTCAAGTTCCACACGAACAGTCTTAGTGAAAGGCTTTTGGAGGAGAAAGCTTAAATCTGTAATATGAATTAACAGACAAAATCTGTTTTTCCGAAAGCTTCTTTCCCCTTTTTAACGGAAGATATTTCCTTTTTCACCATGGCCCTCAATGGGCTTCCAAATATCACTTTGCAAATATCACAAGAACAGTCTTACTGAACGGCTTCTTGAGGGGAAAGCTGTAACTGTGTGAGATGAACTAACAGAACACAAAGCAGTTTCTCAGAAAGCTTCTTTCCAGTTTTTAACGGAAGATATTTCCTTTTCCACCAGAGCACTCTAAGGGCTTCCGAATATCACTTTACAAATTCCACAAGAACAGTCTTAGCGAAAGGCTTCTTGAAGGGAAAGCTGTAACTCTGTGAGATGAATTAACAGAACCCACAGCAGTTTCTCAGAAATCTTCTTTCCAGTTTTTAACGGAAGATATTTCCTTTTTCAGCATAGCCCTCTATGGGCTTCCAAATATCACTTTGCAAATTCCACAAGAACAGTCTTAGGAAAAGGCTTCTTGAGGGGAAAGCTGTAGCTCTGTGAGATGAATTAATAGAACACAAAGCAGTTTCTCAGAAAACTTCTTTCCAGTTTATATCGGAAGATATTTCCTTTTTCACCATATCCCTCAATGGGCTTCCAAATATCACTTTGCAAATTTCACAAGAACAGCATTAGCGAAGGGCTTCTTGAGACACGCTTTTTAGGGGAAAGCTGTAACTCTGTGAGTTGAATTAACAGAACACAAAGCAGGTTATCAGAGAGCTTGTTTACAGTTTTTAAAGGAAGATATTTCCTTTTTCACCGTATCCCTCTATGGGCTTCCAAATATCACTTTGCAACATCCACAAGAACAGTCTTAGCGAAAGGCTTCTTGAGGGGAAAGCTGTAGCTCTGTGAGATTAATTAACAGAAAACAAAGCAGTTCCTCAGAAAGCTTCTTTCCAGTTTTTAACGGAAGAGATTTCCTTTTTCACCATATCCCTCTATGGGCTTCGAAATATCACTTTGCAAATTCCACAAGAACAGTCTTAGTGAACGCATTCTTGAGGGGAAAGCTATAACTCTGTGAGATGAATTAAGAGAACACAGTGCAGTTTTTCAGAAAGCATCTTTTCGGTTTTTATGTTACGATATTTTCTTTTTCACCATAGCTCTCTAAGGGCTTCCAAATATCACTTTGCAAATTCCACAAGAACAGTCTTAGCGAAAGGCCTCTTGAGGGGAAAGCTGTAACTCTGTGAGATGAATTAACAGAACACAAAGCAGTTTCTCAGAAAGCTACTTTTCAGTTTTTAATCTTAGCATATTTCCTTTTTTCATAGCCCTCTAAGGGCTTCTAAATATCACTTTGCAAATTTCACAAGAGCAGTCTTAGCGAAAGGCTTTTCCAGGGGAAAGCTGTAACTCTGAGAGGTGAATTAACAGAAAGCAAAGGAGTTTCTCAGAAAGCTTCTTTCCAGTTTTTAACTGAAGATATTTCATTCTTTACCATAGCCCTCTATAGGCTTCCAAATATCACTTTGCAAAATCCACAAGAACAGCCTTAGCGAAAGGCTTCTTGAGGGGAAAGCTGTAACTCCGTGAGATCAATTAACAGAAAACAAAGCGGTTTCTCAGAAAGTTTCTTTTCAGTTTCTATCTTAGGATATTTCCTTTTTCACCATAACCCTCTACGGGTTTCCAAATATCACTTTGCAAATTAAACAAGAACAGTCTTACCGAAAGGCTTCTTGGTGTGAAAGCTATAACTCTGTGAGATGAATTAACAGAACACAAAGCAGTTTCTCAGAAAGCTTCTTTCCACTTTTTAACTGAAGTTGTTTCGTTTTTCACCATAGACCCCTATGGGCTCCCAAATATCACTTTGCAAATTCCACAAGAACAGTCTTAGCAAAAGGCCTCTTGAGGGGAAAGCTGTAACTCTGTGAGATGAATTAACAGAACACAAAGCAGTTTCTCAGAAAGCTTCTTTTCAGTTTTTATCTTAGGATATTTCCTTTTTTCATAGCCCTCTAAGGGCTTCTAAATATCACTTTGCAAATTTCACAAGAGCAGTCTTAGCGAAAGACTTTTCCAGGGTAAAGCTGTAACTCTGAGAGGTGAATTAACACATCGCAAAGGAGTTTCTCAGAAAGCTTCTTTCCAGTTTTTAACTGAAGATTTTTCCTTCTTTACCATAGCCCTCTATAGGCTTCCAAATATCACTTTGCAAAATCCACAAGAACAGTCTTACCGAAAGGCTTCTTGGTGTGAAAGCTATAACTCTGTGAGATGAATTAACAGAACACAAAGCAGTTTCTCAGAAAGCTTCTTTCCACTTTTTAACTGAAGTTGTTTCGTTTTTCACCATAGACCCCTATGGGCTCCCAAATATCTCTTTGCAAATTCCACAAGAACAGTCTTAGCGAAAGGCCTCTTGAGGGGAAAGCTGTAACTCTGTGAGATGAATTAACAGAACACAAAGCAGTTTCTCAGAAAGCTTCTTTTCAGTTTTTATCTTAGGATATTTCCTTTTTTCATAGCCCTCTAAGAGCTTCTAAATATCACTTTGCAAATTTCACAAAAGCAGTCTTAGCGAAAGGCTTTTCCAGGGGAAAGCTGTAACTCAGAGAGGTGAATTAACAGAACGCAAAGGAGTTTCTCAGAAAGCTTCTTTCCAGTTTTTAACTGAAGATATTTCATTCTTTACCATAGCCCTCTATAGGCTTCCAAATATCACTTTGCAAAATCCACAAGAACAGCCTTAGCGAAAGGCTTCTTGAGGGGCAAGCTGTAACTCCGTGAGATCAATTAACAGAACACAAAGCGGTTTCTCAGAAAGTTTCTTTTCAGTTTCTATCTTAGGATATTTCCTTTTTCACCATAACCCTCTACGGGTTTCCAAATATCACTTTGCAAATTCCACAAGAACAGTCTTACCGAAAGGCTTCTTGGTGTGAAAGCTATAACCTTTTGAGATGAATTAACAGAACACAAAGCAGTTTCTCAGAAAGCTTTTTTCCAGCTTTTAACGGAAGACAGTTCCTTTTTCACCATAGCCCTCTACTTGCTTCACAATATCACTTTGCTAATTCTACAAGAACAGTCTTTGCGAAAGGCTTCTTGAGGGGAAAGCTGTAACACTGTGTGATCAATTAACGGAAAACAAAGCAGTCTCTCAGATCGTTTCTTTCCAGTTTTTAACGGAAGATATTTCCTTTTTCACCATAGACCTCTAAGGACTTCCAAATATCACTTTGCAAATCCCACAAGAAAAGTCTTAGCGAAAGGCTTCATGAGGGGAAACTGTAACTCTGTAAGACGATTTAACAGAACACAGAGCAGTTTCTCAGAAAGCTTCTTTCCAGTTTGTAACCGAAGATATTTCGTTTTTCACCGTAGCCCCCTATGGGCTTCCAAATATCACTTTGAATATTCCACCAAAACAGTCTTAGCGAAAGGCTTCTTGAGGTGAACGCTCTAACTCTGTGAGATGAATTAACAGAACAAAAAGCAGTTTCTCAGAAAGCTTCTTTCCGGTTTTTAACGGAAGAGATTTCCTTTTTCACCATAGCCCTCTGAGGGCTTCCAAATATCACTTTGCCAATCCCACAAGAACAGTCTTAGCGACAGGCTTCATGAGGGGAAAACTGTAACTCTGTAAGATGATTTAACAGAACACAAAGCAGTTTCTCAGAAAGCTTCTTTTCGGTTTTTATCTTAGGATATTTCCCTTTTCGCCATAATCCTCTATCGGATTCCAATATCACTTTGCGAATTCCACAAGAACAGTCTCAGTGAACGGCTTCTTGACGGTAAAGCTGTAACTGTGTGAGATGAATTAACAGACAAAGCAGTTTCTCAGAAAGCTTCTTTTCAGTTTTTATCTTAGGACAATTTCTTTTTCACCATAGCCTTATATGTGCTTCCAAATATCACTTTGCAATTTCCACAAGAACAAAGTTAGCGAAAGGCTTCTTCAGGGGAAAGCTGTAACTCTGTGAGATGAATTAAGAGAACACAAAGCAGTTTCTCAGAAAGCTTCTATCCAGTTTTTAACGGAAGATATTTCCTTTTTCTGCATAGACTTCTAACGGCTTCCAAATATCACCTTGCAAATTCCACAGGAACAGTCTTAGTGAACGGCTTGTTGTGGCAAAAGATATAACACTGTGAGATGAATTAAGAGAATACAATGCAGTTTCTCAGAAAGCTCCTTTTCCGTTTTTATCTTAGGAAATTACCTTTTTCACGATAATCCTCTATGGGCTTCCAATATCACTATGCAAATTCCACAAGAACAGTCTCAGTGAACGGCTTGTTTAGGGGAAAGCTTTAACTCTGTGAGATGAATTAAGAGAACACAGCGCAGTTTCTCATAAAGCTTCCTTTCGGTTTTTATCTTAAGATATTTTCTTTTTTGCCAGAGCCCCCTATGGGCTTCCAAATATCACTTTGCAAATTCCACAAGAATAGTCTTAGGGAAAGACTTCTTGAGGGGAAAGCTGTAACTCTCTGAGATCAATTAACAAAAAAAAAGCAGTTTCTCAGAAATCTTCTTTCAAGTTTTTAACGGAAGATATTTACTTTTTCACCAGAGCCCTCTATGGGCTTCCAAATATCACATTTCAAGTTCCACACGAACAGTCTTAGTGAAAGGCTTTTGGAGGAGAAAGCTTAAATCTGTAATATGAATTAACAGACAAAATCTGTTTTTCCGAAAGCTTCTTTCCCCTTTTTAACGGAAGATATTTCCTTTTTCACCATGGCCCTCAAGGGGCTTCCAAATATCACTTTGCAAATATCACAAGAACAGTCTTACTGAACGGCTTCTTGAGAGGAAAGCTGTAACTATGTGAGATGAACTAACAGAACACAAAGCAGTTTCTCAGAAAGCTTCTTTCCAGTTTTTAACGGAAGATATTTCCTTTTCCACCAGAGCACTCTAAGGGCTTCCGAATATCACTTTACAAATTCCACAAGAACAGTCTTAGCGAAAGGCTTCTTGAAGGGAAAGCTGTAACTCTGTGAGATGAATTAACAGAACCCACAGCAGTTTCTCAGAAATCTTCTTTCCAGTTTTTAACGGAAGATATTTCCTTTTTCAGCATAGCCCTCTATGGGCTTCCAAATATCACTTTGCAAATTCCACAAGAACAGTCTTAGGAAAAGGCTTCTTGAGGGGAAAGCTGTAGCTCTGTGAGATGAATTAATAGAACACAAAGCAGTTTCTCAGAAAACTTCTTTCCAGTTTATATCGGAAGATATTTCCTTTTTCACCATATCCCTCAATGGGCTTCCAAATATCACTTTGCAAATTTCACAAGAACAGCATTAGCGAAGGGCTTCTTGAGACACGCTTTTTAGGGGAAAGCTGTAACTCTGTGAGTTGAATTAACAGAACACAAAGCAGGTTATCAGAGAGCTTGTTTACAGTTTTTAACGGAAGATATTTCCTTTTTCACCGTATCCCTCTATGGGCTTCCAAATATCACTTTGCAACATCCACAAGAACAGTCTTAGCGAAAGGCTTCCTGAGGGGAAAGCTGTAGCTCTGTGAGATTAATTAACAGAAAACAAAGCAGTTCCTCAGAAAGCTTCTTTCCAGTTTTTAACGGAAGAGATTTCCTTTTTCACCATATCCCTCTATGGGCTTCGAAATATCACTTTGCAAATTCCACAAGAACAGTCTTAGTGAACGCATTCTTGAGGGGAAAGCTATAACTCTGTGAGATGAATTAAGAGAACACAGTGCAGTTTTTCAGAAAGCATCTTTTCGGTTTTTATGTTACGATATTTTCTTTTTCACCATAGCTCTCTAAGGGCTTCCAAATATCACTTTGCAAATTCCACAAGAACAGTCTTAGCGAAAGGCCTCTTGAGGGGAAAGCTGTAACTCTGTGAGATGAATTAACAGAACACAAAGCAGTTTCTCAGAAAGCTTCTTTTCAGTTTTTAATCTTAGCATATTTCCTTTTTTCATAGCCCTCTAAGGGCTTCTAAATATCACTTTGCAAATTTCACAAGAGCAGTCTTAGCGAAAGGCTTTTCCAGGGGAAAGCTGTAACTCTGAGAGGTGAATTAACAGAAAGCAAAGGAGTTTCTCAGAAAGCTTCTTTCCAGTTTTTAACTGAAGATATTTCATTCTTTACCATAGCCCTCTATAGGCTTCCAAATATCACTTTGCAAAATCCACAAGAACAGCCTTAGCGAAAGGCTTCTTGAGGGGAAAGCTGTAACTCCGTGAGATCAATTAACAGAAAACAAAGCGGTTTCTCAGAAAGTTTCTTTTCAGTTTCTATCTTAGGATATTTCCTTTTTCACCATAACCCTCTACGGGTTTCCAAATATCACTTTGCAAATTAAACAAGAACAGTCTTACCGAAAGGCTTCTTGGTGTGAAAGCTATAACTCTGTGAGATGAATTAACAGAACACAAAGCAGTTTCTCAGAAAGCTTCTTTCCACTTTTTAACTGAAGTTGTTTCGTTTTTCACCATAGACCCCTATGGGCTCCCAAATATCACTTTGCAAATTCCACAAGAACAGTCTTAGCGAAAGGCCTCTTGAGGGGAAAGCTGTAACTCTGTGAGATGAATTAACAGAACACAAAGCAGTTTCTCAGAAAGCTTCTTTTCAGTTTTTATCTTAGGATATTTCCTTTTTTCATAGCCCTCTAAGGGCTTCTAAATATCACTTTGCAAATTTCACAAGAGCAGTCTTAGCGAAAGACTTTTCCAGGGTAAAGCTGTAACTCTGAGAGGTGAATTAACACATCGCAAAGGAGTTTCTCAGAAAGCTTCTTTCCAGTTTTTAACTGAAGATTTTTCCTTCTTTACCATAGCCCTCTATAGGCTTCCAAATATCACTTTGCAAAATCCACAAGAACAGTCTTACCGAAAGGCTTCTTGGTGTGAAAGCTATAACTCTGTGAGATGAATTAACAGAACACAAAGCAGTTTCTCAGAAAGCTTCTTTCCACTTTTTAACTGAAGTTGTTTCGTTTTTCACCATAGACCCCTATGGGCTCCCAAATATCTCTTTGCAAATTCCACAAGAACAGTCTTAGCGAAAGGCCTCTTGAGGGGAAAGCTGTAACTCTGTGAGATGAATTAACAGAACACAAAGCAGTTTCTCAGAAAGCTTCTTTTCAGTTTTTATCTTAGGATATTTCCTTTTTTCATAGCCCTCTAAGAGCTTCTAAATATCACTTTGCAAATTTCACAAAAGCAGTCTTAGCGAAAGGCTTTTCCAGGGGAAAGCTGTAACTCAGAGAGGTGAATTAACAGAACGCAAAGAAGTTTCTCAGAAAGCTTCTTTCCAGTTTTTAACTGAAGATATTTCATTCTTTACCATAGCCCTCTATAGGCTTCCAAATATCACTTTGCAAAATCCACAAGAACAGCCTTAGCGAAAGGCTTCTTGAGGGGAAAGCTGTAACTCCGTGAGATCAATTAACAGAACACAAAGCGGTTTCTCAGAAAGTTTCTTTTCAGTTTCTATCTTAGGATATTTCCTTTTTCACCATAACCCTCTACGGGTTTCCAAATATCACTTTGCAAATTCCACAAGAACAGTCTTACCGAAAGGCTTCTTGGTGTGAAAGCTATAACCTTTTGAGATGAATTAACAGAACACAAAGCAGTTTCTCAGAAAGCTTTTTTCCAGCTTTTAACGGAAGACAGTTCCTTTTTCACCATAGCCCTCTACTTGCTTCACAATATCACTTTGCTAATTCTACAAGAACAGTCTTTGCGAAAGGCTTCTTGAGGGGAAAGCTGTAACACTGTGTGATCAATTAACGGAAAACAAAGCAGTCTCTCAGATCGTTTCTTTCCAGTTTTTAACGGAAGATATTTCCTTTTTCACCATAGACCTCTAAGGACTTCCAAATATCACTTTGCAAATCCCACAAGAAAAGTCTTAGCGAAAGGCTTCATGAGGGGAAACTGTAACTCTGTAAGACGATTTAACAGAACACAAAGCAGTTTCTCAGAAAGCTTCTTTCCAGTTAGTAACCGAAGATATTTCGTTTTTCACCGTAGCCCCCTATGGGCTTCCAAATATCACTTTGAATATTCCACCAAAACAGTCTTAGCGAAAGGCTTCTTGAGGTGAACGCTCTAACTCTGTGAGATGAATTAACAGAACAAAAAGCAGTTTCTCAGAAAGCTTCTTTCCGGTTTTTAACGGAAGAGATTTCCTTTTTCACCATAGCCCTCTGAGGGCTTCCAAATATCACTTTGCCAATCCCACAAGAACAGTCTTAGCGACAGGCTTCATGAGGGGAAAACTGTAACTCTGTAAGATGATTTAACAGAACACAAAGCAGTTTCTCAGAAAGCTTCTTTTCGGTTTTTATCTTAGGATATTTCCCTTTTCGCCATAATCCTCTATCGGATTCCAATATCACTTTGCGAATTCCACAAGAACAGTCTCAGTGAACGGCTTCTTGACGGTAAAGCTGTAACTGTGTGAGATGAATTAACAGACAAAGCAGTTTCTCAGAAAGCTTCTTTTCAGTTTTTATCTTAGGACAATTTCTTTTTCACCATAGCCTTATATGTGCTTCCAAATATCACTTTGCAATTTCCACAAGAACAAAGTTAGCGAAAGGCTTCTTCAGGGGAAAGCTGTAACTCTGTGAGATGAATTAAGAGAACACAAAGCAGTTTCTCAGAAAGCTTCTATCCAGTTTTTAACGGAAGATATTTCCTTTTTCTGCATAGACTTCTAACGGCTTCCAAATATCACCTTGCAAATTCCACAGGAACAGTCTTAGTGAACGGCTTGTTGTGGCAAAAGATATAACACTGTGAGATGAATTAAGAGAATACAATGCAGTTTCTCAGAAAGCTCCTTTTCCGTTTTTATCTTAGGAAATTACCTTTTTCACGATAATCCTCTATGGGCTTCCAATATCACTTTGCAAATTCCACAAGAACAGTCTCAGTGAACGGCTTGTTTAGGGGAAAGCTTTAACTCTGTGAGATGCATTAAGAGAACACAGCGCAGTTTCTCATAAAGCTTCCTTTCGGTTTTTATCTTAAGATATTTTCTTTTTTGCCAGAGCCCCCTATGGGCTTCCAAATATCACTTTGCAAATTCCACAAGAATAGTCTTAGGGAAAGACTTCTTGAGGGGAAAGCTGTAACTCTCTGAGATCAATTAACAAAAAAAAAGCAGTTTCTCAGAAATCTTCTTTCAAGTTTTTAACGGAAGATATTTACTTTTTCACCAGAGCCCTCTATGGGCTTCCAAATATCACATTTCAAGTTCCACACGAACAGTCTTAGTGAAAGGCTTTTGGAGGAGAAAGCTTAAATCTGTAATATGAATTAACAGACAAAATCTGTTTTTCCGAAAGCTTCTTTCCCCTTTTTAACGGAAGATATTTCCTTTTTCACCATGGCCCTCAATGGGCTTCCAAATATCACTTTGCAAATATCACAAGAACAGTCTTACTGAACGGCTTCTTGAGGGGAAAGCTGTAACTATGTGAGATGAACTAACAGAACACAAAGCAGTTTCTCAGAAAGCTTCTTTCCAGTTTTTAACGGAAGATATTTCCTTTTCCACCAGAGCACTCTAAGGGCTTCCGAATATCACTTTACAAATTCCACAAGAACAGTCTTAGCGAAAGGCTTCTTGAAGGGAAAGCTGTAACTCTGTGAGATGAATTAACAGAACCCACAGCAGTTTCTCAGAAATCTTCTTTCCAGTTTTTAACGGAAGATATTTCCTTTTTCAGCATAGCCCTCTATGGGCTTCCAAATATCACTTTGCAAATTCCACAAGAACAGTCTTAGGAAAAGGCTTCTTGAGGGGAAAGCTGTAGCTCTGTGAGATGAATTAATAGAACACAAAGCAGTTTCTCAGAAAACTTCTTTCCAGTTTATATCGGAAGATATTTCCTTTTTCACCATATCCCTCAATGGGCTTCCAAATATCACTTTGCAAATTTCACAAGAACAGCATTAGCGAAGGGCTTCTTGAGACACGCTTTTTAGGGGAAAGCTGTAACTCTGTGAGTTGAATTAACAGAACACAAAGCAGGTTATCAGAGAGCTTGTTTACAGTTTTTAACGGAAGATATTTCCTTTTTCACCGTATCCCTCTATGGGCTTCCAAATATCACTTTGCAACATCCACAAGAACAGTCTTAGCGAAAGGCTTCCTGAGGGGAAAGCTGTAGCTCTGTGAGATTAATTAACAGAAAACAAAGCAGTTCCTCAGAAAGCTTCTTTCCAGTTTTTAACGGAAGAGATTTCCTTTTTCACCATATCCCTCTATGGGCTTCGAAATATCACTTTGCAAATTCCACAAGAACAGTCTTAGTGAACGCATTCTTGAGGGGAAAGCTATAACTCTGTGAGATGAATTAAGAGAACACAGTGCAGTTTTTCAGAAAGCATCTTTTCGGTTTTTATGTTACGATATTTTCTTTTTCACCATAGCTCTCTAAGGGCTTCCAAATATCACTTTGCAAATTCCACAAGAACAGTCTTAGCGAAAGGCCTCTTGAGGGGAAAGCTGTAACTCTGTGAGATGAATTAACAGAACACAAAGCAGTTTCTCAGAAAGCTTCTTTTCAGTTTTTAATCTTAGCATATTTCCTTTTTTCATAGCCCTCTAAGGGCTTCTAAATATCACTTTGCAAATTTCACAAGAGCAGTCTTAGCGAAAGGCTTTTCCAGGGGAAAGCTGTAACTCTGAGAGGTGAATTAACAGAAAGCAAAGGAGTTTCTCAGAAAGCTTCTTTCCAGTTTTTAACTGAAGATATTTCATTCTTTACCATAGCCCTCTATAGGCTTCCAAATATCACTTTGCAAAATCCACAAGAACAGCCTTAGCGAAAGGCTTCTTGAGGGGAAAGCTGTAACTCCGTGAGATCAATTAACAGAAAACAAAGCGGTTTCTCAGAAAGTTTCTTTTCAGTTTCTATCTTAGGATATTTCCTTTTTCACCATAACCCTCTACAGGTTTCCAAATATCACTTTGCAAATTAAACAAGAACAGTCTTACCGAAAGGCTTCTTGGTGTGAAAGCTATAACTCTGTGAGATGAATTAACAGAACACAAAGCAGTTTCTCAGAAAGCTTCTTTCCACTTTTTAACTGAAGTTGTTTCGTTTTTCACCATAGACCCCTATGGGCTCCCAAATATCACTTTGCAAATTCCACAAGAACAGTCTTAGCGAAAGGCCTCTTGAGGGGAAAGCTGTAACTCTGTGAGATGAATTAACAGAACACAAAGCAGTTTCTCAGAAAGCTTCTTTTCAGTTTTTATCTTAGGATATTTCCTTTTTTCATAGCCCTCTAAGGGCTTCTAAATATCACTTTGCAAATTTCACAAGAGCAGTCTTAGCGAAAGACTTTTCCAGGGTAAAGCTGTAACTCTGAGAGGTGAATTAACACATCGCAAAGGAGTTTCTCAGAAAGCTTCTTTCCAGTTTTTAACTGAAGATTTTTCCTTCTTTACCATAGCCCTCTATAGGCTTCCAAATATCACTTTGCAAAATCCACAAGAACAGTCTTACCGAAAGGCTTCTTGGTGTGAAAGCTATAACTCTGTGAGATGAATTAACAGAACACAAAGCAGTTTCTCAGAAAGCTTCTTTCCACTTTTTAACTGAAGTTGTTTCGTTTTTCACCATAGACCCCTATGGGCTCCCAAATATCTCTTTGCAAATTCCACAAGAACAGTCTTAGCGAAAGGCCTCTTGAGGGGAAAGCTGTAACTCTGTGAGATGAATTAACAGAACACAAAGCAGTTTCTCAGAAAGCTTCTTTTCAGTTTTTATCTTAGGATATTTCCTTTTTTCATAGCCCTCTAAGAGCTTCTAAATATCACTTTGCAAATTTCACAAAAGCAGTCTTAGCGAAAGGCTTTTCCAGGGGAAAGCTGTAACTCAGAGAGGTGAATTAACAGAACGCAAAGAAGTTTCTCAGAAAGCTTCTTTCCAGTTTTTAACTGAAGATATTTCATTCTTTACCATAGCCCTCTATAGGCTTCCAAATATCACTTGCAAAATCCACAAGAACAGCCTTAGCGAAAGGCTTCTTGAGGGGAAAGCTGTAACTCCGTGAGATCAATTAACAGAACACAAAGCGGTTTCTCAGAAAGTTTCTTTTCAGTTTCTATCTTAGGATATTTCCTTTTTCACCATAACCCTCTACGGGTTTCCAAATATCACTTTGCAAATTCCACAAGAACAGTCTTACCGAAAGGCTTCTTGGTGTGAAAGCTATAACCTTTTGAGATGAATTAACAGAACACAAAGCAGTTTCTCAGAAAGCTTTTTTCCAGCTTTTAACGGAAGACAGTTCCTTTTTCACCATAGCCCTCTACTTGCTTCACAATATCACTTTGCTAATTCTACAAGAACAGTCTTTGCGAAAGGCTTCTTGAGGGGAAAGCTGTAACACTGTGTGATCAATTAACGGAAAACAAAGCAGTCTCTCAGATCGTTTCTTTCCAGTTTTTAACGGAAGATATTTCCTTTTTCACCATAGACCTCTAAGGACTTCCAAATATCACTTTGCAAATCCCACAAGAAAAGTCTTAGCGAAAGGCTTCATGAGGGGAAACTGTAACTCTGTAAGACGATTTAACAGAACACAAAGCAGTTTCTCAGAAAGCTTCTTTCCAGTTAGTAACCGAAGATATTTCGTTTTTCACCGTAGCCCCCTATGGGCTTCCAAATATCACTTTGAATATTCCACCAAAACAGTCTTAGCGAAAGGCTTCTTGAGGTGAACGCTCTAACTCTGTGAGATGAATTAACAGAACAAAAAGCAGTTTCTCAGAAAGCTTCTTTCCGGTTTTTAACGGAAGAGATTTCCTTTTTCACCATAGCCCTCTGAGGGCTTCCAAATATCACTTTGCCAATCCCACAAGAACAGTCTTAGCGACAGGCTTCATGAGGGGAAAACTGTAACTCTGTAAGATGATTTAACAGAACACAAAGCAGTTTCTCAGAAAGCTTCTTTTCGGTTTTTATCTTAGGATATTTCCCTTTTCGCCATAATCCTCTATCGGATTCCAATATCACTTTGCGAATTCCACAAGAACAGTCTCAGTGAACGGCTTCTTGACGGTAAAGCTGTAACTGTGTGAGATGAATTAACAGACAAAGCAGTTTCTCAGAAAGCTTCTTTTCAGTTTTTATCTTAGGACAATTTCTTTTTCACCATAGCCTTATATGTGCTTCCAAATATCACTTTGCAATTTCCACAAGAACAAAGTTAGCGAAAGGCTTCTTCAGGGGAAAGCTGTAACTCTGTGAGATGAATTAAGAGAACACAAAGCAGTTTCTCAGAAAGCTTCTATCCAGTTTTTAACGGAAGATATTTCCTTTTTCTGCATAGACTTCTAACGGCTTCCAAATATCACCTTGCAAATTCCACAGGAACAGTCTTAGTGAACGGCTTGTTGTGGCAAAAGATATAACACTGTGAGATGAATTAAGAGAATACAATGCAGTTTCTCAGAAAGCTCCTTTTCCGTTTTTATCTTAGGAAATTACCTTTTTCACGATAATCCTCTATGGGCTTCCAATATCACTTTGCAAATTCCACAAGAACAGTCTCAGTGAACGGCTTGTTTAGGGGAAAGCTTTAACTCTGTGAGATGCATTAAGAGAACACAGCGCAGTTTCTCATAAAGCTTCCTTTCGGTTTTTATCTTAAGATATTTTCTTTTTTGCCAGAGCCCCCTATGGGCTTCCAAATATCACTTTGCAAATTCCACAAGAATAGTCTTAGGGAAAGACTTCTTGAGGGGAAAGCTGTAACTCTCTGAGATCAATTAACAAAAAAAAAGCAGTTTCTCAGAAATCTTCTTTCAAGTTTTTAACGGAAGATATTTACTTTTTCACCAGAGCCCTCTATGGGCTTCCAAATATCACATTTCAAGTTCCACACGAACAGTCTTAGTGAAAGGCTTTTGGAGGAGAAAGCTTAAATCTGTAATATGAATTAACAGACAAAATCTGTTTTTCCGAAAGCTTCTTTCCCCTTTTTAACGGAAGATATTTCCTTTTTCACCATGGCCCTCAATGGGCTTCCAAATATCACTTTGCAAATATCACAAGAACAGTCTTACTGAACGGCTTCTTGAGGGGAAAGCTGTAACTATGTGAGATGAACTAACAGAACACAAAGCAGTTTCTCAGAAAGCTTCTTTCCAGTTTTTAACGGAAGATATTTCCTTTTCCACCAGAGCACTCTAAGGGCTTCCGAATATCACTTTACAAATTCCACAAGAACAGTCTTAGCGAAAGGCTTCTTGAAGGGAAAGCTGTAACTCTGTGAGATGAATTAACAGAACCCACAGCAGTTTCTCAGAAATCTTCTTTCCAGTTTTTAACGGAAGATATTTCCTTTTTCAGCATAGCCCTCTATGGGCTTCCAAATATCACTTTGCAAATTCCACAAGAACAGTCTTAGGAAAAGGCTTCTTGAGGGGAAAGCTGTAGCTCTGTGAGATGAATTAATAGAACACAAAGCAGTTTCTCAGAAAACTTCTTTCCAGTTTATATCGGAAGATATTTCCTTTTTCACCATATCCCTCAATGGGCTTCCAAATATCACTTTGCAAATTTCACAAGAACAGCATTAGCGAAGGGCTTCTTGAGACACGCTTTTTAGGGGAAAGCTGTAACTCTGTGAGTTGAATTAACAGAACACAAAGCAGGTTATCAGAGAGCTTGTTTACAGTTTTTAACGGAAGATATTTCCTTTTTCACCGTATCCCTCTATGGGCTTCCAAATATCACTTTGCAACATCCACAAGAACAGTCTTAGCGAAAGGCTTCCTGAGGGGAAAGCTGTAGCTCTGTGAGATTAATTAACAGAAAACAAAGCAGTTCCTCAGAAAGCTTCTTTCCAGTTTTTAACGGAAGAGATTTCCTTTTTCACCATATCCCTCTATGGGCTTCGAAATATCACTTTGCAAATTCCACAAGAACAGTCTTAGTGAACGCATTCTTGAGGGGAAAGCTATAACTCTGTGAGATGAATTAAGAGAACACAGTGCAGTTTTTCAGAAAGCATCTTTTCGGTTTTTATGTTACGATATTTTCTTTTTCACCATAGCTCTCTAAGGGCTTCCAAATATCACTTTGCAAATTCCACAAGAACAGTCTTAGCGAAAGGCCTCTTGAGGGGAAAGCTGTAACTCTGTGAGATGAATTAACAGAACACAAAGCAGTTTCTCAGAAAGCTTCTTTTCAGTTTTTAATCTTAGCATATTTCCTTTTTTCATAGCCCTCTAAGGGCTTCTAAATATCACTTTGCAAATTTCACAAGAGCAGTCTTAGCGAAAGGCTTTTCCAGGGGAAAGCTGTAACTCTGAGAGGTGAATTAACAGAAAGCAAAGGAGTTTCTCAGAAAGCTTCTTTCCAGTTTTTAACTGAAGATATTTCATTCTTTACCATAGCCCTCTATAGGCTTCCAAATATCACTTTGCAAAATCCACAAGAACAGCCTTAGCGAAAGGCTTCTTGAGGGGAAAGCTGTAACTCCGTGAGATCAATTAACAGAAAACAAAGCGGTTTCTCAGAAAGTTTCTTTTCAGTTTCTATCTTAGGATATTTCCTTTTTCACCATAACCCTCTACAGGTTTCCAAATATCACTTTGCAAATTAAACAAGAACAGTCTTACCGAAAGGCTTCTTGGTGTGAAAGCTATAACTCTGTGAGATGAATTAACAGAACACAAAGCAGTTTCTCAGAAAGCTTCTTTCCACTTTTTAACTGAAGTTGTTTCGTTTTTCACCATAGACCCCTATGGGCTCCCAAATATCACTTTGCAAATTCCACAAGAACAGTCTTAGCGAAAGGCCTCTTGAGGGGAAAGCTGTAACTCTGTGAGATGAATTAACAGAACACAAAGCAGTTTCTCAGAAAGCTTCTTTTCAGTTTTTATCTTAGGATATTTCCTTTTTTCATAGCCCTCTAAGGGCTTCTAAATATCACTTTGCAAATTTCACAAGAGCAGTCTTAGCGAAAGACTTTTCCAGGGTAAAGCTGTAACTCTGAGAGGTGAATTAACACATCGCAAAGGAGTTTCTCAGAAAGCTTCTTTCCAGTTTTTAACTGAAGATTTTTCCTTCTTTACCATAGCCCTCTATAGGCTTCCAAATATCACTTTGCAAAATCCACAAGAACAGTCTTACCGAAAGGCTTCTTGGTGTGAAAGCTATAACTCTGTGAGATGAATTAACAGAACACAAAGCAGTTTCTCAGAAAGCTTCTTTCCACTTTTTAACTGAAGTTGTTTCGTTTTTCACCATAGACCCCTATGGGCTCCCAAATATCTCTTTGCAAATTCCACAAGAACAGTCTTAGCGAAAGGCCTCTTGAGGGGAAAGCTGTAACTCTGTGAGATGAATTAACAGAACACAAAGCAGTTTCTCAGAAAGCTTCTTTTCAGTTTTTATCTTAGGATATTTCCTTTTTTCATAGCCCTCTAAGAGCTTCTAAATATCACTTTGCAAATTTCACAAAAGCAGTCTTAGCGAAAGGCTTTTCCAGGGGAAAGCTGTAACTCAGAGAGGTGAATTAACAGAACGCAAAGAAGTTTCTCAGAAAGCTTCTTTCCAGTTTTTAACTGAAGATATTTCATTCTTTACCATAGCCCTCTATAGGCTTCCAAATATCACTTGCAAAATCCACAAGAACAGCCTTAGCGAAAGGCTTCTTGAGGGGAAAGCTGTAACTCCGTGAGATCAATTAACAGAACACAAAGCGGTTTCTCAGAAAGTTTCTTTTCAGTTTCTATCTTAGGATATTTCCTTTTTCACCATAACCCTCTACGGGTTTCCAAATATCACTTTGCAAATTCCACAAGAACAGTCTTACCGAAAGGCTTCTTGGTGTGAAAGCTATAACCTTTTGAGATGAATTAACAGAACACAAAGCAGTTTCTCAGAAAGCTTTTTTCCAGCTTTTAACGGAAGACAGTTCCTTTTTCACCATAGCCCTCTACTTGCTTCACAATATCACTTTGCTAATTCTACAAGAACAGTCTTTGCGAAAGGCTTCTTGAGGGGAAAGCTGTAACTCTGTGTGATCAATTAACGGAAAACAAAGCAGTCTCTCAGATCGTTTCTTTCCAGTTTTTAACGGAAGATATTTCCTTTTTCACCATAGACCTCTAAGGACTTCCAAATATCACTTTGCAAATCCCACAAGAAAAGTCTTAGCGAAAGGCTTCATGAGGGGAAACTGTAACTCTGTAAGATGATTTAACAGAACACAAATCAGTTTCTCAGAAAGCTTCTTTCCAGTTTGTAACCGAAGATATTTCGTTTTTCACCGTAGCCCCCTATGGGCTTCCAAATATCACTTTGAATATTCCACCAAAACAGTCTTAGCGAAAGGCTTCTTGAGGTGAACGCTCTAACTCTGTGAGATGAATTAACAGAACAAAAAGCAGTTTCTCAGAAAGCTTCTTTCCGGTTTTTAACGGAAGAGATTTCCTTTTTCACCATAGCCCTCTGAGGGCTTCCAAATATCACTTTGCCAATCCCACAAGAACAGTCTTAGCGACAGGCTTCATGAGGGGAAAACTGTAACTCTGTAAGATGATTTAACAGAACACAAAGCAGTTTCTCAGAAAGCTTCTTTTCGGTTTTTATCTTAGGATATTTCCCTTTTCGCCATAATCCTCTATCGGATTCCAATATCACTTTGCGAATTCCACAAGAACAGTCTCAGTGAACGGCTTCTTGACGGTAAAGCTGTAACTGTGTGAGATGAATTAACAGACAAAGCAGTTTCTCAGAAAGCTTCTTTTCAGTTTTTATCTTAGGACAATTTCTTTTTCACCATAGCCTTATATGTGCTTCCAAATATCACTTTGCAATTTCCACAAGAACAAAGTTAGCGAAAGGCTTCTTCAGGGGAAAGCTGTAACTCTGTGAGATGAATTAAGAGAACACAAAGCAGTTTCTCAGAAAGCTTCTATCCAGTTTTTAACGGAAGATATTTCCTTTTTCTGCATAGACTTCTAACGGCTTCCAAATATCACCTTGCAAATTCCACAGGAACAGTCTTAGTGAACGGCTTGTTGTGGCAAAAGATATAACACTGTGAGATGAATTAAGAGAATACAATGCAGTTTCTCAGAAAGCTCCTTTTCCGTTTTTATCTTAGGAAATTACCTTTTTCACGATAATCCTCTATGGGCTTCCAATATCACTTTGCAAATTCCACAAGAACAGTTTCAGTGAACGGCTTGTTTAGGGGAAAGCTTTAACTCTGTGAGATGAATTAAGAGAACACAGCGCAGTTTCTCATAAAGCTTCCTTTCGGTTTTTATCTTAAGATATTTTCTTTTTTGCCAGAGCCCCCTATGGGCTTCCAAATATCACTTTGCAAATTCCACAAGAATAGTCTTAGGGAAAGACTTCTTGAGGGGAAAGCTGTAACTCTCTGAGATCAATTAACAAAAAAAAAGCAGTTTCTCAGAAATCTTCTTTCAAGTTTTTAACGGAAGATATTTACTTTTTCACCAGAGCCCTCTATGGGCTTCCAAATATCACATTTCAAGTTCCACACGAACAGTCTTAGTGAAAGGCTTTTGGAGGAGAAAGCTTAAATCTGTAATATGAATTAACAGACAAAATCTGTTTTTCCGAAAGCTTCTTTCCCCTTTTTAACGGAAGATATTTCCTTTTTCACCATGGCCCTCAATGGGCTTCCAAATATCACTTTGCAAATATCACAAGAACAGTCTTACTGAACGGCTTCTTGAGAGGAAAGCTGTAACTATGTGAGATGAACTAACAGAACACAAAGCAGTTTCTCAGAAAGCTTCTTTCCAGTTTTTAACGGAAGATATTTCCTTTTCCACCAGAGCACTCTAAGGGCTTCCGAATATCACTTTACAAATTCCACAAGAACAGTCTTAGCGAAAGGCTTCTTGAAGGGAAAGCTGTAACTCTGTGAGATGAATTAACAGAACCCACAGCAGTTTCTCAGAAATCTTCTTTCCAGTTTTTAACGGAAGATATTTCCTTTTTCAGCATAGCCCTCTATGGGCTTCCAAATATCACTTTGCAAATTCCACAAGAACAGTCTTAGGAAAAGGCTTCTTGAGGGGAAAGCTGTAGCTCTGTGAGATGAATTAATAGAACACAAAGCAGTTTCTCAGAAAACTTCTTTCCAGTTTATATCGGAAGATATTTCCTTTTTCACCATATCCCTCAATGGGCTTCCAAATATCACTTTGCAAATTTCACAAGAACAGCATTAGCGAAGGGCTTCTTGAGACACGCTTTTTAGGGGAAAGCTGTAACTCTGTGAGTTGAATTAACAGAACACAAAGCAGGTTATCAGAGAGCTTGTTTACAGTTTTTAACGGAAGATATTTCCTTTTTCACCGTATCCCTCTATGGGCTTCCAAATATCACTTTGCAACATCCACAAGAACAGTCTTAGCGAAAGGCTTCTTGAGGGGAAAGCTGTAGCTCTGTGAGATTAATTAACAGAAAACAAAGCAGTTCCTCAGAAAGCTTCTTTCCAGTTTTTAACGGAAGAGATTTCCTTTTTCACCATATCCCTCTATGGGCTTCGAAATATCACTTTGCAAATTCCACAAGAACAGTCTTAGTGAACGCATTCTTGAGGTGAAAGCTATAACTCTGTGAGATGAATTAAGAGAACACAGTGCAGTTTTTCAGAAAGCATCTTTTCGGTTTTTATGTTACGATATTTTCTTTTTCACCATAGCTCTCTAAGGGCTTCCAAATATCACTTTGCAAATTCCACAAGAACAGTCTTAGCGAAAGGCCTCTTGAGGGGAAAGCTGTAACTCTGTGAGATGAATTAACAGAACACAAAGCAGTTTCTCAGAAAGCTTCTTTTCAGTTTTTAATCTTAGCATATTTCCTTTTTTCATAGCCCTCTAAGGGCTTCTAAATATCACTTTGCAAATTTCACAAGAGCAGTCTTAGCGAAAGGCTTTTCCAGGGGAAAGCTGTAACTCTGAGAGGTGAATTAACAGAAAGCAAAGGAGTTTCTCAGAAAGCTTCTTTCCAGTTTTTAACTGAAGATATTTCATTCTTTACCATAGCCCTCTATAGGCTTCCAAATATCACTTTGCAAAATCCACAAGAACAGCCTTAGCGAAAGGCTTCTTGAGGGGAAAGCTGTAAATCCGTGAGATCAATTAACAGAAAACAAAGCGGTTTCTCAGAAAGTTTCTTTTCAGTTTCTATCTTAGGATATTTCCTTTTTCACCATAACCCTCTACGGGTTTCCAAATATCACTTTGCAAATTAAACAAGAACAGTCTTACTGAAAGGCTTCTTGGTGTGAAAGCTATAACTCTGTGAGATGAATTAACAGAACACAAAGCAGTTTCTCAGAAAGCTTCTTTCCACTTTTTAACTGAAGTTGTTTCGTTTTTCACCATAGACCCCTATGGGCTCCCAAATATCTCTTTGCAAATTCCACAAGAACAGTCTTAGCGAAAGGCCTCTTGAGGGGAAAGCTGTAACTCTGTGAGATGAATTAACAGAACACAAAGCAGTTTCTCAGAAAGCTTCTTTTCAGTTTTTATCTTAGGATATTTCCTTTTTTCATAGCCCTCTAAGGGCTTCTAAATATCACTTTGCAAATTTCACAAGAGCAGTCTTAGCGAAAGACTTTTCCAGGGTAAAGCTGTAACTCTGAGAGGTGAATTAACACATCGCAAAGGAGTTTCTCAGAAAGCTTCTTTCCAGTTTTTAACTGAAGATTTTTCCTTCTTTACCATAGCCCTCTATAGGCTTCCAAATATCACTTTGCAAAATCCACAAGAACAGTCTTACCGAAAGGCTTCTTGGTGTGAAAGCTATAACTCTGTGAGATGAATTAACAGAACACAAAGCAGTTTCTCAGAAAGCTTCTTTCCACTTTTTAACTGAAGTTGTTTCGTTTTTCACCATAGACCCCTATGGGCTCCCAAATATCTCTTTGCAAATTCCACAAGAACAGTCTTAGCGAAAGGCCTCTTGAGGGGAAAGCTGTAACTCTGTGAGATGAATTAACAGAACACAAAGCAGTTTCTCAGAAAGCTTCTTTTCAGTTTTTATCTTAGGATATTTCCTTTTTTCATAGCCCTCTAAGAGCTTCTAAATATCACTTTGCAAATTTCACAAAAGCAGTCTTAGCGAAAGGCTTTTCCAGGGGAAAGCTGTAACTCAGAGAGGTGAATTAACAGAACGCAAAGAAGTTTCTCAGAAAGCTTCTTTCCAGTTTTTAACTGAAGATATTTCATTCTTTACCATAGCCCTCTATAGGCTTCCAAATATCACTTTGCAAAATCCACAAGAACAGCCTTAGCGAAAGGCTTCTTGAGGGGAAAGCTGTAACTCCGTGAGATCAATTAACAGAACACAAAGCGGTTTCTCAGAAAGTTTCTTTTCAGTTTCTATCTTAGGATATTTCCTTTTTCACCATAACCCTCTACGGGTTTCCAAATATCACTTTGCAAATTCCACAAGAACAGTCTTACCGAAAGGCTTCTTGGTGTGAAAGCTATAACCTTTTGAGGTGAATTAACAGAACACAAAGCAGTTTCTCAGAAAGCTTTTTTCCAGCTTTTAACGGAAGACAGTTCCTTTTTCACCATAGCCCTCTACTTGCTTCACAATATCACTTTGCTAATTCTACAAGAACAGTCTTTGCGAAAGGCTTCTTGAGGGGAAAGCTGTAACTCTGTGTGATCAATTAACGGAAAACAAAGCAGTCTCTCAGATCGTTTCTTTCCAGTTTTTAACGGAAGATATTTCCTTTTTCACCATAGACCTCTAAGGACTTCCAAATATCACTTTGCAAATCCCACAAGAAAAGTCTTAGCGAAAGGCTTCATGAGGGGAAACTGTAACTCTGTAAGACGATTTAACAGAACACAAAGCAGTTTCTCAGAAAGCTTCTTTCCAGTTTGTAACCGAAGATATTTCGTTTTTCACCGTAGCCCCCTATGGGCTTCCAAATATCACTTTGAATATTCCACCAAAACAGTCTTAGCGAAAGGCTTCTTGAGGTGAACGCTCTAACTCTGTGAGATGAATTAACAGAACAAAAAGCAGTTTCTCAGAAAGCTTCTTTCCGGTTTTTAACGGAAGAGATTTCCTTTTTCACCATAGCCCTCTGAGGGCTTCCAAATATCACTTTGCCAATCCCACAAGAACAGTCTTAGCGACAGGCTTCATGAGGGGAAAACTGTAACTCTGTAAGATGATTTAACAGAACACAAAGCAGTTTCTCAGAAAGCTTCTTTTCGGTTTTTATCTTAGGATATTTCCCTTTTCGCCATAATCCTCTATCGGATTCCAATATCACTTTGCGAATTCCACAAGAACAGTCTCAGTGAACGGCTTCTTGACGGTAAAGCTGTAACTGTGTGAGATGAATTAACAGACAAAGCAGTTTCTCAGAAAGCTTCTTTTCAGTTTTTATCTTAGGACAATTTCTTTTTCACCATAGCCTTATATGTGCTTCCAAATATCACTTTGCAATTTCCACAAGAACAAAGTTAGCGAAAGGCTTCTTCAGGGGAAAGCTGTAACTCTGTGAGATGAATTAAGAGAACACAAAGCAGTTTCTCAGAAAGCTTCTATCCAGTTTTTAACGGAAGATATTTCCTTTTTCTGCATAGACTTCTAACGGCTTCCAAATATCACCTTGCAAATTCCACAGGAACAGTCTTAGTGAACGGCTTGTTGTGGCAAAAGATATAACACTGTGAGATGAATTAAGAGAATACAATGCAGTTTCTCAGAAAGCTCCTTTTCCGTTTTTATCTTAGGAAATTACCTTTTTCACGATAATCCTCTATGGGCTTCCAATATCACTTTGCAAATTCCACAAGAACAGTCTCAGTGAACGGCTTGTTTAGGGGAAAGCTTTAACTCTGTGAGATGAATTAAGAGAACACAGCGCAGTTTCTCATAAAGCTTCCTTTCGGTTTTTATCTTAAGATATTTTCTTTTTTGCCAGAGCCCCCTATGGGCTTCCAAATATCACTTTGCAAATTCCACAAGAATAGTCTTAGGGAAAGACTTCTTGAGGGGAAAGCTGTAACTCTCTGAGATCAATTAAAAAAAAAAAAGCAGTTTCTCAGAAATCTTCTTTCAAGTTTTTAACGGAAGATATTTACTTTTTCACCAGAGCCCTCTATGGGCTTCCAAATATCACATTTCAAGTTCCACACGAACAGTCTTAGTGAAAGGCTTTTGGAGGAGAAAGCTTAAATCTGTAATATGAATTAACAGACAAAATCTGTTTTTCCGAAAGCTTCTTTCCCCTTTTTAACGGAAGATATTTCCTTTTTCACCATGGCCCTCAATGGGCTTCCAAATATCACTTTGCAAATATCACAAGAACAGTCTTACTGAACGGCTTCTTGAGAGGAAAGCTGTAACTATGTGAGATGAACTAACAGAACACAAAGCAGTTTCTCAGAAAGCTTCTTTCCAGTTTTTAACGGAAGATATTTCCTTTTCCACCAGAGCACTCTAAGGGCTTCCGAATATCACTTTACAAATTCCACAAGAACAGTCTTAGCGAAAGGCTTCTTGAAGGGAAAGCTGTAACTCTGTGAGATGAATTAACAGAACCCACAGCAGTTTCTCAGAAATCTTCTTTCCAGTTTTTAACGGAAGATATTTCCTTTTTCAGCATAGCCCTCTATGGGCTTCCAAATATCACTTTGCAAATTCCACAAGAACAGTCTTAGGAAAAGGCTTCTTGAGGGGAAAGCTGTAGCTCTGTGAGATGAATTAATAGAACACAAAGCAGTTTCTCAGAAAACTTCTTTCCAGTTTATATCGGAAGATATTTCCTTTTTCACCATATCCCTCAATGGGCTTCCAAATATCACTTTGCAAATTTCACAAGAACAGCATTAGCGAAGGGCTTCTTGAGACACGCTTTTTAGGGGAAAGCTGTAACTCTGTGAGTTGAATTAACAGAACACAAAGCAGGTTATCAGAGAGCTTGTTTACAGTTTTTAACGGAAGATATTTCCTTTTTCACCGTATCCCTCTATGGGCTTCCAAATATCACTTTGCAACATCCACAAGAACAGTCTTAGCGAAAGGCTTCTTGAGGGGAAAGCTGTAGCTCTGTGAGATTAATTAACAGAAAACAAAGCAGTTCCTCAGAAAGCTTCTTTCCAGTTTTTAACGGAAGAGATTTCCTTTTTCACCATATCCCTCTATGGGCTTCGAAATATCACTTTGCAAATTCCACAAGAACAGTCTTAGTGAACGCATTCTTGAGGTGAAAGCTATAACTCTGTGAGATGAATTAAGAGAACACAGTGCAGTTTTTCAGAAAGCATCTTTTCGGTTTTTATGTTACGATATTTTCTTTTTCACCATAGCTCTCTAAGGGCTTCCAAATATCACTTTGCAAATTCCACAAGAACAGTCTTAGCGAAAGGCCTCTTGAGGGGAAAGCTGTAACTCTGTGAGATGAATTAACAGAACACAAAGCAGTTTCTCAGAAAGCTTCTTTTCAGTTTTTAATCTTAGCATATTTCCTTTTTTCATAGCCCTCTAAGGGCTTCTAAATATCACTTTGCAAATTTCACAAGAGCAGTCTTAGCGAAAGGCTTTTCCAGGGGAAAGCTGTAACTCTGAGAGGTGAATTAACAGAAAGCAAAGGAGTTTCTCAGAAAGCTTCTTTCCAGTTTTTAACTGAAGATATTTCATTCTTTACCATAGCCCTCTATAGGCTTCCAAATATCACTTTGCAAAATCCACAAGAACAGCCTTAGCGAAAGGCTTCTTGAGGGGAAAGCTGTAAATCCGTGAGATCAATTAACAGAAAACAAAGCGGTTTCTCAGAAAGTTTCTTTTCAGTTTCTATCTTAGGATATTTCCTTTTTCACCATAACCCTCTACGGGTTTCCAAATATCACTTTGCAAATTAAACAAGAACAGTCTTACTGAAAGGCTTCTTGGTGTGAAAGCTATAACTCTGTGAGATGAATTAACAGAACACAAAGCAGTTTCTCAGAAAGCTTCTTTCCACTTTTTAACTGAAGTTGTTTCGTTTTTCACCATAGACCCCTATGGGCTCCCAAATATCTCTTTGCAAATTCCACAAGAACAGTCTTAGCGAAAGGCCTCTTGAGGGGAAAGCTGTAACTCTGTGAGATGAATTAACAGAACACAAAGCAGTTTCTCAGAAAGCTTCTTTTCAGTTTTTATCTTAGGATATTTCCTTTTTTCATAGCCCTCTAAGGGCTTCTAAATATCACTTTGCAAATTTCACAAGAGCAGTCTTAGCGAAAGACTTTTCCAGGGTAAAGCTGTAACTCTGAGAGGTGAATTAACACATCGCAAAGGAGTTTCTCAGAAAGCTTCTTTCCAGTTTTTAACTGAAGATTTTTCCTTCTTTACCATAGCCCTCTATAGGCTTCCAAATATCACTTTGCAAAATCCACAAGAACAGTCTTACCGAAAGGCTTCTTGGTGTGAAAGCTATAACTCTGTGAGATGAATTAACAGAACACAAAGCAGTTTCTCAGAAAGCTTCTTTCCACTTTTTAACTGAAGTTGTTTCGTTTTTCACCATAGACCCCTATGGGCTCCCAAATATCTCTTTGCAAATTCCACAAGAACAGTCTTAGCGAAAGGCCTCTTGAGGGGAAAGCTGTAACTCTGTGAGATGAATTAACAGAACACAAAGCAGTTTCTCAGAAAGCTTCTTTTCAGTTTTTATCTTAGGATATTTCCTTTTTTCATAGCCCTCTAAGAGCTTCTAAATATCACTTTGCAAATTTCACAAAAGCAGTCTTAGCGAAAGGCTTTTCCAGGGGAAAGCTGTAACTCAGAGAGGTGAATTAACAGAACGCAAAGAAGTTTCTCAGAAAGCTTCTTTCCAGTTTTTAACTGAAGATATTTCATTCTTTACCATAGCCCTCTATAGGCTTCCAAATATCACTTTGCAAAATCCACAAGAACAGCCTTAGCGAAAGGCTTCTTGAGGGGAAAGCTGTAACTCCGTGAGATCAATTAACAGAACACAAAGCGGTTTCTCAGAAAGTTTCTTTTCAGTTTCTATCTTAGGATATTTCCTTTTTCACCATAACCCTCTACGGGTTTCCAAATATCACTTTGCAAATTCCACAAGAACAGTCTTACCGAAAGGCTTCTTGGTGTGAAAGCTATAACCTTTTGAGATGAATTAACAGAACACAAAGCAGTTTCTCAGAAAGCTTTTTTCCAGCTTTTAACGGAAGACAGTTCCTTTTCCACCATAGCCCTCTACTTGCTTCACAATATCACTTTGCTAATTCTACAAGAACAGTCTTTGCGAAAGGCTTCTTGAGGGGAAAGCTGTAACACTGTGTGATCAATTAACGGAAAACAAAGCAGTCTCTCAGATCGTTTCTTTCCAGTTTTTAACGGAAGATATTTCCTTTTTCACCATAGACCTCTAAGGACTTCCAAATATCACTTTGCAAATCCCACAAGAAAAGTCTTAGCGAAAGGCTTCATGAGGGGAAACTGTAACTCTGTAAGACGATTTAACAGAACACAAAGCAGTTTCTCAGAAAGCTTCTTTCCAGTTTGTAACCGAAGATATTTCGTTTTTCACCGTAGCCCCCTATGGGCTTCCAAATATCACTTTGAATATTCCACCAAAACAGTCTTAGCGAAAGGCTTCTTGAGGTGAACGCTCTAACTCTGTGAGATGAATTAACAGAACAAAAAGCAGTTTCTCAGAAAGCTTCTTTCCGGTTTTTAACGGAAGAGATTTCCTTTTTCACCATAGCCCTCTGAGGGCTTCCAAATATCACTTTGCCAATCCCACAAGAACAGTCTTAGCGACAGGCTTCATGAGGGGAAAACTGTAACTCTGTAAGATGATTTAACAGAACACAAAGCAGTTTCTCAGAAAGCTTCTTTTCGGTTTTTATCTTAGGATATTTCCCTTTTCGCCATAATCCTCTATCGGATTCCAATATCACTTTGCGAATTCCACAAGAACAGTCTCAGTGAACGGCTTCTTGACGGTAAAGCTGTAACTGTGTGAGATGAATTAACAGACAAAGCAGTTTCTCAGAAAGCTTCTTTTCAGTTTTTATCTTAGGACAATTTCTTTTTCACCATAGCCTTATATGTGCTTCCAAATATCACTTTGCAATTTCCACAAGAACAAAGTTAGCGAAAGGCTTCTTCAGGGGAAAGCTGTAACTCTGTGAGATGAATTAAGAGAACACAAAGCAGTTTCTCAGAAAGCTTCTATCCAGTTTTTAACGGAAGATATTTCCTTTTTCTGCTTAGACTTCTAACGGCTTCCAAATATCACCTTGCAAATTCCACAGGAACAGTCTTAGTGAACGGCTTGTTGTGGCAAAAGATATAACACTGTGAGATGAATTAAGAGAATACAATGCAGTTTCTCAGAAAGCTCCTTTTCCGTTTTTATCTTAGGAAATTACCTTTTTCACGATAATCCTCTATGGGCTTCCAATATCACTTTGCAAATTCCACAAGAACAGTCTCAGTGAACGGCTTGTTTAGGGGAAAGCTTTAACTCTGTGAGATGAATTAAGAGAACACAGCGCAGTTTCTCATAAAGCTTCCTTTCGGTTTTTATCTTAAGATATTTTCTTTTTTGCCAGAGCCCCCTATGGGCTTCCAAATATCACTTTGCAAATTCCACAAGAATAGTCTTAGGGAAAGACTTCTTGAGGGGAAAGCTGTAACTCTCTGAGATCAATTAACAAAAAAAAAGCAGTTTCTCAGAAATCTTCTTTCAAGTTTTTAACGGAAGATATTTACTTTTTCACCAGAGCCCTCTATGGGCTTCCAAATATCACATTTCAAGTTCCACACGAACAGTCTTAGTGAAAGGCTTTTGGAGGAGAAAGCTTAAATCTGTAATATGAATTAACAGACAAAATCTGTTTTTCCGAAAGCTTCTTTCCCCTTTTTAACGGAAGATATTTCCTTTTTCACCATGGCCCTCAATGGGCTTCCAAATATCACTTTGCAAATATCACAAGAACAGTCTTACTGAACGGCTTCTTGAGAGGAAAGCTGTAACTATGTGAGATGAACTAACAGAACACAAAGCAGTTTCTCAGAAAGCTTCTTTCCAGTTTTTAACGGAAGATATTTCCTTTTCCACCAGAGCACTCTAAGGGCTTCCGAATATCACTTTACAAATTCCACAAGAACAGTCTTAGCGAAAGGCTTCTTGAAGGGAAAGCTGTAACTCTGTGAGATGAATTAACAGAACCCACAGCAGTTTCTCAGAAATCTTCTTTCCAGTTTTTAACGGAAGATATTTCCTTTTTCAGCATAGCCCTCTATGGGCTTCCAAATATCACTTTGCAAATTCCACAAGAACAGTCTTAGGAAAAGGCTTCTTGAGGGGAAAGCTGTAGCTCTGTGAGATGAATTAATAGAACACAAAGCAGTTTCTCAGAAAACTTCTTTCCAGTTTATATCGGAAGATATTTCCTTTTTCACCATATCCCTCAATGGGCTTCCAAATATCACTTTGCAAATTTCACAAGAACAGCATTAGCGAAGGGCTTCTTGAGACACGCTTTTTAGGGGAAAGCTGTAACTCTGTGAGTTGAATTAACAGAACACAAAGCAGGTTATCAGAGAGCTTGTTTACAGTTTTTAACGGAAGATATTTCCTTTTTCACCGTATCCCTCTATGGGCTTCCAAATATCACTTTGCAACATCCACAAGAACAGTCTTAGCGAAAGGCTTCCTGAGGGGAAAGCTGTAGCTCTGTGAGATTAATTAACAGAAAACAAAGCAGTTCCTCAGAAAGCTTCTTTCCAGTTTTTAACGGAAGAGATTTCCTTTTTCACCATATCCCTCTATGGGCTTCGAAATATCACTTTGCAAATTCCACAAGAACAGTCTTAGTGAACGCATTCTTGAGGGGAAAGCTATAACTCTGTGAGATGAATTAAGAGAACACAGTGCAGTTTTTCAGAAAGCATCTTTTCGGTTTTTATGTTACGATATTTTCTTTTTCACCATAGCTCTCTAAGGGCTTCCAAATATCACTTTGCAAATTCCACAAGAACAGTCTTAGCGAAAGGCCTCTTGAGGGGAAAGCTGTAACTCTGTGAGACGAATTAACAGAACACAAAGCAGTTTCTCAGAAAGCTTCTTTTCAGTTTTTAATCTTAGCATATTTCCTTTTTTCATAGCCCTCTAAGGGCTTCTAAATATCACTTTGCAAATTTCACAAGAGCAGTGTTAGCGAAAGGCTTTTCCAGGGGAAAGCTGTAACTCTGAGAGGTGAATTAACAGAAAGCAAAGGAGTTTCTCAGAAAGCTTCTTTCCAGTTTTTAACTGAAGATATTTCATTCTTTACCATAGCCCTCTATAGGCTTCCAAATATCACTTTGCAAAATCCACAAGAACAGCCTTAGCGAAAGGCTTCTTGAGGGGAAAGCTGTAACTCCGTGAGATCAATTAACAGAACACAAAGCGGTTTCTCAGAAAGTTTCTTTTCAGTTTCTATCTTAGGATATTTCCTTTTTCACCATAACCCTCTACGGGTTTCCAAATATCACTTTGCAAATTAAACAAGAACAGTCTTACCGAAAGGCTTCTTGGTGTGAAAGCTATAACTCTGTGAGATGAATTAACAGAACACAAAGCAGTTTCTCAGAAAGCTTCTTTCCACTTTTTAACTGAAGTTGTTTCGTTTTTCACCATAGACCCCTATGGGCTCCCAAATATCTCTTTGCAAATTCCACAAGAACAGTCTTAGCGAAAGGCCTCTTGAGGGGAAAGCTGTAACTCTGTGAGATGAATTAACAGAACACAAAGCAGTTTCTCAGAAAGCTTCTTTTCAGTTTTTATCTTAGGATATTTCCTTTTTTCATAGCCCTCTAAGGGCTTCTAAATATCACTTTGCAAATTTCACAAGAGCAGTCTTAGCGAAAGACTTTTCCAGGGTAAAGCTGTAACTCTGAGAGGTGAATTAACACATCGCAAAGGAGTTTCTCAGAAAGCTTCTTTCCAGTTTTTAACTGAAGATTTTTCCTTCTTTACCATAGCCCTCTATAGGCTTCCAAATATCACTTTGCAAAATCCACAAGAACAGTCTTACCGAAAGGCTTCCTGGTGTGAAAGCTATAACACTGTGAGATGAATTAACAGAACACAAAGCAGTTTCTCAGAAAGCTTCTTTCCACTTTTTAACTGAAGTTGTTTCGTTTTTCACCATAGACCCCTATGGGCTCCCAAATATCTCTTTGCAAATTCCACAAGAACAGTCTTAGCGAAAGGCCTCTTGAGGGGAAAGCTGTAACTCTGTGAGATGAATTAACAGAACACAAAGCAGTTTCTCAGAAAGCTTCTTTTCAGTTTTTATCTTAGGATATTTCCTTTTTTCATAGCCCTCTAAGAGCTTCTAAATATCACTTTGCAAATTTCACAAAAGCAGTCTTAGCGAAAGGCTTTTCCAGGGGAAAGCTGTAACTCAGAGAGGTGAATTAACAGAACGCAAAGAAGTTTCTCAGAAAGCTTCTTTCCAGTTTTTAACTGAAGATATTTCATTCTTTACCATAGCCCTCTATAGGCTTCCAAATATCACTTTGCAATATCCACAAGAACAGCCTTAGCGAAAGGCTTCTTGAGGGGAAAGCTGTAACTCCGTGAGATCAATTAACAGAACACAAAGCGGTTTCTCAGAAAGTTTCTTTTCAGTTTCTATCTTAGGATATTTCCTTTTTCACCATAACCCTCTACGGGTTTCCAAATATCACTTTGCAAATTCCACAAGAACAGTCTTACCGAAAGGCTTCTTGGTGTGAAAGCTATAACCTTTTGAGATGAATTAACAGAACACAAAGCAGTTTCTCAGAAAGCTTTTTTCCAGCTTTTAACGGAAGACAGTTCCTTTTCCACCATAGCCCTCTACTTGCTTCACAGTATCACTTTGCTAATTCTACAAGAACAGTCTTTGCGAAAGGCTTCTTGAGGGGAAAGCTGTAACACTGTGTGATCAATTAACGGAAAACAAAGCAGTCTCTCAGATCGTTTCTTTCCAGTTTTTAACGGAAGATATTTCCTTTTTCACCATAGACCTCTAAGGACTTCCAAATATCACTTTGCAAATCCCACAAGAAAAGTCTTAGCGAAAGGCTTCATGAGGGGAAACTGTAACACTGTAAGACGATTTAACAGAACACAAAGCAGTTTCTCAGAAAGCTTCTTTCCAGTTTGTAACCGAAGATATTTCGTTTTTCACCGTAGCCCCCTATGGGCTTCCAAATATCACTTTGAATATTCCACCAAAACAGTCTTAGCGAAAGGCTTCTTGAGGTGAACGCTCTAACTCTGTGAGATGAATTAACAGAACAAAAAGCAGTTTCTCAGAAAGCTTCTTTCCGGTTTTTAACGGAAGAGATTTCCTTTTTCACCATAGCCCTCTGAGGGCTTCCAAATATCACTTTGCCAATCCCACAAGAACAGTCTTAGCGACAGGCTTCATGAGGGGAAAACTGTAACTCTGTAAGATGATTTAACAGAACACAAAGCAGTTTCTCAGAAAGCTTCTTTTCGGTTTTTATCTTAGGATATTTCCCTTTTCGCCATAATCCTCTATCGGATTCCAATATCACTTTGCGAATTCCACAAGAACAGTCTCAGTGAACGGCTTCTTGACGGTAAAGCTGTAACTGTGTGAGATGAATTAACAGACAAAGCAGTTTCTCAGAAAGCTTCTTTTCAGTTTTTATCTTAGGACAATTTCTTTTTCACCATAGCCTTATATGTGCTTCCAAATATCACTTTGCAATTTCCACAAGAACAAAGTTAGCGAAAGGCTTCTTCAGGGGAAAGCTGTAACTCTGTGAGATGAATTAAGAGAACACAAAGCAGTTTCTCAGAAAGCTTCTATCCAGTTTTTAACGGAAGATATTTCCTTTTTCTGCATAGACTTCTAACGGCTTCCAAATATCACCTTGCAAATTCCACAGGAACAGTCTTAGTGAACGGCTTGTTGTGGCAAAAGATATAACACTGTGAGATGAATTAAGAGAATACAATGCAGTTTCTCAGAAAGCTCCTTTTCCGTTTTTATCTTAGGAAATTACCTTTTTCACGATAATCCTCTATGGGCTTCCAATATCACTTTGCAAATTCCACAAGAACAGTCTCAGTGAACGGCTTGTTTAGGGGAAAGCTTTAACTCTGTGAGATGAATTAAGAGAACACAGCGCAGTTTCTCATAAAGCTTCCTTTCGGTTTTTATCTTAAGATATTTTCTTTTTTGCCAGAGCCCCCTATGGGCTTCCAAATATCACTTTGCAAATTCCACAAGAATAGTCTTAGGGAAAGACTTCTTGAGGGGAAAGCTGTAACTCTCTGAGATCAATTAACAAAAAAAAAGCAGTTTCTCAGAAATCTTCTTTCAAGTTTTTAACGGAAGATATTTACTTTTTCACCAGAGCCCTCTATGGGCTTCCAAATATCACATTTCAAGTTCCACACGAACAGTCTTAGTGAAAGGCTTTTGGAGGAGAAAGCTTAAATCTGTAATATGAATTAACAGACAAAATCTGTTTTTCCGAAAGCTTCTTTCCCCTTTTTAACGGAAGATATTTCCTTTTTCACCATGGCCCTCAATGGGCTTCCAAATATCACTTTGCAAATATCACAAGAACAGTCTTACTGTACGGCTTCTTGAGAGGAAAGCTGTAACTATGTGAGATGAACTAACAGAACACAAAGCAGTTTCTCAGAAAGCTTCTTTCCAGTTTTTAACGGAAGATATTTCCTTTTCCACCAGAGCACTCTAAGGGATTCCGAATATCACTTTACAAATTCCACAAGAACAGTCTTAGCGAAAGGCTTCTTGAAGGGAAAGCTGTAACTCTGTGAGATGAATTAACAGAACCCACAGCAGTTTCTCAGAAATCTTCTTTCCAGTTTTTAACGGAAGATATTTCCTTTTTCAGCATAGCCCTCTATGGGCTTCCAAATATCACTTTGCAAATTCCACAAGAACAGTCTTAGGAAAAGGCTTCTTGAGGGGAAAGCTGTAGCTCTGTGAGATGAATTAATAGAACACAAAGCAGTTTCTCAGAAAACTTCTTTCCAGTTTATATCGGAAGATATTTCCTTTTTCACCATATCCCTCAATGGGCTTCCAAATATCACTTTGCAAATTTCACAAGAACAGCATTAGCGAAGGGCTTCTTGAGACACGCTTTTTAGGGGAAAGCTGTAACTCTGTGAGTTGAATTAACAGAACACAAAGCAGGTTATCAGAGAGCTTGTTTACAGTTTTTAACGGAAGATATTTCCTTTTTCACCGTATCCCTCTATGGGCTTCCAAATATCACTTTGCAACATCCACAAGAACAGTCTTAGCGAAAGGCTTCTTGAGGGGAAAGCTGTAGCTCTGTGAGATTAATTAACAGAAAACAAAGCAGTTCCTCAGAAAGCTTCTTTCCAGTTTTTAACGGAAGAGATTTCCTTTTTCACCATATCCCTCTATGGGCTTCGAAATATCACTTTGCAAATTCCACAAGAACAGTCTTAGTGAACGCATTCTTGAGGGGAAAGCTATAACTCTGTGAGATGAATTAAGAGAACACAGTGCAGTTTTTCAGAAAGCATCTTTTCGGTTTTTATGTTACGATATTTTCTTTTTCACCATAGCTCTCTAAGGGCTTCCAAATATCACTTTGCAAATTCCACAAGAACAGTCTTAGCGAAAGGCCTCTTGAGGGGAAAGCTGTAACTCTGTGAGACGAATTAACAGAACACAAAGCAGTTTCTCAGAAAGCTTCTTTTCAGTTTTTAATCTTAGCATATTTCCTTTTTTCATAGCCCTCTAAGGGCTTCTAAATATCACTTTGCAAATTTCACAAGAGCAGTGTTAGCGAAAGGCTTTTCCAGGGGAAAGCTGTAACTCTGAGAGGTGAATTAACAGAAAGCAAAGGAGTTTCTCAGAAAGCTTCTTTCCAGTTTTTAACTGAAGATATTTCATTCTTTACCATAGCCCTCTATAGGCTTCCAAATATCACTTTGCAAAATCCACAAGAACAGCCTTAGCGAAAGGCTTCTTGAGGGGAAAGCTGTAACTCCGTGAGATCAATTAACAGAAAACAAAGCGGTTTCTCAGAAAGTTTCTTTTCAGTTTCTATCTTAGGATATTTCCTTTTTCACCATAACCCTCTACGGGTTTCCAAATATCACTTTGCAAATTAAACAAGAACAGTCTTACCGAAAGGCTTCTTGGTGTGAAAGCTATAACTCTGTGAGATGAATTAACAGAACACAAAGCAGTTTCTCAGAAAGCTTCTTTCCACTTTTTAACTGAAGTTGTTTCGTTTTTCACCATAGACCCCTATGGGCTCCCAAATATCTCTTTGCAAATTCCACAAGAACAGTCTTAGCGAAAGGCCTCTTGAGGGGAAAGCTGTAACTCTGTGAGATGAATTAACAGAACACAAAGCAGTTTCTCAGAAAGCTTCTTTTCAGTTTTTATCTTAGGATATTTCCTTTTTTCATAGCCCTCTAAGGGCTTCTAAATATCACTTTGCAAATTTCACAAGAGCAGTCTTAGCGAAAGACTTTTCCAGGGTAAAGCTGTAACTCTGAGAGGTGAATTAACACATCGCAAAGGAGTTTCTCAGAAAGCTTCTTTCCAGTTTTTAACTGAAGATTTTTCCTTCTTTACCATAGCCCTCTATAGGCTTCCAAATATCACTTTGCAAAATCCACAAGAACAGTCTTACCGAAAGGCTTCCTGGTGTGAAAGCTATAACACTGTGAGATGAATTAACAGAACACAAAGCAGTTTCTCAGAAAGCTTCTTTCCACTTTTTAACTGAAGTTGTTTCGTTTTTCACCATAGACCCCTATGGGCTCCCAAATATCTCTTTGCAAATTCCACAAGAACAGTCTTAGCGAAAGGCCTCTTGAGGGGAAAGCTGTAACTCTGTGAGATGAATTAACAGAACACAAAGCAGTTTCTCAGAAAGCTTCTTTTCAGTTTTTATCTTAGGATATTTCCTTTTTTCATAGCCCTCTAAGAGCTTCTAAATATCACTTTGCAAATTTCACAAAAGCAGTCTTAGCGAAAGGCTTTTCCAGGGGAAAGCTGTAACTCAGAGAGGTGAATTAACAGAACGCAAAGAAGTTTCTCAGAAAGCTTCTTTCCAGTTTTTAACTGAAGATATTTCATTCTTTACCATAGCCCTCTATAGGCTTCCAAATATCACTTTGCAATATCCACAAGAACAGCCTTAGCGAAAGGCTTCTTGAGGGGAAAGCTGTAACTCCGTGAGATCAATTAACAGAACACAAAGCGGTTTCTCAGAAAGTTTCTTTTCAGTTTCTATCTTAGGATATTTCCTTTTTCACCATAACCCTCTACGGGTTTCCAAATATCACTTTGCAAATTCCACAAGAACAGTCTTACCGAAAGGCTTCTTGGTGTGAAAGCTATAAACTTTTGAGATGAATTAACAGAACACAAAGCAGTTTCTCAGAAAGCTTTTTTCCAGCTTTTAACGGAAGACAGTTCCTTTTCCACCATAGCCCTCTACTTGCTTCACAATATCACTTTGCTAATTCTACAAGAACAGTCTTTGCGAAAGGCTTCTTGAGGGGAAAGCTGTAACACTGTGTGATCAATTAACGGAAAACAAAGCAGTCTCTCAGATCGTTTCTTTCCAGTTTTTAACGGAAGATATTTCCTTTTTCACCATAGACCTCTAAGGACTTCCAAATATCACTTTGCAAATCCCACAAGAAAAGTCTTAGCGAAAGGCTTCATGAGGGGAAACTGTAACTCTGTAAGACGATTTAACAGAACACAAAGCAGTTTCTCAGAAAGCTTCTTTCCAGTTTGTAACCGAAGATATTTCGTTTTTCACCGTAGCCCCCTATGGGCTTCCAAATATCACTTTGAATATTCCACCAAAACAGTCTTAGCGAAAGGCTTCTTGAGGTGAACGCTCTAACTCTGTGAGATGAATTAACAGAACAAAAAGCAGTTTCTCAGAAAGCTTCTTTCCGGTTTTTAACGGAAGAGATTTCCTTTTTCACCATAGCCCTCTGAGGGCTTCCAAATATCACTTTGCCAATCCCACAAGAACAGTCTTAGCGACAGGCTTCATGAGGGGAAAACTGTAACTCTGTAAGATGATTTAACAGAACACAAAGCAGTTTCTCAGAAAGCTTCTTTTCGGTTTTTATCTTAGGATATTTCCCTTTTCGCCATAATCCTCTATCGGATTCCAATATCACTTTGCGAATTCCACAAGAACAGTCTCAGTGAACGGCTTCTTGACGGTAAAGCTGTAACTGTGTGAGATGAATTAACAGACAAAGCAGTTTCTCAGAAAGCTTCTTTTCAGTTTTTATCTTAGGACAATTTCTTTTTCACCATAGCCTTATATGTGCTTCCAAATATCACTTTGCAATTTCCACAAGAACAAAGTTAGCGAAAGGCTTCTTCAGGGGAAAGCTGTAACTCTGTGAGATGAATTAAGAGAACACAAAGCAGTTTCTCAGAAAGCTTCTATCCAGTTTTTAACGGAAGATATTTCCTTTTTCTGCATAGACTTCTAACGGCTTCCAAATATCACCTTGCAAATTCCACAGGAACAGTCTTAGTGAACGGCTTGTTGTGGCAAAAGATATAACACTGTGAGATGAATTAAGAGAATACAATGCAGTTTCTCAGAAAGCTCCTTTTCCGTTTTTATCTTAGGAAATTACCTTTTTCACGATAATCCTCTATGGGCTTCCAATATCACTTTGCAAATTCCACAAGAACAGTCTCAGTGAACGGCTTGTTTAGGGGAAAGCTTTAACTCTGTGAGATGAATTAAGAGAACACAGCGCAGTTTCTCATAAAGCTTCCTTTCGGTTTTTATCTTAAGATATTTTCTTTTTTGCCAGAGCCCCCTATGGGCTTCCAAATATCACTTTGCAAATTCCACAAGAATAGTCTTAGGGAAAGACTTCTTGAGGGGAAAGCTGTAACTCTCTGAGATCAATTAACAAAAAAAAAGCAGTTTCTCAGAAATCTTCTTTCAAGTTTTTAACGGAAGATATTTACTTTTTCACCAGAGCCCTCTATGGGCTTCCAAATATCACATTTCAAGTTCCACACGAACAGTCTTAGTGAAAGGCTTTTGGAGGAGAAAGCTTAAATCTGTAATATGAATTAACAGACAAAATCTGTTTTTCCGAAAGCTTCTTTCCCCTTTTTAACGGAAGATATTTCCTTTTTCACCATGGCCCTCAATGGGCTTCCAAATATCACTTTGCAAATATCACAAGAACAGTCTTACTGAACGGCTTCTTGAGAGGAAAGCTGTAACTATGTGAGATGAACTAACAGAACACAAAGCAGTTTCTCAGAAAGCTTCTTTCCAGTTTTTAACGGAAGATATTTCCTTTTCCACCAGAGCACTCTAAGGGCTTCCGAATATCACTTTACAAATTCCACAAGAACAGTCTTAGCGAAAGGCTTCTTGAAGGGAAAGCTGTAACTCTGTGAGATGAATTAACAGAACCCACAGCAGTTTCTCAGAAATCTTCTTTCCAGTTTTTAACGGAAGATATTTCCTTTTTCAGCATAGCCCTCTATGGGCTTCCAAATATCACTTTGCAAATTCCACAAGAACAGTCTTAGGAAAAGGCTTCTTGAGGGGAAAGCTGTAGCTCTGTGAGATGAATTAATAGAACACAAAGCAGTTTCTCAGAAAACTTCTTTCCAGTTTATATCGGAAGATATTTCCTTTTTCACCATATCCCTCAATGGGCTTCCAAATATCACTTTGCAAATTTCACAAGAACAGCATTAGCGAAGGGCTTCTTGAGACACGCTTTTTAGGGGAAAGCTGTAACTCTGTGAGTTGAATTAACAGAACACAAAGCAGGTTATCAGAGAGCTTGTTTACAGTTTTTAACGGAAGATATTTCCTTTTTCACCGTATCCCTCTATGGGCTTCCAAATATCACTTTGCAACATCCACAAGAACAGTCTTAGCGAAAGGCTTCCTGAGGGGAAAGCTGTAGCTCTGTGAGATTAATTAACAGAAAACAAAGCAGTTCCTCAGAAAGCTTCTTTCCAGTTTTTAACGGAAGAGATTTCCTTTTTCACCATATCCCTCTATGGGCTTCGAAATATCACTTTGCAAATTCCACAAGAACAGTCTTAGTGAACGCATTCTTGAGGGGAAAGCTATAACTCTGTGAGATGAATTAAGAGAACACAGTGCAGTTTTTCAGAAAGCATCTTTTCGGTTTTTATGTTACGATATTTTCTTTTTCACCATAGCTCTCTAAGGGCTTCCAAATATCACTTGGCAAATTCCACAAGAACAGTCTTAGCGAAAGGCCTCTTGAGGGGAAAGCTGTAACTCTGTGAGACGAATTAACAGAACACAAAGCAGTTTCTCAGAAAGCTTCTTTTCAGTTTTTAATCTTAGCATATTTCCTTTTTTCATAGCCCTCTAAGGGCTTCTAAATATCACTTTGCAAATTTCACAAGAGCAGTCTTAGCGAAAGGCTTTTCCAGGGGAAAGCTGTAACTCTGAGAGGTGAATTAACAGAAAGCAAAGGAGTTTCTCAGAAAGCTTCTTTCCAGTTTTTAACTGAAGATATTTCATTCTTTACCATAGCCCTCTATAGGCTTCCAAATATCACTTTGCAAAATCCACAAGAACAGCCTTAGCGAAAGGCTTCTTGAGGGGAAAGCTGTAACTCCGTGAGATCAATTAACAGAAAACAAAGCGGTTTCTCAGAAAGTTTCTTTTCAGTTTCTATCTTAGGATATTTCCTTTTTCACCATAACCCTCTACGGGTTTCCAAATATCACTTTGCAAATTAAACAAGAACAGTCTTACCGAAAGGCTTCTTGGTGTGAAAGCTATAACTCTGTGAGATGAATTAACAGAACACAAAGCAGTTTCTCAGAAAGCTTCTTTCCACTTTTTAACTGAAGTTGTTTCGTTTTTCACCATAGACCCCTATGGGCTCCCAAATATCACTTTGCAAATTCCACAAGAACAGTCTTAGCGAAAGGCCTCTTGAGGGGAAAGCTGTAACTCTGTGAGATGAATTAACAGAACACAAAGCAGTTTCTCAGAAAGCTTCTTTTCAGTTTTTATCTTAGGATATTTCCTTTTTTCATAGCCCTCTAAGGGCTTCTAAATATCACTTTGCAAATTTCACAAGAGCAGTCTTAGCGAAAGACTTTTCCAGGGTAAAGCTGTAACTCTGAGAGGTGAATTAACACATCGCAAAGGAGTTTCTCAGAAAGCTTCTTTCCAGTTTTTAACTGAAGATTTTTCCTTCTTTACCATAGCCCTCTATAGGCTTCCAAATATCACTTTGCAAAATCCACAAGAACAGTCTTACCGAAAGGCTTCTTGGTGTGAAAGCTATAACTCTGTGAGATGAATTAACAGAACACAAAGCAGTTTCTCAGAAAGCTTCTTTCCACTTTTTAACTGAAGTTGTTTCGTTTTTCACCATAGACCCCTATGGGCTCCCAAATATCTCTTTGCAAATTCCACAAGAACAGTCTTAGCGAAAGGCCTCTTGAGGGGAAAGCTGTAACTCTGTGAGATGAATTAACAGAACACAAAGCAGTTTCTCAGAAAGCTTCTTTTCAGTTTTTATCTTAGGATATTTCCTTTTTTCATAGCCCTCTAAGAGCTTCTAAATATCACTTTGCAAATTTCACAAAAGCAGTCTTAGTGAAAGGCTTTTCCAGGGGAAAGCTGTAACTCAGAGAGGTGAATTAACAGAACGCAAAGAAGTTTCTCAGAAAGCTTCTTTCCAGTTTTTAACTGAAGATATTTCATTCTTTACCATAGCCCTCTATAGGCTTCCAAATATCACTTTGCAAAATCCACAAGAACAGCCTTAGCGAAAGGCTTCTTGAGGGGAAAGCTGTAACTCCGTGAGATCAATTAACAGAACACAAAGCGGTTTCTCAGAAAGTTTCTTTTCAGTTTCTATCTTAGGATATTTCCTTTTTCACCATAACCCTCTACGGGTTTCCAAATATCACTTTGCAAATTCCACAAGAACAGTCTTACCGAAAGGCTTCTTGGTGTGAAAGCTATAACCTTTTGAGGTGAATTAACAGAACACAAAGCAGTTTCTCAGAAAGCTTTTTTCCAGCTTTTAACGGAAGACAGTTCCTTTTTCACCATAGCCCTCTACTTGCTTCACAATATCACTTTGCTAATTCTACAAGAACAGTCTTTGCGAAAGGCTTCTTGAGGGGAAAGCTGTAACTCTGTGTGATCAATTAACGGAAAACAAAGCAGTCTCTCAGATCGTTTCTTTCCAGTTTTTAACGGAAGATATTTCCTTTTTCACCATAGACCTCTAAGGACTTCCAAATATCACTTTGCAAATCCCACAAGAAAAGTCTTAGCGAAAGGCTTCATGAGGGGAAACTGTAACTCTGTAAGACGATTTAACAGAACACAAAGCAGTTTCTCAGAAAGCTTCTTTCCAGTTTGTAACCGAAGATATTTCGTTTTTCACCGTAGCCCCCTATGGGCTTCCAAATATCACTTTGAATATTCCACCAAAACAGTCTTAGCGAAAGGCTTCTTGAGGTGAACGCTCTAACTCTGTGAGATGAATTAACAGAACAAAAAGCAGTTTCTCAGAAAGCTTCTTTCCGGTTTTTAACGGAAGAGATTTCCTTTTTCACCATAGCCCTCTGAGGGCTTCCAAATATCACTTTGCCAATCCCACAAGAACAGTCTTAGCGACAGGCTTCATGAGGGGAAAACTGTAACTCTGTAAGATGATTTAACAGAACACAAAGCAGTTTCTCAGAAAGCTTCTTTTCGGTTTTTATCTTAGGATATTTCCCTTTTCGCCATAATCCTCTATCGGATTCCAATATCACTTTGCGAATTCCACAAGAACAGTCTCAGTGAACGGCTTCTTGACGGTAAAGCTGTAACTGTGTGAGATGAATTAACAGACAAAGCAGTTTCTCAGAAAGCTTCTTTTCAGTTTTTATCTTAGGACAATTTCTTTTTCACCATAGCCTTATATGTGCTTCCAAATATCACTTTGCAATTTCCACAAGAACAAAGTTAGCGAAAGGCTTCTTCAGGGGAAAGCTGTAACTCTGTGAGATGAATTAAGAGAACACAAAGCAGTTTCTCAGAAAGCTTCTATCCAGTTTTTAACGGAAGATATTTCCTTTTTCTGCATAGACTTCTAACGGCTTCCAAATATCACCTTGCAAATTCCACAGGAACAGTCTTAGTGAACGGCTTGTTGTGGCAAAAGATATAACACTGTGAGATGAATTAAGAGAATACAATGCAGTTTCTCAGAAAGCTCCTTTTCCGTTTTTATCTTAGGAAATTACCTTTTTCACGATAATCCTCTATGGGCTTCCAATATCACTTTGCAAATTCCACAAGAACAGTCTCAGTGAACGGCTTGTTTAGGGGAAAGCTTTAACTCTGTGAGATGAATTAAGAGAACACAGCGCAGTTTCTCATAAAGCTTCCTTTCGGTTTTTATCTTAAGATATTTTCTTTTTTGCCAGAGCCCCCTATGGGCTTCCAAATATCACTTTGCAAATTCCACAAGAATAGTCTTAGGGAAAGACTTCTTGAGGGGAAAGCTGTAACTCTCTGAGATCAATTAACAAAAAAAAAGCAGTTTCTCAGAAATCTTCTTTCAAGTTTTTAACGGAAGATATTTACTTTTTCACCAGAGCCCTCTATGGGCTTCCAAATATCACATTTCAAGTTCCACACGAACAGTCTTAGTGAAAGGCTTTTGGAGGAGAAAGCTTAAATCTGTAATATGAATTAACAGACAAAATCTGTTTTTCCGAAAGCTTCTTTCCCCTTTTTAACGGAAGATATTTCCTTTTTCACCATGGCCCTCAATGGGCTTCCAAATATCACTTTGCAAATATCACAAGAACAGTCTTACTGAACGGCTTCTTGAGAGGAAAGCTGTAACTATGTGAGATGAACTAACAGAACACAAAGCAGTTTCTCAGAAAGCTTCTTTCCAGTTTTTAACGGAAGATATTTCCTTTTCCACCAGAGCACTCTAAGGGCTTCCGAATATCACTTTACAAATTCCACAAGAACAGTCTTAGCGAAAGGCTTCTTGAAGGGAAAGCTGTAACTCTGTGAGATGAATTAACAGAACCCACAGCAGTTTCTCAGAAATCTTCTTTCCAGTTTTTAACGGAAGATATTTCCTTTTTCAGCATAGCCCTCTATGGGCTTCCAAATATCACTTTGCAAATTCCACAAGAACAGTCTTAGGAAAAGGCTTCTTGAGGGGAAAGCTGTAGCTCTGTGAGATGAATTAATAGAACACAAAGCAGTTTCTCAGAAAACTTCTTTCCAGTTTATATCGGAAGATATTTCCTTTTTCACCATATCCCTCAATGGGCTTCCAAATATCACTTTGCAAATTTCACAAGAACAGCATTAGCGAAGGGCTTCTTGAGACACGCTTTTTAGGGGAAAGCTGTAACTCTGTGAGTTGAATTAACAGAACACAAAGCAGGTTATCAGAGAGCTTGTTTACAGTTTTTAACGGAAGATATTTCCTTTTTCACCGTATCCCTCTATGGGCTTCCAAATATCACTTTGCAACATCCACAAGAACAGTCTTAGCGAAAGGCTTCCTGAGGGGAAAGCTGTAGCTCTGTGAGATTAATTAACAGAAAACAAAGCAGTTCCTCAGAAAGCTTCTTTCCAGTTTTTAACGGAAGAGATTTCCTTTTTCACCATATCCCTCTATGGGCTTCGAAATATCACTTTGCAAATTCCACAAGAACAGTCTTAGTGAACGCATTCTTGAGGGGAAAGCTATAACTCTGTGAGATGAATTAAGAGAACACAGTGCAGTTTTTCAGAAAGCATCTTTTCGGTTTTTATGTTACGATATTTTCTTTTTCACCATAGCTCTCTAAGGGCTTCCAAATATCACTTGGCAAATTCCACAAGAACAGTCTTAGCGAAAGGCCTCTTGAGGGGAAAGCTGTAACTCTGTGAGACGAATTAACAGAACACAAAGCAGTTTCTCAGAAAGCTTCTTTTCAGTTTTTAATCTTAGCATATTTCCTTTTTTCATAGCCCTCTAAGGGCTTCTAAATATCACTTTGCAAATTTCACAAGAGCAGTGTTAGCGAAAGGCTTTTCCAGGGGAAAGCTGTAACTCTGAGAGGTGAATTAACAGAAAGCAAAGGAGTTTCTCAGAAAGCTTCTTTCCAGTTTTTAACTGAAGATATTTCATTCTTTACCATAGCCCTCTATAGGCTTCCAAATATCACTTTGCAAAATCCACAAGAACAGCCTTAGCGAAAGGCTTCTTGAGGGGAAAGCTGTAACTCCGTGAGATCAATTAACAGAAAACAAAGCGGTTTCTCAGAAAGTTTCTTTTCAGTTTCTATCTTAGGATATTTCCTTTTTCACCATAACCCTCTACGGGTTTCCAAATATCACTTTGCAAATTAAACAAGAACAGTCTTACCGAAAGGCTTCTTGGTGTGAAAGCTATAACTCTGTGAGATGAATTAACAGAACACAAAGCAGTTTCTCAGAAAGCTTCTTTCCACTTTTTAACTGAAGTTGTTTCGTTTTTCACCATAGACCCCTATGGGCTCCCAAATATCACTTTGCAAATTCCACAAGAACAGTCTTAGCGAAAGGCCTCTTGAGGGGAAAGCTGTAACTCTGTGAGATGAATTAACAGAACACAAAGCAGTTTCTCAGAAAGCTTCTTTTCAGTTTTTATCTTAGGATATTTCCTTTTTTCATAGCCCTCTAAGGGCTTCCAAATATCACTTTGCAAATATCACAAGAACAGTCTTACTGAACGGCTTCTTGAGAGGAAAGCTGTAACTATGTGAGATGAACTAACAGAACACAAAGCAGTTTCTCAGAAAGCTTCTTTCCAGTTTTTAACGGAAGATATTTCCTTTTCCACCAGAGCACTCTAAGGGCTTCCGAATATCACTTTACAAATTCCACAAGAACAGTCTTAGCGAAAGGCTTCTTGAAGGGAAAGCTGTAACTCTGTGAGATGAATTAACAGAACCCACAGCAGTTTCTCAGAAATCTTCTTTCCAGTTTTTAACGGAAGATATTTCCTTTTTCAGCATAGCCCTCTATGGGCTTCCAAATATCACTTTGCAAATTCCACAAGAACAGTCTTAGGAAAAGGCTTCTTGAGGGGAAAGCTGTAGCTCTGTGAGATGAATTAATAGAACACAAAGCAGTTTCTCAGAAAACTTCTTTCCAGTTTATATCAGAAGATATTTCCTTTTTCACCATATCCCTCAATGGGCTTCCAAATATCACTTTGCAAATTTCACAAGAACAGCATTAGCGAAGGGCTTCTTGAGACACGCTTTTTAGGGGAAAGCTGTAACTCTGTGAGTTGAATTAACAGAACACAAAGCAGGTTATCAGAGAGCTTGTTTACAGTTTTTAACGGAAGATATTTCCTTTTTCACCGTATCCCTCTATGGGCTTCCAAATATCACTTTGCAACATCCACAAGAACAGTCTTAGCGAAAGGCTTCCTGAGGGGAAAGCTGTAGCTCTGTGAGATTAATTAACAGAAAACAAAGCAGTTCCTCAGAAAGCTTCTTTCCAGTTTTTAACGGAAGAGATTTCCTTTTTCACCATATCCCTCTATGGGCTTCGAAATATCACTTTGCAAATTCCACAAGAACAGTCTTAGTGAACGCATTCTTGAGGGGAAAGCTATAACTCTGTGAGATGAATTAAGAGAACACAGTGCAGTTTTTCAGAAAGCATCTTTTCGGTTTTTATGTTACGATATTTTCTTTTTCACCATAGCTCTCTAAGGGCTTCCAAATATCACTTTGCAAATTCCACAAGAACAGTCTTAGCGAAAGGCCTCTTGAGGGGAAAGCTGTAACTCTGTGAGACGAATTAACAGAACACAAAGCAGTTTCTCAGAAAGCTTCTTTTCAGTTTTTAATCTTAGCATATTTCCTTTTTTCATAGCCCTCTAAGGGCTTCTAAATATCACTTTGCAAATTTCACAAGAGCAGTGTTAGCGAAAGGCTTTTCCAGGGGAAAGCTGTAACTCTGAGAGGTGAATTAACAGAAAGCAAAGGAGTTTCTCAGAAAGCTTCTTTCCAGTTTTTAACTGAAGATATTTCATTCTTTACCATAGCCCTCTATAGGCTTCCAAATATCACTTTGCAAAATCCACAAGAACAGCCTTAGCGAAAGGCTTCTTGAGGGGAAAGCTGTAACTCCGTGAGATCCATTAACAGAAAACAAAGCGGTTTCTCAGAAAGTTTCTTTTCAGTTTCTATCTTAGGATATTTCCTTTTTCACCATAACCCTCTACGGGTTTCCAAATATCACTTTGCAAATTAAACAAGAACAGTCTTACCGAAAGGCTTCTTGGTGTGAAAGCTATAACTCTGTGAGATGAATTAACAGAACACAAAGCAGTTTCTCAGAAAGCTTCTTTCCACTTTTTAACTGAAGTTGTTTCGTTTTTCACCATAGACCCCTATGGGCTCCCAAATATCACTTTGCAAATTCCACAAGAACAGTCTTAGCGAAAGGCCTCTTGAGGGGAAAGCTGTAACTCTGTGAGATGAATTAACAGAACACAAAGCAGTTTCTCAGAAAGCTTCTTTTCAGTTTTTATCTTAGGATATTTCCTTTTTTCATAGCCCTCTAAGGGCTTCTAAATATCACTTTGCAAATTTCACAAGAGCAGTCTTAGCGAAAGACTTTTCCAGGGTAAAGCTGTAACTCTGAGAGGTGAATTAACACATCGCAAAGGAGTTTCTCAGAAAGCTTCTTTCCAGTTTTTAACTGAAGATTTTTCCTTCTTTACCATAGCCCTCTATAGGCTTCCAAATATCACTTTGCAAAATCCACAAGAACAGTCTTACCGAAAGGCTTCTTGGTGTGAAAGCTATAACTCTGTGAGATGAATTAACAGAACACAAAGCAGTTTCTCAGAAAGCTTCTTTCCACTTTTTAACTGAAGTTGTTTCGTTTTTCACCATAGACCCCTATGGGCTCCCAAATATCTCTTTGCAAATTCCACAAGAACAGTCTTAGCGAAAGGCCTCTTGAGGGGAAAGCTGTAACTCTGTGAGACGAATTAACAGAACACAAAGCAGTTTCTCAGAAAGCTTCTTTTCAGTTTTTATCTTAGGATATTTCCTTTTTTCATAGCCCTCTAAGAGCTTCTAAATATCACTTTGCAAATTTCACAAAAGCAGTCTTAGCGAAAGGCTTTTCCAGGGGAAAGCTGTAACTCAGAGAGGTGAATTAACAGAACGCAAAGAAGTTTCTCAGAAAGCTTCTTTCCAGTTTTTAACTGAAGATATTTCATTCTTTACCATAGCCCTCTATAGGCTTCCAAATATCACTTTGCAAAATCCACAAGAACAGCCTTAGCGAAAGGCTTCTTGAGGGGAAAGCTGTAACTCCGTGAGATCAATTAACAGAACACAAAGCGGTTTCTCAGAAAGTTTCTTTTCAGTTTCTATCTTAGGATATTTCCTTTTTCACCATAACCCTCTACGGGTTTCCAAATATCACTTTGCAAATTCCACAAGAACAGTCTTACCGAAAGGCTTCTTGGTGTGAAAGCTATAACCTTTTGAGATGAATTAACAGAACACAAAGCAGTTTCTCAGAAAGCTTTTTTCCAGCTTTTAACGGAAGACAGTTCCTTTTCCACCATAGCCCTCTACTTGCTTCACAATATCACTTTGCTAATTCTACAAGAACAGTCTTTGCGAAAGGCTTCTTGAGGGGAAAGCTGTAACTCTGTGTGATCAATTAACGGAAAACAAAGCAGTCTCTCAGATCGTTTCTTTCCAGTTTTTAACGGAAGATATTTCCTTTTTCACCATAGACCTCTAAGGACTTCCAAATATCACTTTGCAAATCCCACAAGAAAAGTCTTAGCGAAAGGCTTCATGAGGGGAAACTGTAACTCTGTAAGACGATTTAACAGAACACAAAGCAGTTTCTCAGAAAGCTTCTTTCCAGTTTGTAACCGAAGATATTTCGTTTTTCACCGTAGCCCCCTATGGGCTTCCAAATATCACTTTGAATATTCCACCAAAACAGTCTTAGCGAAAGGCTTCTTGAGGTGAACGCTCTAACTCTGTGAGATGAATTAACAGAACAAAAAGCAGTTTCTCAGAAAGCTTCTTTCCGGTTTTTAACGGAAGAGATTTCCTTTTTCACCATAGCCCTCTGAGGGCTTCCAAATATCACTTTGCCAATCCCACAAGAACAGTCTTAGCGACAGGCTTCATGAGGGGAAAACTGTAACTCTGTAAGATGATTTAACAGAACACAAAGCAGTTTCTCAGAAAGCTTCTTTTCGGTTTTTATCTTAGGATATTTCCCTTTTCGCCATAATCCTCTATCGGATTCCAATATCACTTTGCGAATTCCACAAGAACAGTCTCAGTGAACGGCTTCTTGACGGTAAAGCTGTAACTGTGTGAGATGAATTAACAGACAAAGCAGTTTCTCAGAAAGCTTCTTTTCAGTTTTTATCTTAGGACAATTTCTTTTTCACCATAGCCTTATATGTGCTTCCAAATATCACTTTGCAATTTCCACAAGAACAAAGTTAGCGAAAGGCTTCTTCAGGGGAAAGCTGTAACTCTGTGAGATGAATTAAGAGAACACAAAGCAGTTTCTCAGAAAGCTTCTATCCAGTTTTTAACGGAAGATATTTCCTTTTTCTGCATAGACTTCTAACGGCTTCCAAATATCACCTTGCAAATTCCACAGGAACAGTCTTAGTGAACGGCTTGTTGTGGCAAAAGATATAACACTGTGAGATGAATTAAGAGAATACAATGCAGTTTCTCAGAAAGCTCCTTTTCCGTTTTTACCTTAGGAAATTACCTTTTTCACGATAATCCTCTATGGGCTTCCAATATCACTTTGCAAATTCCACAAGAACAGTCTCAGTGAACGGCTTGTTTAGGGGAAAGCTTTAACTCTGTGAGATGCATTAAGAGAACACAGCGCAGTTTCTCATAAAGCTTCCTTTCGGTTTTTATCTTAAGATATTTTCTTTTTTGCCAGAGCCCCCTATGGGCTTCCAAATATCACTTTGCAAATTCCACAAGAATAGTCTTAGGGAAAGACTTCTTGAGGGGAAAGCTGTAACTCTCTGAGATCAATTAACAAAAAAAAAGCAGTTTCTCAGAAATCTTCTTTCAAGTTTTTAACGGAAGATATTTACTTTTTCACCAGAGCCCTCTATGGGCTTCCAAATATCACATTTCAAGTTCCACACGAACAGTCTTAGTGAAAGGCTTTTGGAGGAGAAAGCTTAAATCTGTAATATGAATTAACAGACAAAATCTGTTTTTCCGAAAGCTTCTTTCCCCTTTTTAACGGAAGATATTTCCTTTTTCACCATGGCCCTCAATGGGCTTCCAAATATCACTTTGCAAATATCACAAGAACAGTCTTACTGAACGGCTTCTTGAGAGGAAAGCTGTAACTATGTGAGATGAACTAACAGAACACAAAGCAGTTTCTCAGAAAGCTTCTTTCCAGTTTTTAACGGAAGATATTTCCTTTTCCACCAGAGCACTCTAAGGGCTTCCGAATATCACTTTACAAATTCCACAAGAACAGTCTTAGCGAAAGGCTTCTTGAAGGGAAAGCTGTAACTCTGTGAGATGAATTAACAGAACCCACAGCAGTTTCTCAGAAATCTTCTTTCCAGTTTTTAACGGAAGATATTTCCTTTTTCAGCATAGCCCTCTATGGGCTTCCAAATATCACTTTGCAAATTCCACAAGAACAGTCTTAAGAAAAGGCTTCTTGAGGGGAAAGCTGTAGCTCTGTGAGATGAATTAATAGAACACAAAGCAGTTTCTCAGAAAACTTCTTTCCAGTTTATATCGGAAGATATTTCCTTTTTCACCATATCCCTCAATGGGCTTCCAAATATCACTTTGCAAATTTCACAAGAACAGCATTAGCGAAGGGCTTCTTGAGACACGCTTTTTAGGGGAAAGCTGTAACTCTGTGAGTTGAATTAACAGAACACAAAGCAGGTTATCAGAGAGCTTGTTTACAGTTTTTAACGGAAGATATTTCCTTTTTCACCGTATCCCTCTATGGGCTTCCAAATATCACTTTGCAACATCCACAAGAACAGTCTTAGCGAAAGGCTTCTTGAGGGGAAAGCTGTAGCTCTGTGAGATTAATTAACAGAAAACAAAGCAGTTCCTCAGAAAGCTTCTTTCCAGTTTTTAACGGAAGAGATTTCCTTTTTCACCATATCCCTCTATGGGCTTCGAAATATCACTTTGCAAATTCCACAAGAACAGTCTTAGTGAACGCATTCTTGAGGGGAAAGCTATAACTCTGTGAGATGAATTAAGAGAACACAGTGCAGTTTTTCAGAAAGCATCTCTTCGGTTTTTATGTTACGATATTTTCTTTTTCACCATAGCTCTCTAAGGGCTTCCAAATATCACTTTGCAAATTCCACAAGAACAGTCTTAGCGAAAGGCCTCTTGAGGGGAAAGCTGTAACTCTGTGAGATGAATTAACAGAACACAAAGCAGTTTCTCAGAAAGCTTCTTTTCAGTTTTTAATCTTAGCATATTTCCTTTTTTCATAGCCCTCTAAGGGCTTCTAAATATCACTTTGCAAATTTCACAAGAGCAGTCTTAGCGAAAGGCTTTCCCAGGGGAAAGCTGTAACTCTGAGAGGTGAATTAACAGAAAGCAAAGGAGTTTCTCAGAAAGCTTCTTTCCAGTTTTTAACTGAAGATATTTCATTCTTTACCATAGCCCTCTATAGGCTTCCAAATATCACTTTGCAAAATCCACAAGAACAGCCTTAGCGAAAGGCTTCTTGAGGGGAAAGCTGTAACTCCGTGAGATCAATTAACAGAAAACAAAGCGGTTTCTCAGAAAGTTTCTTTTCAGTTTCTATCTTAGGATATTTCCTTTTTCACCATAACCCTCTACGGGTTTCCAAATATCACTTTGCAAATTAAACAAGAACAGTCTTACCGAAAGGCTTCTTGGTGTGAAAGCTATAACTCTGTGAGATGAATTAACAGAACACAAAGCAGTTTCTCAGAAAGCTTCTTTCCACTTTTTAACTGAAGTTGTTTCGTTTTTCACCATAGACCCCTATGGGCTCCCAAATATCACTTTGCAAATTCCACAAGAACAGCCTTAGCGAAAGGCCTCTTGAGGGGAAAGCTGTAACTCTGTGAGATGAATTAACAGAACACAAAGCAGTTTCTCAGAAAGCTTCTTTTCAGTTTTTATCTTAGGATATTTCCTTTTTTCATAGCCCTCTAAGGGCTTCTAAATATCACTTTGCAAATTTCACAAGAGCAGTCTTAGCGAAAGACTTTTCCAGGGTAAAGCTGTAACTCTGAGAGGTGAATTAACACATCGCAAAGGAGTTTCTCAGAAAGCTTCTTTCCAGTTTTTAACTGAAGATTTTTCCTTCTTTACCATAGCCCTCTATAGGCTTCCAAATATCACTTTGCAAATTAAACAAGAACAGTCTTACCGAAAGGCTTCTTGGTGTGAAAGCGATAACTCTGTGAGATGAATTAACAGAACACAAAGCAGTTTCTCAGAAAGCTTCTTTCCACTTTTTAACTGAAGTTGTTTCGTTTTTCACCATAGACCCCTATGGGCTCCCAAATATCTCTTTGCAAATTCCACAAGAACAGTCTTAGCGAAAGGCCTCTTGAGGGGAAAGCTGTAACTCTGTGAGACGAATTAACAGAACACAAAGCAGTTTCTCAGAAAGCTTCTTTTCAGTTTTTATCTTAGGATATTTCCTTTTTTCATAGCCCTCTAAGAGCTTCTAAATATCACTTTGCAAATTTCACAAAAGCAGTCTTAGCGAAAGGCTTTTCCAGGGGAAAGCTGTAACTCAGAGAGGTGAATTAACAGAACGCAAAGAAGTTTCTCAGAAAGCTTATTTCCAGTTTTTAACTGAAGATATTTCATTCTTTACCATAGCCCTCTATAGGCTTCCAAATATCACTTTGCAAAATCCACAAGAACAGCCTTAGCGAAAGGCTTCTTGAGGGGAAAGCTGTAACTCCGTGAGATCAATTAACAGAACACAAAGCGGTTTCTCAGAAAGTTTCTTTTCAGTTTCTATCTTAGGATATTTCCTTTTTCACCATAACCCTCTACGGGTTTCCAAATATCACTTTGCAAATTCCACAAGAACAGTCTTACCGAAAGGCTTCTTGGTGTGAAAGCTATAACCTTTTGAGATGAATTAACAGAACACAAAGCAGTTTCTCAGAAAGCTTTTTTCCAGCTTTTAACGGAAGACAGTTCCTTTTCCACCATAGCCCTCTACTTGCTTCACAATATCACTTTGCTAATTCTACAAGAACAGTCTTTGCGAAAGGCTTCTTGAGGGGAAAGCTGTAACTCTGTGTGATCAATTAACGGAAAACAAAGCAGTCTCTCAGATCGTTTCTTTCCAGTTTTTAACGGAAGATATTTCCTTTTTCACCATAGACCTCTAAGGACTTCCAAATATCACTTTGCAAATCCCACAAGAAAAGTCTTAGCGAAAGGCTTCATGAGGGGAAACTGTAACTCTGTAAGACGATTTAACAGAACACAAAGCAGTTTCTCAGAAAGCTTCTTTCCAGTTTGTAACCGAAGATATTTCGTTTTTCACCGTAGCCCCCTATGGGCTTCCAAATATCACTTTGAATATTCCACCAAAACAGTCTTAGCGAAAGGCTTCTTGAGGTGAACGCTCTAACTCTGTGAGATGAATTAACAGAACAAAAAGCAGTTTCTCAGAAAGCTTCTTTCCGGTTTTTAACGGAAGAGATTTCCTTTTTCACCATAGCCCTCTGAGGGCTTCCAAATATCACTTTGCCAATCCCACAAGAACAGTCTTAGCGACAGGCTTCATGAGGGGAAAACTGTAACTCTGTAAGATGATTTAACAGAACACAAAGCAGTTTCTCAGAAAGCTTCTTTTCGGTTTTTATCTTAGGATATTTCCCTTTTCGCCATAATCCTCTATCGGATTCCAATATCACTTTGCGAATTCCACAAGAACAGTCTCAGTGAACGGCTTCTTGACGGTAAAGCTGTAACTGTGTGAGATGAATTAACAGACAAAGCAGTTTCTCAGAAAGCTTCTTTTCAGTTTTTATCTTAGGACAATTTCTTTTTCACCATAGCCTTATATGTGCTTCCAAATATCACTTTGCAATTTCCACAAGAACAAAGTTAGCGAAAGGCTTCTTCAGGGGAAAGCTGTAACTCTGTGAGATGAATTAAGAGAACACAAAGCAGTTTCTCAGAAAGCTTCTATCCAGTTTTTAACGGAAGATATTTCCTTTTTCTGCATAGACTTCTAACGGCTTCCAAATATCACCTTGCAAATTCCACAGGAACAGTCTTAGTGAACGGCTTGTTGTGGCAAAAGATATAACACTGTGAGATGAATTAAGAGAATACAATGCAGTTTCTCAGAAAGCTCCTTTTCCGTTTTTACCTTAGGAAATTACCTTTTTCACGATAATCCTCTATGGGCTTCCAATATCACTTTGCAAATTCCACAAGAACAGTCTCAGTGAACGGCTTGTTTAGGGGAAAGCTTTAACTCTGTGAGATGAATTAAGAGAACACAGCGCAGTTTCTCATAAAGCTTCCTTTCGGTTTTTATCTTAAGATATTTTCTTTTTTGCCAGAGCCCCCTATGGGCTTCCAAATATCACTTTGCAAATTCCACAAGAATAGTCTTAGGGAAAGACTTCTTGAGGGGAAAGCTGTAACTCTCTGAGATCAATTAACAAAAAAAAAGCAGTTTCTCAGAAATCTTCTTTCAAGTTTTTAACGGAAGATATTTACTTTTTCACCAGAGCCCTCTATGGGCTTCCAAATATCACATTTCAAGTTCCACACGAACAGTCTTAGTGAAAGGCTTTTGGAGGAGAAAGCTTAAATCTGTAATATGAATTAACAGACAAAATCTGTTTTTCCGAAAGCTTCTTTCCCCTTTTTAACGGAAGATATTTCCTTTTTCACCATGGCCCTCAATGGGCTTCCAAATATCACTTTGCAAATATCACAAGAACAGTCTTACTGAACGGCTTCTTGAGAGGAAAGCTGTAACTATGTGAGATGAACTAACAGAACACAAAGCAGTTTCTCAGAAAGCTTCTTTCCAGTTTTTAACGGAAGATATTTCCTTTTCCACCAGAGCACTCTAAGGGCTTCCGAATATCACTTTACAAATTCCACAAGAACAGTCTTAGCGAAAGGCTTCTTGAAGGGAAAGCTGTAACTCTGTGAGATGAATTAACAGAACCCACAGCAGTTTCTCAGAAATCTTCTTTCCAGTTTTTAACGGAAGATATTTCCTTTTTCAGCATAGCCCTCTATGGGCTTCCAAATATCACTTTGCAAATTCCACAAGAACAGTCTTAGGAAAAGGCTTCTTGAGGGGAAAGCTGTAGCTCTGTGAGATGAATTAATAGAACACAAAGCAGTTTCTCAGAAAACTTCTTTCCAGTTTATATCGGAAGATATTTCCTTTTTCACCATATCCCTCAATGGGCTTCCAAATATCACTTTGCAAATTTCACAAGAACAGCATTAGCGAAGGGCTTCTTGAGACACGCTTTTTAGGGGAAAGCTGTAACTCTGTGAGTTGAATTAACAGAACACAAAGCAGGTTATCAGAGAGCTTGTTTACAGTTTTTAACGGAAGATATTTCCTTTTTCACCGTATCCCTCTATGGGCTTCCAAATATCACTTTGCAACATCCACAAGAACAGTCTTAGCGAAAGGCTTCTTGAGGGGAAAGCTGTAGCTCTGTGAGATTAATTAACAGAAAACAAAGCAGTTCCTCAGAAAGCTTCTTTCCAGTTTTTAACGGAAGAGATTTCCTTTTTCACCATATCCCTCTATGGGCTTCGAAATATCACTTTGCAAATTCCACAAGAACAGTCTTAGTGAACGCATTCTTGAGGGGAAAGCTATAACTCTGTGAGATGAATTAAGAGAACACAGTGCAGTTTTTCAGAAAGCATCTTTTCGGTTTTTATGTTACGATATTTTCTTTTTCACCATAGCTCTCTAAGGGCTTCCAAATATCACTTTGCAAATTCCACAAGAACAGTCTTAGCGAAAGGCCTCTTGAGGGGAAAGCTGTAACTCTGTGAGATGAATTAACAGAACACAAAGCAGTTTCTCAGAAAGCTTCTTTTCAGTTTTTAATCTTAGCATATTTCCTTTTTTCATAGCCCTCTAAGGGCTTCTAAATATCACTTTGCAAATTTCACAAGAGCAGTCTTAGCGAAAGGCTTTCCCAGGGGAAAGCTGTAACTCTGAGAGGTGAATTAACAGAAAGCAAAGGAGTTTCTCAGAAAGCTTCTTTCCAGTTTTTAACTGAAGATATTTCATTCTTTACCATAGCCCTCTATAGGCTTCCAAATATCACTTTGCAAAATCCACAAGAACAGCCTTAGCGAAAGGCTTCTTGAGGGGAAAGCTGTAACTCCGTGAGATCAATTAACAGAAAACAAAGCGGTTTCTCAGAAAGTTTCTTTTCAGTTTCTATCTTAGGATATTTCCTTTTTCACCATAACCCTCTACGGGTTTCCAAATATCACTTTGCAAATTAAACAAGAACAGTCTTACCGAAAGGCTTCTTGGTGTGAAAGCTATAACTCTGTGAGATGAATTAACAGAACACAAAGCAGTTTCTCAGAAAGCTTCTTTCCACTTTTTAACTGAAGTTGTTTCGTTTTTCACCATAGACCCCTATGGGCTCCCAAATATCACTTTGCAAATTCCACAAGAACAGTCTTAGCGAAAGGCCTCTTGAGGGGAAAGCTGTAACTCTGTGAGATGAATTAACAGAACACAAAGCAGTTTCTCAGAAAGCTTCTTTTCAGTTTTTATCTTAGGATATTTCCTTTTTTCATAGCCCTCTAAGGGCTTCTAAATATCACTTTGCAAATTTCACAAGAGCAGTCTTAGCGAAAGACTTTTCCAGGGTAAAGCTGTAACTCTGAGAGGTGAATTAACACATCGCAAAGGAGTTTCTCAGAAAGCTTCTTTCCAGTTTTTAACTGAAGATTTTTCCTTCTTTACCATAGCCCTCTATAGGCTTCCAAATATCACTTTGCAAAATCCACAAGAACAGTCTTACCGAAAGGCTTCTTGGTGTGAAAGCTATAACTCTGTGAGATGAATTAACAGAACACAAAGCAGTTTCTCAGAAAGCTTCTTTCCACTTTTTAACTGAAGTTGTTTCGTTTTTCACCATAGACCCCTATGGGCTCCCAAATATCTCTTTGCAAATTCCACAAGAACAGTCTTAGCGAAAGGCCTCTTGAGGGGAAAGCTGTAACTCTGTGAGATGAATTAACAGAACACAAAGCAGTTTCTCAGAAAGCTTCTTTTCAGTTTTTATCTTAGGATATTTCCTTTTTTCATAGCCCTCTAAGAGCTTCTAAATATCACTTTGCAAATTTCACAAAAGCAGTCTTAGCGAAAGGCTTTTCCAGGGGAAAGCTGTAACTCAGAGAGGTGAATTAACAGAACGCAAAGAAGTTTCTCAGAAAGCTTCTTTCCAGTTTTTAACTGAAGATATTTCATTCTTTACCATAGCCCTCTATAGGCTTCCAAATATCACTTTGCAAAATCCACAAGAACAGCCTTAGCGAAAGGCTTCTTGAGGGGAAAGCTGTAACTCCGTGAGATCAATTAACAGAACACAAAGCGGTTTCTCAGAAAGTTTCTTTTCAGTTTCTATCTTAGGATATTTCCTTTTTCACCATAACCCTCTACGGGTTTCCAAATATCACTTTGCAAATTCCACAAGAACAGTCTTACCGAAAGGCTTCTTGGTGTGAAAGCTATAACCTTTTGAGATGAATTAACAGAACACAAAGCAGTTTCTCAGAAAGCTTTTTTCCAGCTTTTAACGGAAGACAGTTCCTTTTCCACCATAGCCCTCTACTTGCTTCACAATATCACTTTGCTAATTCTACAAGAACAGTCTTTGCGAAAGGCTTCTTGAGGGGAAAGCTGTAACACTGTGTGATCAATTAACGGAAAACAAAGCAGTCTCTCAGATCGTTTCTTTCCAGTTTTTAACGGAAGATATTTCCTTTTTCACCATAGACCTCTAAGGACTTCCAAATATCACTTTGCAAATCCCACAAGAAAAGTCTTAGCGAAAGGCTTCATGAGGGGAAACTGTAACTCTGTAAGACGATTTAACAGAACACAAAGCAGTTTCTCAGAAAGCTTCTTTCCAGTTTGTAACCGAAGATATTTCGTTTTTCACCGTAGCCCCCTATGGGCTTCCAAATATCACTTTGAATATTCCACCAAAACAGTCTTAGCGAAAGGCTTCTTGAGGTGAACGCTCTAACTCTGTGAGATGAATTAACAGAACAAAAAGCAGTTTCTCAGAAAGCTTCTTTCCGGTTTTTAACGGAAGAGATTTCCTTTTTCACCATAGCCCTCTGAGGGCTTCCAAATATCACTTTGCCAATCCCACAAGAACAGTCTTAGCGACAGGCTTCATGAGGGGAAAACTGTAACTCTGTAAGATGATTTAACAGAACACAAAGCAGTTTCTCAGAAAGCTTCTTTTCGGTTTTTATCTTAGGATATTTCCCTTTTCGCCATAATCCTCTATCGGATTCCAATATCACTTTGCGAATTCCACAAGAACAGTCTCAGTGAACGGCTTCTTGACGGTAAAGCTGTAACTGTGTGAGATGAATTAACAGACAAAGCAGTTTCTCAGAAAGCTTCTTTTCAGTTTTTATCTTAGGACAATTTCTTTTTCACCATAGCCTTATATGTGCTTCCAAATATCACTTTGCAATTTCCACAAGAACAAAGTTAGCGAAAGGCTTCTTCAGGGGAAAGCTGTAACTCTGTGAGATGAATTAAGAGAACACAAAGCAGTTTCTCAGAAAGCTTCTATCCAGTTTTTAACGGAAGATATTTCCTTTTTCTGCATAGACTTCTAACGGCTTCCAAATATCACCTTGCAAATTCCACAGGAACAGTCTTAGTGAACGGCTTGTTGTGGCAAAAGATATAACACTGTGAGATGAATTAAGAGAATACAATGCAGTTTCTCAGAAAGCTCCTTTTCCGTTTTTATCTTAGGAAATTACCTTTTTCACGATAATCCTCTATGGGCTTCCAATATCACTTTGCAAATTCCACAAGAACAGTCTCAGTGAACGGCTTGTTTAGGGGAAAGCTTTAACTCTGTGAGATGAATTAAGAGAACACAGCGCAGTTTCTCATAAAGCTTCCTTTCGGTTTTTATCTTAAGATATTTTCTTTTTTGCCAGAGCCCCCTATGGGCTTCCAAATATCACTTTGCAAATTCCACAAGAATAGTCTTAGGGAAAGACTTCTTGAGGGGAAAGCTGTAACTCTCTGAGATCAATTAACAAAAAAAAAGCAGTTTCTCAGAAATCTTCTTTCAAGTTTTTAACGGAAGATATTTACTTTTTCACCAGAGCCCTCTATGGGCTTCCAAATATCACATTTCAAGTTCCACACGAACAGTCTTAGTGAAAGGCTTTTGGAGGAGAAAGCTTAAATCTGTAATATGAATTAACAGACAAAATCTGTTTTTCCGAAAGCTTCTTTCCCCTTTTTAACGGAAGATATTTCCTTTTTCACCATGGCCCTCAATGGGCTTCCAAATATCACTTTGCAAATATCACAAGAACAGTCTTACTGAACGGCTTCTTGAGAGGAAAGCTGTAACTATGTGAGATGAACTAACAGAACACAAAGCAGTTTCTCAGAAAGCTTCTTTCCAGTTTTTAACGGAAGATATTTCCTTTTCCACCAGAGCACTCTAAGGGCTTCCGAATATCACTTTACAAATTCCACAAGAACAGTCTTAGCGAAAGGCTTCTTGAAGGGAAAGCTGTAACTCTGTGAGATGAATTAACAGAACCCACAGCAGTTTCTCAGAAATCTTCTTTCCAGTTTTTAACGGAAGATATTTCCTTTTTCAGCATAGCCCTCTATGGGCTTCCAAATATCACTTTGCAAATTCCACAAGAACAGTCTTAGGAAAAGGCTTCTTGAGGGGAAAGCTGTAGCTCTGTGAGATGAATTAATAGAACACAAAGCAGTTTCTCAGAAAACTTCTTTCCAGTTTATATCGGAAGATATTTCCTTTTTCACCATATCCCTCAATGGGCTTCCAAATATCACTTTGCAAATTTCACAAGAACAGCATTAGCGAAGGGCTTCTTGAGACACGCTTTTTAGGGGAAAGCTGTAACTCTGTGAGTTGAATTAACAGAACACAAAGCAGGTTATCAGAGAGCTTGTTTACAGTTTTTAACGGAAGATATTTCCTTTTTCACCGTATCCCTCTATGGGCTTCCAAATATCACTTTGCAACATCCACAAGAACAGTCTTAGCGAAAGGCTTCTTGAGGGGAAAGCTGTAGCTCTGTGAGATTAATTAACAGAAAACAAAGCAGTTCCTCAGAAAGCTTCTTTCCAGTTTTTAACGGAAGAGATTTCCTTTTTCACCATATCCCTCTATGGGCTTCGAAATATCACTTTGCAAATTCCACAAGAACAGTCTTAGTGAACGCATTCTTGAGGGGAAAGCTATAACTCTGTGAGATGAATTAAGAGAACACAGTGCAGTTTTTCAGAAAGCATCTTTTCGGTTTTTATGTTACGATATTTTCTTTTTCACCATAGCTCTCTAAGGGCTTCCAAATATCACTTTGCAAATTCCACAAGAACAGTCTTAGCGAAAGGCCTCTTGAGGGGAAAGCTGTAACTCTGTGAGATGAATTAACAGAACACAAAGCAGTTTCTCAGAAAGCTTCTTTTCAGTTTTTAATCTTAGCATATTTCCTTTTTTCATACCCTCTAAGGGCTTCTAAATATCACTTTGCAAATTTCACAAGAGCAGTCTTAGCGAAAGGCTTTTCCAGGGGAAAGCTGTAACTCTGAGAGGTGAATTAACAGAAAGCAAAGGAGTTTCTCAGAAAGCTTCTTTCCAGTTTTTAACTGAAGATATTTCATTCTTTACCATAGCCCTCTATAGGCTTCCAAATATCACTTTGCAAAATCCACAAGAACAGCCTTAGCGAAAGGCTTCTTGAGGGGAAAGCTGTAACTCCGTGAGATCAATTAACAGAAAACAAAGCGGTTTCTCAGAAAGTTTCTTTTCAGTTTCTATCTTAGGATATTTCCTTTTTCACCATAACCCTCTACGGGTTTCCAAATATCACTTTGCAAATTAAACAAGAACAGTCTTACCGAAAGGCTTCTTGGTGTGAAAGCTATAACTCTGTGAGATGAATTAACAGAACACAAAGCAGTTTCTCAGAAAGCTTCTTTCCACTTTTTAACTGAAGTTGTTTCGTTTTTCACCATAGACCCCTATGGGCTCCCAAATATCACTTTGCAAATTCCACAAGAACAGTCTTAGCGAAAGGCCTCTTGAGGGGAAAGCTGTAACTCTGTGAGATGAATTAACAGAACACAAAGCAGTTTCTCAGAAAGCTTCTTTTCAGTTTTTATCTTAGGATATTTCCTTTTTTCATAGCCCTCTAAGGGCTTCTAAATATCACTTTGCAAATTTCACAAGAGCAGTCTTAGCGAAAGACTTTTCCAGGGTATAGCTGTAACTCTGAGAGGTGAATTAACACATCGCAAAGGAGTTTCTCAGAAAGCTTCTTTCCAGTTTTTAACTGAAGATTTTTCCTTCTTTACCATAGCCCTCTATAGGCTTCCAAATATCACTTTACAAAATCCACAAGAACAGTCTTACCGAAAGGCTTCTTGGTGTGAAAGCTATAACTCTGTGAGATGAATTAACAGAACACAAAGCAGTTTCTCAGAAAGCTTCTTTCCACTTTTTAACTGAAGTTGTTTCGTTTTTCACCATAGACCCCTATGGGCTCCCAAATATCTCTTTGCAAATTCCACAAGAACAGTCTTAGCGAAAGGCCTCTTGAGGGGAAAGCTGTAACTCTGTGAGATGAATTAACAGAACACAAAGCAGTTTCTCAGAAAGCTTCTTTTCAGTTTTTATCTTAGGATATTTCCTTTTTTCATAGCCCTCTAAGAGCTTCTAAATATCACTTTGCAAATTTCACAAAAGCAGTCTTAGCGAAAGGCTTTTCCAGGGGAAAGCTGTAACTCAGAGAGGTGAATTAACAGAACGCAAAGAAGTTTCTCAGAAAGCTTCTTTCCAGTTTTTAACTGAAGATATTTCATTCTTTACCACAGCCCTCTATAGGCTTCCAAATATCACTTTGCAAAATCCACAAGAACAGCCTTAGCGAAAGGCTTCTTGAGGGGAAAGCTGTAACTCCGTGAGATCAATTAACAGAACACAAAGCGGTTTCTCAGAAAGTTTCTTTTCAGTTTCTATCTTAGGATATTTCCTTTTTCACCATAACCCTCTACGGGTTTCCAAATATCACTTTGCAAATTCCACAAGAACAGTCTTACCGAAAGGCTTCTTGGTGTGAAAGCTATAACCTTTTGAGATGAATTAACAGAACACAAAGCAGTTTCTCAGAAAGCTTTTTTCCAGCTTTTAACGGAAGACAGTTCCTTTTCCACCATAGCCCTCTACTTGCTTCACAATATCACTTTGCTAATTCTACAAGAACAGTCTTTGCGAAAGGCTTCTTGAGGGGAAAGCTGTAACACTGTGTGATCAATTAACGGAAAACAAAGCAGTCTCTCAGATCGTTTCTTTCCAGTTTTTAACGGAAGATATTTCCTTTTTCACCATAGACCTCTAAGGACTTCCAAATATCACTTTGCAAATCCCACAAGAAAAGTCTTAGCGAAAGGCTTCATGAGGGGAAACTGTAACTCTGTAAGACGATTTAACAGAACACAAAGCAGTTTCTCAGAAAGCTTCTTTCCAGTTTGTAACCGAAGATATTTCGTTTTTCACCGTAGCCCCCTATGGGCTTCCAAATATCACTTTGAATATTCCACCAAAACAGTCTTAGCGAAAGGCTTCTTGAGGTGAACGCTCTAACTCTGTGAGATGAATTAACAGAACAAAAAGCAGTTTCTCAGAAAGCTTCTTTCCGGTTTTTAACGGAAGAGATTTCCTTTTTCACCATAGCCCTCTGAGGGCTTCCAAATATCACTTTGCCAATCCCACAAGAACAGTCTTAGCGACAGGCTTCATGAGGGGAAAACTGTAACTCTGTAAGATGATTTAACAGAACACAAAGCAGTTTCTCAGAAAGCTTCTTTTCGGTTTTTATCTTAGGATATTTCCCTTTTCGCCATAATCCTCTATCGGATTCCAATATCACTTTGCGAATTCCACAAGAACAGTCTCAGTGAACGGCTTCTTGACGGTAAAGCTGTAACTGTGTGAGATGAATTAACAGACAAAGCAGTTTCTCAGAAAGCTTCTTTTCAGTTTTTATCTTAGGACAATTTCTTTTTCACCATAGCCTTATATGTGCTTCCAAATATCACTTTGCAATTTCCACAAGAACAAAGTTAGCGAAAGGCTTCTTCAGGGGAAAGCTGTAACTCTGTGAGATGAATTAAGAGAACACAAAGCAGTTTCTCAGAAAGCTTCTATCCAGTTTTTAACGGAAGATATTTCCTTTTTCTGCATAGACTTCTAACGGCTTCCAAATATCACCTTGCAAATTCCACAGGAACAGTCTTAGTGAACGGCTTGTTGTGGCAAAAGATATAACACTGTGAGATGAATTAAGAGAATACAATGCAGTTTCTCAGAAAGCTCCTTTTCCGTTTTTATCTTAGGAAATTACCTTTTTCACGATAATCCTCTATGGGCTTCCAATATCACTTTGCAAATTCCACAAGAACAGTCTCAGTGAACGGCTTGTTTAGGGGAAAGCTTTAACTCTGTGAGATGCATTAAGAGAACACAGCGCAGTTTCTCATAAAGCTTCCTTTCGGTTTTTATCTTAAGATATTTTCTTTTTTGCCAGAGCCCCCTATGGGCTTCCAAATATCACTTTGCAAATTCCACAAGAATAGTTTAGGGAAAGACTTCTTGAGGGGAAAGCTGTAACTCTCTGAGATCAATTAACAAAAAAAAAGCAGTTTCTCAGAAATCTTCTTTCAAGTTTTTAACGGAAGATATTTACTTTTTCACCAGAGCCCTCTATGGGCTTCCAAATATCACATTTCAAGTTCCACACGAACAGTCTTAGTGAAAGGCTTTTGGAGGAGAAAGCTTAAATCTGTAATATGAATTAACAGACAAAATCTGTTTTTCCGAAAGCTTCTTTCCCCTTTTTAACGGAAGATATTTCCTTTTTCACCATGGCCCTCAATGGGCTTCCAAATATCACTTTGCAAATATCACAAGAACAGTCTTACTGAACGGCTTCTTGAGAGGAAAGCTGTAACTATGTGAGATGAACTAACAGAACACAAAGCAGTTTCTCAGAAAGCTTCTTTCCAGTTTTTAACGGAAGATATTTCCTTTTCCACCAGAGCACTCTAAGGGCTTCCGAATATCACTTTACAAATTCCACAAGAACAGTCTTAGCGAAAGGCTTCTTGAAGGGAAAGCTGTAACTCTGTGAGATGAATTAACAGAACCCACAGCAGTTTCTCAGAAATCTTCTTTCCAGTTTTTAACGGAAGATATTTCCTTTTTCAGCATAGCCCTCTATGGGCTTCCAAATATCACTTTGCAAATTCCACAAGAACAGTCTTAGGAAAAGGCTTCTTGAGGGGAAAGCTGTAGCTCTGTGAGATGAATTAATAGAACACAAAGCAGTTTCTCAGAAAACTTCTTTCCAGTTTATATCGGAAGATATTTCCTTTTTCACCATATCCCTCAATGGGCTTCCAAATATCACTTTGCAAATTTCACAAGAACAGCATTAGCGAAGGGCTTCTTGAGACACGCTTTTTAGGGGAAAGCTGTAACTCTGTGAGTTGAATTAACAGAACACAAAGCAGGTTATCAGAGAGCCTGTTTACAGTTTTTAACGGAAGATATTTCCTTTTTCACCGTATCCCTCTATGGGCTTCCAAATATCACTTTGCAACATCCACAAGAACAGTCTTAGCGAAAGGCTTCTTGAGGGGAAAGCTGTAGCTCTGTGAGATTAATTAACAGAAAACAAAGCAGTTCCTCAGAAAGCTTCTTTCCAGTTTTTAACGGAAGAGATTTCCTTTTTCACCATATCCCTCTATGGGCTTCGAAATATCACTTTGCAAATTCCACAAGAACAGTCTTAGTGAACGCATTCTTGAGGGGAAAGCTATAACTCTGTGAGATGAATTAAGAGAACACAGTGCAGTTTTTCAGAAAGCATCTTTTCGGTTTTTATGTTACGATATTTTCTTTTTCACCATAGCTCTCTAAGGGCTTCCAAATATCACTTTGCAAATTCCACAAGAACAGTCTTAGCGAAAGGCCTCTTGAGGGGAAAGCTGTAACTCTGTGAGATGAATTAACAGAACACAAAGCAGTTTCTCAGAAAGCTTCTTTTCAGTTTTTAATCTTAGCATATTTCCTTTTTTCATAGCCCTCTAAGGGCTTCTAAATATCACTTTGCAAATTTCACAAGAGCAGTCTTAGCGAAAGGCTTTTCCACGGGAAAGCTGTAACTCTGAGAGGTGAATTAACAGAAAGCAAAGGAGTTTCTCAGAAAGCTTCTTTCCAGTTTTTAACTGAAGATATTTCATTCTTTACCATAGCCCTCTATAGGCTTCCAAATATCACTTTGCAAAATCCACAAGAACAGCCTTAGCGAAAGGCTTCTTGAGGGGAAAGCTGTAACTCCGTGAGATCAATTAACAGAAAACAAAGCGGTTTCTCAGAAAGTTTCTTTTCAGTTTCTATCTTAGGATATTTCCTTTTTCACCATAACCCTCTGCGGGTTTCCAAATATCACTTTGCAAATTAAACAAGAACAGTCTTACCGAAAGGCTTCTTGGTGTGAAAGCTATAACTCTGAGATGAATTAACAGAACACAAAGCAGTTTCTCAGAAAGCTTCTTTCCACTTTTTAACTGAAGTTGTTTCGTTTTTCACCATAGACCCCTATGGGCTCCCAAATATGACTTTGCAAATTCCACAAGAACAGTCTTAGCGAAAGGCCTCTTGAGGGGAAAGCTGTAACTCTGTGAGATGAATTAACAGAACACAAAGCAGTTTCTCAGAAAGCTTCTTTTCAGTTTTTATCTTAGGATATTTCCTTTTTTCATAGCCCTCTAAGGGCTTCTAAATATCACTTTGCAAATTTCACAAGAGCAGTCTTAGCGAAAGACTTTTCCAGGGTAAAGCTGTAACTCTGAGAGGTGAATTAACACATCGCAAAGGAGTTTCTCAGAAAGCTTCTTTCCAGTTTTTAACTGAAGATTTTTCCTTCTTTACCATAGCCCTCTATAGGCTTCCAAATATCACTTTGCAAAATCCACAAGAACAGTCTTACCGAAAGGCTTCTTGGTGTGAAAGCTATAACTCTGTGAGATGAATTAACAGAACACAAAGCAGTTTCTCAGAAAGCTTCTTTCCACTTTTTAACTGAAGTTGTTTCGTTTTTCACCATAGACCCCTATGGGCTCCCAAATATCTCTTTGCAAATTCCACAAGAACAGTCTTAGCGAAAGGCCTCTTGAGGGGAAAGCTGTAACTCTGTGAGATGAATTAACAGAACACAAAGCAGTTTCTCAGAAAGCTTCTTTTCAGTTTTTATCTTAGGATATTTCCTTTTTTCATAGCCCTCTAAGAGCTTCTAAATATCACTTTGCAAATTTCACAAAAGCAGTCTTAGCGAAAGGCTTTCCAGGGGAAAGCTGTAACTCAGAGAGGTGAATTAACAGAAAGCAAAGGAGTTTCTCAGAAAGCTTCTTTCCAGTTTTTAACTGAAGATATTTCATTCTTTACCATAGCCCTCTATAGGCTTCCAAATATCACTTTGCAAAATCCACAAGAACAGCCTTAGCGAAAGGCTTCTTGAGGGGAAAGCTGTAACTCCGTGAGATCAATTAACAGAACACAAAGCGTTTTCTCAGAAAGTTTCTTTTCTGTTTCTATCTTAGGATATTTCCTTTTTCACCATAACCCTCTACGGGTTTCCAAATATCACTTTGCAAATTCCACAAGAACAGTCTTACCGAAAGGCTTCTTGGTGTGAAAGCTATAACCTTTTGAGATGAATTAACAGAACACAAAGCAGTTTCTCAGAAAGCTTTTTTCCAGCTTTTAACGGAAGACAGTTCCTTTTTCACCATAGCCCTCTACTTGCTTCACAATATCACTTTGCTAATTCTACAAGAACAGTCTTTGCGAAAGGCTTCTTGAGGGGAAAGCTGTAACACTGTGTGATCAATTAACGGAAAACAAAGCAGTCTCTCAGATCGTTTCTTTCCAGTTTTTAACGGAAGATATTTCCTTTTTCACCATAGACCTCTAAGGACTTCCAAATATCACTTTGCAAATCCCACAAGAAAAGTCTTAGCGAAAGGCTTCATGAGGGGAAACTGTAACTCTGTAAGACGATTTAACAGAACACAAAGCAGTTTCTCAGAAAGCTTCTTTCCAGTTTGTAACCGAAGATATTTCGTTTTTCACCGTAGCCCCCTATGGGCTTCCAAATATCACTTTGAATATTCCACCAAAACAGTCTTAGCGAAAGGCTTCTTGAGGTGAACGCTCTAACTCTGTGAGATGAATTAACAGAACAAAAAGCAGTTTCTCAGAAAGCTTCTTTCCGGTTTTTAACGGAAGAGATTTCCTTTTTCACCATAGCCCTCTGAGGGCTTCCAAATATCACTTTGCCAATCCCACAAGAACAGTCTTAGCGACAGGCTTCATGAGGGGAAAACTGTAACTCTGTAAGATGATTTAACAGAACACAAAGCAGTTTCTCAGAAAGCTTCTTTTCGGTTTTTATCTTAGGATATTTCCCTTTTCGCCATAATCCTCTATCGGATTCCAATATCACTTTGCGAATTCCACAAGAACAGTCTCAGTGAACGGCTTCTTGACGGTAAAGCTGTAACTGTGTGAGATGAATTAACAGACAAAGCAGTTTCTCAGAAAGCTTCTTTTCAGTTTTTATCTTAGGACAATTTCTTTTTCACCATAGCCTTATATGTGCTTCCAAATATCACTTTGCAATTTCCACAAGAACAAAGTTAGCGAAAGGCTTCTTCAGGGGAAAGCTGTAACTCTGTGAGATGAATTAAGAGAACACAAAGCAGTTTCTCAGAAAGCTTCTATCCAGTTTTTAACGGAAGATATTTCCTTTTTCTGCATAGACTTCTAACGGCTTCCAAATATCACCTTGCAAATTCCACAGGAACAGTCTTAGTGAACGGCTTGTTGTGGCAAAAGATATAACACTGTGAGATGAATTAAGAGAATACAATGCAGTTTCTCAGAAAGCTCCTTTTCCGTTTTTATCTTAGGAAATTACCTTTTTCACGAAAATCCTCTATGGGCTTCCAATATCACTTTGCAAATTCCACAAGAACAGTCTCAGTGAACGGCTTGTTTAGGGGAAAGCTTTAACTCTGTGAGATGAATTAAGAGAACACAGCGCAGTTTCTCATAAAGCTTCCTTTCGGTTTTTATCTTAAGATATTTTCTTTTTTGCCAGAGCCCCCTATGGGCTTCCAAATATCACTTTGCAAATTCCACAAGAATAGTCTTAGGGAAAGACTTCTTGAGGGGAAAGCTGTAACTCTCTGAGATCAATTAACAAAAAAAAAAGCAGTTTCTCAGAAATCTTCTTTCAAGTTTTTAACGGAAGATATTTACTTTTTCACCAGAGCCCTCTATGGGCTTCCAAATATCACATTTCAAGTTCCACACGAACAGTCTTAGTGAAAGGCTTTTGGAGGAGAAAGCTTAAATCTGTAATATGAATTAACAGACAAAATCTGTTTTTCCGAAAGCTTCTTTCCCCTTTTTAACGGAAGATATTTCCTTTTTCACCATGGCCCTCAATGGGCTTCCAAATATCACTTTGCAAATATCACAAGAACAGTCTTACTGAACGGCTTCTTGAGAGGAAAGCTGTAACTATGTGAGATGAACTAACAGAACACAAAGCAGTTTCTCAGAAAGCTTCTTTCCAGTTTTTAACGGAAGATATTTCCTTTTCCACCAGAGCACTCTAAGGGTTTCCGAATATCACTTTACAAATTCCACAAGAACAGTCTTAGCGAAAGGCTTCTTGAAGGGAAAGCTGTAACTCTGTGAGATGAATTAACAGAACCCACAGCAGTTTCTCAGAAATCTTCTTTCCAGTTTTTAACGGAAGATATTTCCTTTTTCAGCATAGCCCTCTATGGGCTTCCAAATATCACTTTGCAAATTCCACAAGAACAGTCTTAGGAAAAGGCTTCTTGAGGGGAAAGCTGTAGCTCTGTGAGATGAATTAATAGAACACAAAGCAGTTTCTCAGAAAACTTCTTTCCAGTTTATATCGGAAGATATTTCCTTTTTCACCATATCCCTCAATGGGCTTCCAAATATCACTTTGCAAATTTCACAAGAACAGCATTAGCGAAGGGCTTCTTGAGACACGCTTTTTAGGGGAAAGCTGTAACTCTGTGAGTTGAATTAACAGAACACAAAGCAGGTTATCAGAGAGCTTGTTTACAGTTTTTAACGGAAGATATTTCCTTTTTCACCGTATCCCTCTATGGGCTTCCAAATATCACTTTGCAACATCCACAAGAACAGTCTTAGCGAAAGGCTTCTTGAGGGGAAAGCTGTAGCTCTGTGAGATTAATTAACAGAAAACAAAGCAGTTCCTCAGAAAGCTTCTTTCCAGTTTTTAACGGAAGAGATTTCCTTTTTCACCATATCCCTCTATGGGCTTCGAAATATCACTTTGCAAATTCCACAAGAACAGTCTTAGCGAAAGGCCTCTTGAGGGGAAAGCTGTAACTCTGTGAGATGAATTAACAGAACACAAAGCAGTTTCTCAGAAAGCTTCTTTTCAGTTTTTAATCTTAGCATATTTCCTTTTTTCATAGCCCTCTAAGGGCTTCTAAATATCACTTTGCAAATTTCACAAGAGCAGTCTTAGCGAAAGGCTTTTCCACGGGAAAGCTGTAACTCTGAGAGGTGAATTAACAGAAAGCAAAGGAGTTTCTCAGAAAGCTTCTTTCCAGTTTTTAACTGAAGATATTTCATTCTTTACCATAGCCCTCTATAGGCTTCCAAATATCACTTTGCAAAATCCACAAGAACAGCCTTAGCGAAAGGCTTCTTGAGGGGAAAGCTGTAACTCCGTGAGATCAATTAACAGAAAACAAAGCGGTTTCTCAGAAAGTTTCTTTTCAGTTTCTATCTTAGGATATTTCCTTTTTCACCATAACCCTCTGCGGGTTTCCAAATATCACTTTGCAAATTAAACAAGAACAGTCTTACCGAAAGGCTTCTTGGTGTGAAAGCTATAACTCTGAGATGAATTAACAGAACACAAAGCAGTTTCTCAGAAAGCTTCTTTCCACTTTTTAACTGAAGTTGTTTCGTTTTTCACCATAGACCCCTATGGGCTCCCAAATATGACTTTGCAAATTCCACAAGAACAGTCTTAGCGAAAGGCCTCTTGAGGGGAAAGCTGTAACTCTGTGAGATGAATTAACAGAACACAAAGCAGTTTCTCAGAAAGCTTCTTTTCAGTTTTTATCTTAGGATATTTCCTTTTTTCATAGCCCTCTAAGGGCTTCTAAATATCACTTTGCAAATTTCACAAGAGCAGTCTTAGCGAAAGACTTTTCCAGGGTAAAGCTGTAACTCTGAGAGGTGAATTAACACATCGCAAAGGAGTTTCTCAGAAAGCTTCTTTCCAGTTTTTAACTGAAGATTTTTCCTTCTTTACCATAGCCCTCTATAGGCTTCCAAATATCACTTTGCAAAATCCACAAGAACAGTCTTACCGAAAGGCTTCTTGGTGTGAAAGCTATAACTCTGTGAGATGAATTAACAGAACACAAAGCAGTTTCTCAGAAAGCTTCTTTCCACTTTTTAACTGAAGTTGTTTCGTTTTTCACCATAGACCCCTATGGGCTCCCAAATATCTCTTTGCAAATTCCACAAGAACAGTCTTAGCGAAAGGCCTCTTGAGGGGAAAGCTGTAACTCTGTGAGATGAATTAACAGAACACAAAGCAGTTTCTCAGAAAGCTTCTTTTCAGTTTTTATCTTAGGATATTTCCTTTTTTCATAGCCCTCTAAGAGCTTCTAAATATCACTTTGCAAATTTCACAAAAGCAGTCTTAGCGAAAGGCTTTCCAGGGGAAAGCTGTAACTCAGAGAGGTGAATTAACAGAAAGCAAAGGAGTTTCTCAGAAAGCTTCTTTCCAGTTTTTAACTGAAGATATTTCATTCTTTACCATAGCCCTCTATAGGCTTCCAAATATCACTTTGCAAAATCCACAAGAACAGCCTTAGCGAAAGGCTTCTTGAGGGGAAAGCTGTAACTCCGTGAGATCAATTAACAGAACACAAAGCGTTTTCTCAGAAAGTTTCTTTTCTGTTTCTATCTTAGGATATTTCCTTTTTCACCATAACCCTCTACGGGTTTCCAAATATCACTTTGCAAATTCCACAAGAACAGTCTTACCGAAAGGCTTCTTGGTGTGAAAGCTATAACCTTTTGAGATGAATTAACAGAACACAAAGCAGTTTCTCAGAAAGCTTTTTTCCAGCTTTTAACGGAAGACAGTTCCTTTTTCACCATAGCCCTCTACTTGCTTCACAATATCACTTTGCTAATTCTACAAGAACAGTCTTTGCGAAAGGCTTCTTGAGGGGAAAGCTGTAACACTGTGTGATCAATTAACGGAAAACAAAGCAGTCTCTCAGATCGTTTCTTTCCAGTTTTTAACGGAAGATATTTCCTTTTTCACCATAGACCTCTAAGGACTTCCAAATATCACTTTGCAAATCCCACAAGAAAAGTCTTAGCGAAAGGCTTCATGAGGGGAAACTGTAACTCTGTAAGACGATTTAACAGAACACAAAGCAGTTTCTCAGAAAGCTTCTTTCCAGTTTGTAACCGAAGATATTTCGTTTTTCACCGTAGCCCCCTATGGGCTTCCAAATATCACTTTGAATATTCCACCAAAACAGTCTTAGCGAAAGGCTTCTTGAGGTGAACGCTCTAACTCTGTGAGATGAATTAACAGAACAAAAAGCAGTTTCTCAGAAAGCTTCTTTCCGGTTTTTAACGGAAGAGATTTCCTTTTTCACCATAGCCCTCTGAGGGCTTCCAAATATCACTTTGCCAATCCCACAAGAACAGTCTTAGCGACAGGCTTCATGAGGGGAAAACTGTAACTCTGTAAGATGATTTAACAGAACACAAAGCAGTTTCTCAGAAAGCTTCTTTTCGGTTTTTATCTTAGGATATTTCCCTTTTCGCCATAATCCTCTATCGGATTCCAATATCACTTTGCGAATTCCACAAGAACAGTCTCAGTGAACGGCTTCTTGACGGTAAAGCTGTAACTGTGTGAGATGAATTAACAGACAAAGCAGTTTCTCAGAAAGCTTCTTTTCAGTTTTTATCTTAGGACAATTTCTTTTTCACCATAGCCTTATATGTGCTTCCAAATATCACTTTGCAATTTCCACAAGAACAAAGTTAGCGAAAGGCTTCTTCAGGGGAAAGCTGTAACTCTGTGAGATGAATTAAGAGAACACAAAGCAGTTTCTCAGAAAGCTTCTATCCAGTTTTTAACGGAAGATATTTCCTTTTTCTGCATAGACTTCTAACGGCTTCCAAATATCACCTTGCAAATTCCACAGGAACAGTCTTAGTGAACGGCTTGTTGTGGCAAAAGATATAACACTGTGAGATGAATTAAGAGAATACAATGCAGTTTCTCAGAAAGCTCCTTTTCCGTTTTTATCTTAGGAAATTACCTTTTTCACGAAAATCCTCTATGGGCTTCCAATATCACTTTGCAAATTCCACAAGAACAGTCTCAGTGAACGGCTTGTTTAGGGGAAAGCTTTAACTCTGTGAGATGAATTAAGAGAACACAGCGCAGTTTCTCATAAAGCTTCCTTTCGGTTTTTATCTTAAGATATTTTCTTTTTTGCCAGAGCCCCCTATGGGCTTCCAAATATCACTTTGCAAATTCCACAAGAATAGTCTTAGGGAAAGACTTCTTGAGGGGAAAGCTGTAACTCTCTGAGATCAATTAACAAAAAAAAAAGCAGTTTCTCAGAAATCTTCTTTCAAGTTTTTAACGGAAGATATTTACTTTTTCACCAGAGCCCTCTATGGGCTTCCAAATATCACATTTCAAGTTCCACACGAACAGTCTTAGTGAAAGGCTTTTGGAGGAGAAAGCTTAAATCTGTAATATGAATTAACAGACAAAATCTGTTTTTCCGAAAGCTTCTTTCCCCTTTTTAACGGAAGATATTTCCTTTTTCACCATGGCCCTCAATGGGCTTCCAAATATCACTTTGCAAATATCACAAGAACAGTCTTACTGAACGGCTTCTTGAGAGGAAAGCTGTAACTATGTGAGATGAACTAACAGAACACAAAGCAGTTTCTCAGAAAGCTTCTTTCCAGTTTTTAACGGAAGATATTTCCTTTTCCACCAGAGCACTCTAAGGGTTTCCGAATATCACTTTACAAATTCCACAAGAACAGTCTTAGCGAAAGGCTTCTTGAAGGGAAAGCTGTAACTCTGTGAGATGAATTAACAGAACCCACAGCAGTTTCTCAGAAATCTTCTTTCCAGTTTTTAACGGAAGATATTTCCTTTTTCAGCATAGCCCTCTATGGGCTTCCAAATATCACTTTGCAAATTCCACAAGAACAGTCTTAGGAAAAGGCTTCTTGAGGGGAAAGCTGTAGCTCTGTGAGATGAATTAATAGAACACAAAGCAGTTTCTCAGAAAACTTCTTTCCAGTTTATATCGGAAGATATTTCCTTTTTCACCATATCCCTCAATGGGCTTCCAAATATCACTTTGCAAATTTCACAAGAACAGCATTAGCGAAGGGCTTCTTGAGACACGCTTTTTAGGGGAAAGCTGTAACTCTGTGAGTTGAATTAACAGAACACAAAGCAGGTTATCAGAGAGCTTGTTTACAGTTTTTAACGGAAGATATTTCCTTTTTCACCGTATCCCTCTATGGGCTTCCAAATATCACTTTGCAACATCCACAAGAACAGTCTTAGCGAAAGGCTTCTTGAGGGGAAAGCTGTAGCTCTGTGAGATTAATTAACAGAAAACAAAGCAGTTCCTCAGAAAGCTTCTTTCCAGTTTTTAACGGAAGAGATTTCCTTTTTCACCATATCCCTCTATGGGCTTCGAAATATCACTTTGCAAATTCCACAAGAACAGTCTTAGTGAACGCATTCTTGAGGGGAAAGCTATAACTCTGTGAGATGAATTAAGAGAACACAGTGCAGTTTTTCAGAAAGCATCTTTTCGGTTTTTATGTTACGATATTTTCTTTTTCACCATAGCTCTCTAAGGGCTTCCAAATATCACTTTGCAAATTCCACAAGAACAGTCTTAGCGAAAGGCCTCTTGAGGGGAAAGCTGTAAATCTGTGAGATGAATTAACAGAACACAAAGCAGTTTCTCAGAAAGCTTCTTTTCAGTTTTTAATCTTAGCATATTTCCTTTTTTCATAGCCCTCTAAGGGCTTCTAAATATCACTTTGCAAATTTCACAAGAGCAGTCTTAGCGAAAGGCTTTTCCAGGGGAAAGCTGTAACTCTGAGAGGTGAATTAACAGAAAGCAAAGGAGTTTCTCAGAAAGCTTCTTTCCAGTTTTTAACTGAAGATATTTCATTCTTTACCATAGCCCTCTATAGGCTTCCAAATATCACTTTGCAAAATCCACAAGAACAGCCTTAGCGAAAGGCTTCTTGAGGGGAAAGCTGTAACTCCGTGAGATCAATTAACAGAAAACAAAGCGGTTTCTCAGAAAGTTTCTTTTCAGTTTCTATCTTAGGATATTTCCTTTTTCACCATAACCCTCTACGGGTTTCCAAATATCACTTTGCAAATTAAACAAGAACAGTCTTACCGAAAGGCTTCTTGGTGTGAAAGCTATAACTCTGTGAGATGAATTAACAGAACACAAAGCAGTTTCTCAGAAAGCTTCTTTCCACTTTTTAACTGAAGTTGTTTCGTTTTTCACCATAGACCCCTATGGGCTCCCAAATATCACTTTGCAAATTCCACAAGAACAGTCTTAGCGAAAGGCCTCTTGAGGGGAAAGCTGTAACTCTGTGAGATGAATTAACAGAACACAAAGCAGTTTCTCAGAAAGCTTCTTTTCAGTTTTTATCTTAGGATATTTCCTTTTTTCATAGCCCTCTAAGGGCTTCTAAATATCACTTTGCAAATTTCACAAGAGCAGTCTTAGCGAAAGACTTTTCCAGGGTAAAGCTGTAACTCTGAGAGGTGAATTAACACATCGCAAAGGAGTTTCTCAGAAAGCTTCTTTCCAGTTTTTAACTGAAGATTTTTCCTTCTTTACCATAGCCCTCTATAGGCTTCCAAATATCACTTTGCAAAATCCACAAGAACAGTCTTACCGAAAGGCTTCTTGGTGTGAAAGCTATAACTCTGTGAGATGAATTAACAGAACACAAAGCAGTTTCTCAGAAAGCTTCTTTCCACTTTTTAACTGAAGTTGTTTCGTTTTTCACCATAGACCCCTATGGGCTCCCAAATATCTCTTTGCAAATTCCACAAGAACAGTCTTAGCGAAAGGCCTCTTGAGGGGAAAGCTGTAACTCTGTGAGATGAATTAACAGAACACAAAGCAGTTTCTCAGAAAGCTTCTTTTCAGTTTTTATCTTAGGATATTTCCTTTTTTCATAGCCCTCTAAGAGCTTCTAAATATCACTTTGCAAATTTCACAAAAGCAGTCTTAGCGAAAGGCTTTTCCAGGGGAAAGCTGTAACTCAGAGAGGTGAATTAACAGAACGCAAAGAAGTTTCTCAGAAAGCTTCTTTCCAGTTTTTAACTGAAGATATTTCATTCTTTACCATAGCCCTCTATAGGCTTCCAAATATCACTTTGCAAAATCCACAAGAACAGCCTTAGCGAAAGGCTTCTTGAGGGGAAAGCTGTAACTCCGTGAGATCAATTAACAGAACACAAAGCGGTTTCTCAGAAAGTTTCTTTTCAGTTTCTATCTTAGGATATTTCCTTTTTCACCATAACCCTCTACGGGTTTCCAAATATCACTTTGCAAATTCCACAAGAACAGTCTTACCGAAAGGCTTCTTGGTGTGAAAGCTATAACCTTTTGAGATGAATTAACAGAACACAAAGCAGTTTCTCAGAAAGCTTTTTTCCAGCTTTTAACGGAAGACAGTTCCTTTTCCACCATAGCCCTCTACTTGCTTCACAATATCACTTTGCTAATTCTACAAGAACAGTCTTTGCGAAAGGCTTCTTGAGGGGAAAGCTGTAACACTGTGTGATCAATTAACGGAAAACAAAGCAGTCTCTCAGATCGTTTCTTTCCAGTTTTTAACGGAAGATATTTCCTTTTTCACCATAGACCTCTAAGGACTTCCAAATATCACTTTGCAAATCCCACAAGAAAAGTCTTAGCGAAAGGCTTCATGAGGAGAAACTGTAACTCTGTAAGACGATTTAACAGAACACAAAGCAGTTTCTCAGAAAGCTTCTTTCCAGTTTGTAACCGAAGATATTTCGTTTTTCACCGTAGCCCCCTATGGGCTTCCAAATATCACTTTGAATATTCCACCAAAACAGTCTTAGCGAAAGGCTTCTTGAGGTGAACGCTCTAACTCTGTGAGATGAATTAACAGAACAAAAAGCAGTTTCTCAGAAAGCTTCTTTCCGGTTTTTAACGGAAGAGATTTCCTTTTTCACCATAGCCCTCTGAGGGCTTCCAAATATCACTTTGCCAATCCCACAAGAACAGTCTTAGCGACAGGCTTCATGAGGGGAAAACTGTAACTCTGTAAGATGATTTAACAGAACACAAAGCAGTTTCTCAGAAAGCTTCTTTTCGGTTTTTATCTTAGGATATTTCCCTTTTCGCCATAACCCTCTATCGGATTCCAATATCACTTTGCGAATTCCACAAGAACAGTCTCAGTGAACGGCTTCTTGACGGTAAAGCTGTAACTGTGTGAGATGAATTAACAGACAAAGCAGTTTCTCAGAAAGCTTCTTTTCAGTTTTTATCTTAGGACAATTTCTTTTTCACCATAGCCTTATATGTGCTTCCAAATATCACTTTGCAATTTCCACAAGAACAAAGTTAGCGAAAGGCTTCTTCAGGGGAAAGCTGTAACTCTGTGAGATGAATTAAGAGAACACAAAGCAGTTTCTCAGAAAGCTTCTATCCAGTTTTTAACGGAAGATATTTCCTTTTTCTGCATAGACTTCTAACGGCTTCCAAATATCACCTTGCAAATTCCACAGGAACAGTCTTAGTGAACGGCTTGTTGTGGCAAAAGATATAACACTGTGAGATGAATTAAGAGAATACAATGCAGTTTCTCAGAAAGCTCCTTTTCCGTTTTTATCTTAGGAAATTACCTTTTTCACGATAATCCTCTATGGGCTTCCAATATCACTTTGCAAATTCCACAAGAACAGTCTCAGTGAACGGCTTGTTTAGGGGAAAGCTTTAACTCTGTGAGATGAATTAAGAGAACACAGCGCAGTTTCTCATAAAGCTTCCTTTCGGTTTTTATCTTAAGATATTTTCTTTTTTGCCAGAGCCCCCTATGGGCTTCCAAATATCACTTTGCAAATTCCACAAGAATAGTCTTAGGGAAAGACTTCTTGAGGGGAAAGCTGTAACTCTCTGAGATCAATTAACAAAAAAAAAGCAGTTTCTCAGAAATCTTCTTTCAAGTTTTTAACGGAAGATATTTACTTTTTCACCAGAGCCCTCTATGGGCTTCCAAATATCACATTTCAAGTTCCACACGAACAGTCTTAGTGAAAGGCTTTTGGAGGAGAAAGCTTAAATCTGTAATATGAATTAACAGACAAAATCTGTTTTTCCGAAAGCTTCTTTCCCCTTTTTAACGGAAGATATTTCCTTTTTCACCATGGCCCTCAATGGGCTTCCAAATATCACTTTGCAAATATCACAAGAACAGTCTTACTGAACGGCTTCTTGAGGGGAAAGCTGTAACTATGTGAGATGAACTAACAGAACACAAAGCAGTTTCTCAGAAAGCTTCTTTCCAGTTTTTAACGGAAGATATTTCCTTTTCCACCAGAGCACTCTAAGGGCTTCCGAATATCACTTTACAAATTCCACAAGAACAGTCTTAGCGAAAGGCTTCTTGAAGGGAAAGCTGTAACTCTGTGAGATGAATTAACAGAACCCACAGCAGTTTCTCAGAAATCTTCTTTCCAGTTTTTAACGGAAGATATTTCCTTTTTCAGCATAGCCCTCTATGGGCTTCCAAATATCACTTTGCAAATTCCACAAGAACAGTCTTAGGAAAAGGCTTCTTGAGGGGAAAGCTGTAGCTCTGTGAGATGAATTAATAGAACACAAAGCAGTTTCTCAGAAAACTTCTTTCCAGTTTATATCGGAAGATATTTCCTTTTTCACCATATCCCTCAATGGGCTTCCAAATATCACTTTGCAAATTTCACAAGAACAGCATTAGCGAAGGGCTTCTTGAGACACGCTTTTTAGGGGAAAGCTGTAACTCTGTGAGTTGAATTAACAGAACACAAAGCAGGTTATCAGAGAGCTTGTTTACAGTTTTTAACGGAAGATATTTCCTTTTTCACCGTATCCCTCTATGGGCTTCCAAATATCACTTTGCAACATCCACAAGAACAGTCTTAGCGAAAGGCTTCTTGAGGGGAAAGCTGTAGCTCTGTGAGATTAATTAACAGAAAACAAAGCAGTTCCTCAGAAAGCTTCTTTCCAGTTTTTAACGGAAGAGATTTCCTTTTTCACCATATCCCTCTATGGGCTTCGAAATATCACTTTGCAAATTCCACAAGAACAGTCTTAGTGAACGCATTCTTGAGGGGAAAGCTATAACTCTGTGAGATGAATTAAGAGAACACAGTGCAGTTTTTCAGAAAGCATCTTTTCGGTTTTTATGTTACGATATTTTCTTTTTCACCATAGCTCTCTAAGGGCTTCCAAATATCACTTTGCAAATTCCACAAGAACAGTCTTAGCGAAAGGCCTCTTGAGGGGAAAGCTGTAACTCTGTGAGATGAATTAACAGAACACAAAGCAGTTTCTCAGAAAGCTTCTTTTCAGTTTTTAATCTTAGCATATTTCCTTTTTTCATAGCCCTCTAAGGGCTTCTAAATATCACTTTGCAAATTTCACAAGAGCAGTCTTAGCGAAAGGCTTTTCCAGGGGAAAGCTGTAACTCTGAGAAGTGAATTAACAGAAAGCAAAGGAGTTTCTCAGAAAGCTTCTTTCCAGTTTTTAACTGAAGATATTTCATTCTTTACCATAGCCCTCTATAGGCTTCCAAATATCACTTTGCAAAATCCACAAGAACAGCCTTAGCGAAAGGCTTCTTGAGGGGAAAGCTGTAACTCCGTGAGATCAATTAACAGAAAACAAAGCGGTTTCTCAGAAAGTTTCTTTTCAGTTTCTATCTTAGGATATTTCCTTTTTCACCATAACCCTCTACGGGTTTCCAAATATCACTTTGCAAATTAAACAAGAACAGTCTTACCGAAAGGCTTCTTGGTGTGAAAGCTATAACTCTGTGAGATGAATTAACAGAACACAAAGCAGTTTCTCAGAAAGCTTCTTTCCACTTTTTAACTGAAGTTGTTTCGTTTTTCACCATAGACCCCTATGGGCTCCCAAATATCACTTTGCAAATTCCACAAGAACAGTCTTAGCGAAAGGCCTCTTGAGGGGAAAGCTGTAACTCTGTGAGATGAATTAACAGAACACAAAGCAGTTTCTCAGAAAGCTTCTTTTCAGTTTTTATCTTAGGATATTTCCTTTTTTCATAGCCCTCTAAGGGCTTCTAAATATCACTTTGCAAATTTCACAAGAGCAGTCTTAGCGAAAGACTTTTCCAGGGTAAAGCTGTAACTCTGAGAGGTGAATTAACACATCGCAAAGGAGTTTCTCAGAAAGCTTCTTTCCAGTTTTTAACTGAAGATTTTTCCTTCTTTACCATAGCCCTCTATAGGCTTCCAAATATCACTTTGCAAAATCCACAAGAACAGTCTTACCGAAAGGCTTCTTGGTGTGAAAGCTATAACTCTGTGAGATGAATTAACAGAACACAAAGCAGTTTCTCAGAAAACTTCTTTCCACTTTTTAACTGAAGTTGTTTCGTTTTTCACCATAGACCCCTATGGGCTCCCAAATATCTCTTTGCAAATTCCACAAGAACAGTCTTAGCGAAAGGCCTCTTGAGGGGAAAGCTGTAACTCTGTGAGATGAATTAACAGAACACAAAGCAGTTTCTCAGAAAGCTTCTTTTCAGTTTTTATCTTAGGATATTTCCTTTTTTCATAGCCCTCTAAGAGCTTCTAAATATCACTTTGCAAATTTCACAAGAGCAGTCTTAGCGAAAGGCTTTTCCAGGGGAAAGCTGTAACTCAGAGAGGTGAATTAACAGAACGCAAAGAAGTTTCTCAGAAAGCTTCTTTCCAGTTTTTAACTGAAGATATTTCATTCTTTACCATAGCCCTCTATAGGCTTCCAAATATCACTTTGCAAAATCCACAAGAACAGCCTTAGCGAAAGGCTTCTTGAGGGGAAAGCTGTAACTCCGTGAGATCAATTAACAGAAGACAAAGCGGTTTCTCAGAAAGTTTCTTTTCAGTTTCTATCTTAGGATATTTCCTTTTTCACCATAACCCTCTACGGGTTTCCAAATATCACTTTGCAAATTCCACAAGAACAGTCTTACCGAAAGGCTTCTTGGTGTGAAAGCTATAACCTTTTGAGATGAATTAACAGAACACAAAGCAGTTTCTCAGAAAGCTTTTTTCCAGCTTTTAACGGAAGACAGTTCCTTTTCCACCATAGCCCTCTACTTGCTTCACAATATCACTTTGCTAATTCTACAAGAACAGTCTTTGCGAAAGGCTTCTTGAGGGGAAAGCTGTAACACTGTGTGATCAATTAACGGAAAACAAAGCAGTCTCTCAGATCGTTTCTTTCCAGTTTTTAACGGAAGATATTTCCTTTTTCACCATAGACCTCTAAGGACTTCCAAATATCACTTTGCAAATCCCACAAGAAAAGTCTTAGCGAAAGGCTTCATGAGGGGAAACTGTAACTCTGTAAGACGATTTAACAGAACACAAAGCAGTTTCTCAGAAAGCTTCTTTCCAGTTTGTAACCGAAGATATTTCGTTTTTCACCGTAGCCCCCTATGGGCTTCCAAATATCACTTTGAATATTCCACCAAAACAGTCTTAGCGAAAGGCTTCTTGAGGTGAACGCTCTAACTCTGTGAGATGAATTAACAGAACAAAAAGCAGTTTCTCAGAAAGCTTCTTTCCGGTTTTTAACGGAAGAGATTTCCTTTTTCACCATAGCCCTCTGAGGGCTTCCAAATATCACTTTGCCAATCCCACAAGAACAGTCTTAGCGACAGGCTTCATGAGGGGAAAACTGTAACTCTGTAAGATGATTTAACAGAACACAAAGCAGTTTCTCAGAAAGCTTCTTTTCGGTTTTTATCTTAGGATATTTCCCTTTTCGCCATAATCCTCTATCGGATTCCAATATCACTTTGCGAATTCCACAAGAACAGTCTCAGTGAACGGCTTCTTGACGGTAAAGCTGTAACTGTGTGAGATGAATTAACAGACAAAGCAGTTTCTCAGAAAGCTTCTTTTCAGTTTTTATCTTAGGACAATTTCTTTTTCACCATAGCCTTATATGTGCTTCCAAATATCACTTTGCAATTTCCACAAGAACAAAGTTAGCGAAAGGCTTCTTCAGGGGAAAGCTGTAACTCTGTGAGATGAATTAAGAGAACACAAAGCAGTTTCTCAGAAAGCTTCTATCCAGTTTTTAACGGAAGATATTTCCTTTTTCTGCATAGACTTCTAACGGCTTCCAAATATCACCTTGCAAATTCCACAGGAACAGTCTTAGTGAACGGCTTGTTGTGGCAAAAGATATAACACTGTGAGATGAATTAAGAGAATACAATGCAGATTCTCAGAAAGCTCCTTTTCCGTTTTTATCTTAGGAAATTACCTTTTTCACGATAATCCTCTATGGGCTTCCAATATCACTTTGCAAATTCCACAAGAACAGTCTCAGTGAACGGCTTGTTTAGGGGAAAGCTTTAACTCTGTGAGATGAATTAAGAGAACACAGCGCAGATTCTCATAAAGCTTCCTTTCGGTTTTTATCTTAAGATATTTTCTTGTTTGCCAGAGCCCCCTATGGGCTTCCAAATATCACTTTGCAAATTCCACAAGAATAGTCTTAGGGAAAGACTTCTTGAGGGGAAAGCTGTAACTCTCTGAGATCAATTAACAAAAAAAAAGCAGTTTCTCAGAAATCTTCTTTCAAGTTTTTAACGGAAGATATTTACTTTTTCACCAGAGCCCTCTATGGGCTTCCAAATATCACATTTCAAGTTCCACACGAACAGTCTTAGTGAAAGGCTTTTGGAGGAGAAAGCTTAAATCTGTAATATGAATTAACAGACAAAATCTGTTTTTCCGAAAGCTTCTTTCCCCTTTTTAACGGAAGATATTTCCTTTTTCACCATGGCCCTCAATGGGCTTCCAAATATCACTTTGCAAATATCACAAGAACAGTCTTACTGAACGGCTTCTTGAGGGGAAAGCTGTAACTATGTGAGATGAACTAACAGAACACAAAGCAGTTTCTCAGAAAGCTTCTTTCCAGTTTTTAACGGAAGATATTTCCTTTTTCAGCATAGCCCTCTATGGGCTTCCAAATATCACTTTGCAAATTCCACAAGAACAGTCTTAGGAAAAGGCTTCTTGAGGGGAAAGCTGTAGCTCTGTGAGATGAATTAATAGAACACAAAGCAGTTTCTCAGAAAACTTCTTTCCAGTTTATATCGGAAGATATTTCCTTTTTCACCATATCCCTCAATGGGCTTCCAAATATCACTTTGCAAATTTCACAAGAACAGCATTAGCGAAGGGCTTCTTGAGACATGCTTTTTAGGGGAAAGCTGTAACTCTGTGAGTTGAATTAACAGAACACAAAGCAGGTTATCAGAGAGCTTGTTTACAGTTTTTAACGGAAGATATTTCCTTTTTCACCGTATCCCTCTATGGGCTTCCAAATATCACTTTGCAACATCCACAAGAACAGTCTTAGCGAAAGGCTTCTTGAGGGGAAAGCTGTAGCTCTGTGAGATTAATTAACAGAAAACAAAGCAGTTCCTCAGAAAGCTTCTTTCCAGTTTTTAACGGAAGAGATTTCCTTTTTCACCATATCCCTCTATGGGCTTCGAAATATCACTTTGCAAATTCCACAAGAACAGTCTTAGTGAACGCATTCTTGAGGGGAAAGCTATAACTCTGTGAGATGAATTAAGAGAACACAGTGCAGTTTTTCAGAAAGCATCTTTTCGGTTTTTATGTTACGATATTTTCTTTTTCACCATAGCTCTCTAAGGGCTTCCAAATATCACTTTGCAAATTCCACAAGAACAGTCTTAGCGAAAGGCCTCTTGAGGGGAAAGCTGTAACTCTGTGAGATGAATTAACAGAACACAAAGCAGTTTCTCAGAAAGCTACTTTTCAGTTTTTAATCTTAGCATATTTCCTTTTTTCATAGCCCTCTAAGGGCTTCTAAATATCACTTTGCAAATTTCACAAGAGCAGTCTTAGCGAAAGGCTTTTCCAGGGGAAAGCTGTAACTCTGAGAGGTGAATTAACAGAAAGCAAAGGAGTTTCTCAGAAAGCTTCTTTCCAGTTTTTAACTGAAGATATTTCATTCTTTACCATAGCCCTCTATAGGCTTCCAAATATCACTTTGCAAAATCCACAAGAACAGCCTTAGCGAAAGGCTTCTTGAGGGGAAAGCTGTAACTCCGTGAGATCAATTAACAGAAAACAAAGCGGTTTCTCAGAAAGTTTCTTTTCAGTTTCTATCTTAGGATATTTCCTTTTTCACCATAACCCTCTACGGGTTTCCAAATATCACTTTGCAAATTAAACAAGAACAGTCTTACCGAAAGGCTTCTTGGTGTGAAAGCTATAACTCTGTGAGATGAATTAACAGAACACAAAGCAGTTTCTCAGAAAGCTTCTTTCCACTTTTTAACTGAAGTTGTTTCGTTTTTCACCATAGACCCCTATGGGCTCCCAAATATCACTTTGCAAATTCCACAAGAACAGTCTTAGCGAAAGGCCTCTTGAGGGGAAAGCTGTAACTCTGTGAGATGAATTAACAGAACACAAAGCAGTTTCTCAGAAAGCTTCTTTTCAGTTTTTATCTTAGGATATTTCCTTTTTTCATAGCCCTCTAAGGGCTTCTAAATATCACTTTGCAAATTTCACAAGAGCAGTCTTAGCGAAAGACTTTTCCAGGGTAAAGCTGTAACTCTGAGAGGTGAATTAACACATCGCAAAGGAGTTTCTCAGAAAGCTTCTTTCCAGTTTTTAACTGAAGATTTTTCCTTCTTTACCATAGCCCTCTATAGGCTTCCAAATATCACTTTGCAAAATCCACAAGAACAGTCTTACCGAAAGGCTTCTTGGTGTGAAAGCTATAACTCTGTGAGATGAATTAACAGAACACAAAGCAGTTTCTCAGAAAGCTTCTTTCCACTTTTTAACTGAAGTTGTTTCGTTTTTCACCATAGACCCCTATGGGCTCCCAAATATCTCTTTGCAAATTCCACAAGAACAGTCTTAGCGAAAGGCCTCTTGAGGGGAAAGCTGTAACTCTGTGAGATGAATTAACAGAACACAAAGCAGTTTCTCAGAAAGCTTCTTTTCAGTTTTTATCTTAGGATATTTCCTTTTTTCATAGCCCTCTAAGAGCTTCTAAATATCACTTTGCAAATTTCACAAAAGCAGTCTTAGCGAAAGGCTTTTCCAGGGGAAAGCTGTAACTCAGAGAGGTGAATTAACAGAATGCAAAGGAGTTTCTCAGAAAGCTTCTTTCCAGTTTTTAACTGAAGATATTTCATTCTTTACCATAGCCCTCTATAGGCTTCCAAATATCACTTTGCAAAATCCACAAGAACAGCCTTAGCGAAAGGCTTCTTGAGGGGCAAGCTGTAACTCCGTGAGATCAATTAACAGAACACAAAGCGGTTTCTCAGAAAGTTTCTTTTCAGTTTCTATCTTAGGATATTTCCTTTTTCACCATAACCCTCTACGGGTTTCCAAATATCACTTTGCAAATTCCACAAGAACAGTCTTACCGAAAGGCTTCTTGGTGTGAAAGCTATAACCTTTTGAGATGAATTAACAGAACACAAAGCAGTTTCTCAGAAAGCTTTTTTCCAGCTTTTAACGGAAGACAGTTCCTTTTTCACCATAGCCCTCTACTTGCTTCACAATATCACTTTGCTAATTCTACAAGAACAGTCTTTGCGAAAGGCTTCTTGAGGGGAAAGCTGTAACACTGTGTGATCAATTAACGGAAAACAAAGCAGTCTCTCAGATCGTTTCTTTCCAGTTTTTAACGGAAGATATTTCCTTTTTCACCATAGACCTCTAAGGACTTCTAAATATCACTTTGCAAATCCCACAAGAAAAGTCTTAGCGAAAGGCTTCATGAGGGGAAACTGTAACTCTGTAAGACGATTTAACAGAACACAAAGCAGTTTCTCAGAAAGCTTCTTTCCAGTTTGTAACCGAAGATATTTCGTTTTTCACCGTAGCCCCCTATGGGCTTCCAAATATCACTTTGAATATTCCACCAAAACAGTCTTAGCGAAAGGCTTCTTGAGGTGAACGCTCTAACTCTGTGAGATGAATTAACAGAACAAAAAGCAGTTTCTCAGAAAGCTTCTTTCCGGTTTTTAACGGAAGAGATTTCCTTTTTCACCATAGCCCTCTGAGGGCTTCCAAATATCACTTTGCCAATCCCACAAGAACAGTCTTAGCGACAGGCTTCATGAGGGGAAAACTGTAACTCTGTAAGATGATTTAACAGAACACAAAGCAGTTTCTCAGAAAGCTTCTTTTCGGTTTTTATCTTAGGATATTTCCCTTTTCGCCATAATCCTCTATCGGATTCCAATATCACTTTGCGAATTCCACAAGAACAGTCTCAGTGAACGGCTTCTTGACGGTAAAGCTGTAACTGTGTGAGATGAATTAACAGACAAAGCAGTTTCTCAGAAAGCTTCTTTTCAGTTTTTATCTTAGGACAATTTCTTTTTCACCATAGCCTTATATGTGCTTCCAAATATCACTTTGCAATTTCCACAAGAACAAAGTTAGCGAAAGGCTTCTTCAGGGGAAAGCTGTAACTCTGTGTGATGAATTAAGAGAACACAAAGCAGTTTCTCAGAAAGCTTCTATCCAGTTTTTAACGGAAGATATTTCCTTTTTCTGCATAGACTTCTAACGGCTTCCAAATATCACCTTGCAAATTCCACAGGAACAGTCTTAGTGAACGGCTTGTTGTGGCAAAAGATATAACACTGTGAGATGAATTAAGAGAATACAATGCAGTTTCTCAGAAAGCTCCTTTTCCGTTTTTATCTTAGGAAATTACCTTTTTCACGATAATCCTCTATGGGCTTCCAATATCACTTTGCAAATTCCACAAGAACAGTCTTAGGAAAAGGCTTCTTGAGGGGAAAGCTGTAGCTCTGTGAGATGAATTAATAGAACACAAAGCAGTTTCTCAGAAAACTTCTTTCCAGTTTATATCGGAAGATATTTCCTTTTTCACCATATCCCTCAATGGGCTTCCAAATATCACTTTGCAAATTTCACAAGAACAGCATTAGCGAAGGGCTTCTTGAGACACGCTTTTTAGGGGAAAGCTGTAACTCTGTGAGTTGAATTAACAGAACACAAAGCAGGTTATCAGAGAGCTTGTTTACAGTTTTTAACGGAAGATATTTCCTTTTTCACCGTATCCCTCTATGGGCTTCCAAATATCACTTTGCAACATCCACAAGAACAGTCTTAGCGAAAGGCTTCCTGAGGGGAAAGCTGTAGCTCTGTGAGATTAATTAACAGAAAACAAAGCAGTTCCTCAGAAAGCTTCTTTCCAGTTTTTAACGGAAGAGATTTCCTTTTTCACCATATCCCTCTATGGGCTTCGAAATATCACTTTGCAAATTCCACAAGAACAGTCTTAGTGAACGCATTCTTGAGGGGAAAGCTATAACTCTGTGAGATGAATTAAGAGAACACAGTGCAGTTTTTCAGAAAGCATCTTTTCGGTTTTTATGTTACGATATTTTCTTTTTCACCATAGCTCTCTAAGGGCTTCCAAATATCACTTTGCAAATTCCACAAGAACAGTCTTAGCGAAAGGCCTCTTGAGGGGAAAGCTGTAACTCTGTGAGACGAATTAACAGAACACAAAGCAGTTTCTCAGAAAGCTTCTTTTCAGTTTTTAATCTTAGCATATTTCCTTTTTTCATAGCCCTCTAAGGGCTTCTAAATATCACTTTGCAAATATCACAAGAGCAGTGTTAGCGAAAGGCTTTTCCAGGGGAAAGCTGTAACTCTGAGAGGTGAATTAACAGAAAGCAAAGGAGTTTCTCAGAAAGCTTCTTTCCAGTTTTTAACTGAAGATATTTCATTCTTTACCATAGCCCTCTATAGGCTTCCAAATATCACTTTGCAAAATCCACAAGAACAGCCTTAGCGAAAGGCTTCTTGAGGGGAAAGCTGTAACTCCGTGAGATCAATTAACAGAAAACAAAGCGGTTTCTCAGAAAGTTTCTTTTCAGTTTCTATCTTAGGATATTTCCTTTTTCACCATAACCCTCTACGGGTTTCCAAATATCACTTTGCAAATTAAACAAGAACAGTCTTACCGAAAGGCTTCTTGGTGTGAAAGCTATAACTCTGTGAGATGAATTAACAGAACACAAAGCAGTTTCTCAGAAAGCTTCTTTCCACTTTTTAACTGAAGTTGTTTCGTTTTTCACCATAGACCCCTATGGGCTCCCAAATATCACTTTGCAAATTCCACAAGAACAGTCTTAGCGAAAGGCCTCTTGAGGGGAAAGCTGTAACTCTGTGAGATGAATTAACAGAACACAAAGCAGTTTCTCAGAAAGCTTCTTTTCAGTTTTTATCTTAGGATATTTCCTTTTTTCATAGCCCTCTAAGGGCTTCTAAATATCACTTTGCAAATTTCACAAGAGCAGTCTTAGCGAAAGACTTTTCCAGGGTAAAGCTGTAACTCTGAGAGGTGAATTAACACATCGCAAAGGAGTTTCTCAGAAAGCTTCTTTCCAGTTTTTAACTGAAGATTTTTCCTTCTTTACCATAGCCCTCTATAGGCTTCCAAATATCACTTTGCAAAATCCACAAGAACAGTCTTACCGAAAGGCTTCTTGGTGTGAAAGCTATAACTCTGTGAGATGAATTAACAGAACACAAAGCAGTTTCTCAGAAAGCTTCTTTCCACTTTTTAACTGAAGTTGTTTCGTTTTTCACCATAGACCCCTATGGGCTCCCAAATATCTCTTTGCAAATTCCACAAGAACAGTCTTAGCGAAAGGCCTCTTGAGGGGAAAGCTGTAACTCTGTGAGATGAATTAACAGAACACAAAGCAGTTTCTCAGAAAGCTTCTTTTCAGTTTTTATCTTAGGATATTTCCTTTTTTCATAGCCCTCTAAGAGCTTCTAAATATCACTTTGCAAATTTCACAAAAGCAGTCTTAGCGAAAGGCTTTTCCAGGGGAAAGCTGTAACTCAGAGAGGTGAATTAACAGAACGCAAAGAAGTTTCTCAGAAAGCTTCTTTCCAGTTTTTAACTGAAGATATTTCATTCTTTACCATAGCCCTCTATAGGCTTCCAAATATCACTTTGCAAAATCCACAAGAACAGCCTTAGCGAAAGGCTTCTTGAGGGGAAAGCTGTAACTCCGTGAGATCAATTAACAGAACACAAAGCGGTTTCTCAGAAAGTTTCTTTTCAGTTTCTATCTTAGGATATTTCCTTTTTCACCATAACCCTCTACGGGTTTCCAAATATCACTTTGCAAATTCCACAAGAACAGTCTTACCGAAAGGCTTCTTGGTGTGAAAGCTATAACCTTTTGAGATGAATTAACAGAACACAAAGCAGTTTCTCAGAAAGCTTTTTTCCAGCTTTTAACGGAAGACAGTTCCTTTTTCACCATAGCCCTCTACTTGCTTCACAATATCACTTTGCTAATTCTACAAGAACAGTCTTTGCGAAAGGCTTCTTGAGGGGAAAGCTGTAACACTGTGTGATCAATTAACGGAAAACAAAGCAGTCTCTCAGATCGTTTCTTTCCAGTTTTTAACGGAAGATATTTCCTTTTTCACCATAGACCTCTAAGGACTTCCAAATATCACTTTGCAAATCCCACAAGAAAAGTCTTAGCGAAAGGCTTCATGAGGGGAAACTGTAACTCTGTAAGACGATTTAACAGAACACAAAGCAGTTTCTCAGAAAGCTTCTTTCCAGTTTGTAACCGAAGATATTTCGTTTTTCACCGTAGCCCCCTATGGGCTTCCAAATATCACTTTGAATATTCCACCAAAACAGTCTTAGCGAAAGGCTTCTTGAGGTGAACGCTCTAACTCTGTGAGATGAATTAACAGAACAAAAAGCAGTTTCTCAGAAAGCTTCTTTCCGGTTTTTAACGGAAGAGATTTCCTTTTTCACCATAGCCCTCTGAGGGCTTCCAAATATCACTTTGCCAATCCCACAAGAACAGTCTTAGCGACAGGCTTCATGAGGGGAAAACTGTAACTCTGTAAGATGATTTAACAGAACACAAAGCAGTTTCTCAGAAAGCTTCTTTTCGGTTTTTATCTTAGGATATTTCCCTTTTCGCCATAATCCTCTATCGGATTCCAATATCACTTTGCGAATTCCACAAGAACAGTCTCAGTGAACGGCTTCTTGACGGTAAAGCTGTAACTGTGTGAGATGAATTAACAGACAAAGCAGTTTCTCAGAAAGCTTCTTTTCAGTTTTTATCTTAGGACAATTTCTTTTTCACCATAGCCTTATATGTGCTTCCAAATATCACTTTGCAATTTCCACAAGAACAAAGTTAGCGAAAGGCTTCTTCAGGGGAAAGCTGTAACTCTGTGAGATGAATTAAGAGAACACAAAGCAGTTTCTCAGAAAGCTTCTATCCAGTTTTTAACGGAAGATATTTCCTTTTTCTGCATAGACTTCTAACGGCTTCCAAATATCACCTTGCAAATTCCACAGGAACAGTCTTAGTGAACGGCTTGTTGTGGCAAAAGATATAACACTGTGAGATGAATTAAGAGAATACAATGCAGTTTCTCAGAAAGCTCCTTTTCCGTTTTTATCTTAGGAAATTACCTTTTTCACGATAATCCTCTATGGGCTTCCAATATCACTTTGCAAATTCCACAAGAACAGTCTCAGTGAACGGCTTGTTTAGGGGAAAGCTTTAACTCTGTGAGATGAATTAAGAGAACACAGCGCAGTTTCTCATAAAGCTTCCTTTCGGTTTTTATCTTAAGATATTTTCTTTTTTGCCAGAGCCCCCTATGGGCTTCCAAATATCACTTTGCAAATTCCACAAGAATAGTCTTAGGGAAAGACTTCTTGAGGGGAAAGCTGTAACTCTCTGAGATCAATTAACAAAAAAAAAGCAGTTTCTCAGAAATCTTCTTTCAAGTTTTTAACGGAAGATACTCACTTTTTCACCAGAGCCCTCTATGGGCTTCCAAATATCACATTTCAAGTTCCACACGAACAGTCTTAGTGAAAGGCTTTTGGAGGAGAAAGCTTAAATCTGTAATATGAATTAACAGACAAAATCTGTTTTTCCGAAAGCTTCCTTCCCCTTTTTAACGGAAGATATTTCCTTTTTCACCATGGCCCTCAATGGGCTTCCAAATATCACTTTGCAAATTCCACAAGAACAGTCTTAGCGAAAGGCCTCTTGAGGGGAAAGCTGTAACTCTGTGAGATGAATTAACAGAACACAAAGCAGTTTCTCAGAAAGCTTCTTTTCAGTTTTTAATCTTAGCATATTTCCTTTTTTCATAGCCCTCTAAGGGCTTCTAAATATCACTTTGCAAATTTCACAAGAGCAGTCTTAGCGAAAGGCTTTTCCAGGGGAAAGCTGTAACTCTGAGAGGTGAATTAACAGAAAGCAAAGGAGTTTCTCAGAAAGCTTCTTTCCAGTTTTTAACTGAAGATATTTCATTCTTTACCATAGCCCTCTATAGGCTTCCAAATATCACTTTGCAAAATCCACAAGAACAGCCTTAGCGAAAGGCTTCTTGAGGGGAAAGCTGTAACTCCGTGAGATCAATTAACAGAAAACAAAGCGGTTTCTCAGAAAGTTTCTTTTCAGTTTCTATCTTAGGATATTTCCTTTTTCACCATAACCCTCTACGGGTTTCCAAATATCACTTTGCAAATTAAACAAGAACAGTCTTACCGAAAGGCTTCTTGGTGTGAAAGCTATAACTCTGTGAGATGAATTAACAGAACACAAAGCAGTTTCTCAGAAAGCTTCTTTCCACTTTTTAACTGAAGTTGTTTCGTTTTTCACCATAGACCCCTGTGGGCTCCCAAATATCACTTTGCAAATTCCACAAGAACAGTCTTAGCGAAAGGCCTCTTGAGGGGAAAGCTGTAACTCTGTGAGATGAATTAACAGAACACAAAGCAGTTTCTCAGAAAGCTTCTTTTCAGTTTTTATCTTAGGATATTTCCTTTTTTCATAGCCCTCTAAGGGCTTCTAAATATCACTTTGCAAATTTCACAAGAGCAGTCTTAGCGAAAGACTTTTCCAGGGTAAAGCTGTAACTCTGAGAGGTGAATTAACACATCGCAAAGGAGTTTCTCAGAAAGCTTCTTTCCAGTTTTTAACTGAAGATTTTTCCTTCTTTACCATAGCCCTCTATAGGCTTCCAAATATCACTTTGCAAAATCCACAAGAACAGTCTTACCGAAAGGCTTCTTGGTGTGAAAGCTATAACTCTGTGAGATGAATTAACAGAACACAAAGCAGTTTCTCAGAAAGCTTCTTTCCACTTTTTAACTGAAGTTGTTTCGTTTTTCACCATAGACCCCTATGGGCTCCCAAATATCTCTTTGCAAATTCCACAAGAACAGTCTTAGCGAAAGGCCTCTTGAGGGGAAAGCTGTAACTCTGTGAGATGAATTAACAGAACACAAAGCAGTTTCTCAGAAAGCTTCTTTTCAGTTTTTATCTTAGGATATTTCCTTTTTTCATAGCCCTCTAAGAGCTTCTAAATATCACTTTGCAAATTTCACAAAAGCAGTCTTAGCGAAAGGCTTTTCCAGGGGAAAGCTGTAACTCAGAGAGGTGAATTAACAGAACGCAAAGAAGTTTCTCAGAAAGCTTCTTTCCAGTTTTTAACTGAAGATATTTCATTCTTTACCATAGCCCTCTATAGGCTTCCAAATATCACTTTGCAAAATCCACAAGAACAGCCTTAGTGAAAGGCTTCTTGAGGGGAAAGCTGTAACTCCGTGAGATCAATTAACAGAACACAAAGCGGTTTCTCAGAAAGTTTCTTTTCAGTTTCTATCTTAGGATATTTCCTTTTTCACCATAACCCTCTACGGGTTTCCAAATATCACTTTGCAAATTCCACAAGAACAGTCTTACCGAAAGGCTTCTTGGTGTGAAAGCTATAACCTTTTGAGATGAATTAACAGAACACAAAGCAGTTTCTCAGAAAGCTTTTTTCCAGCTTTTAACGGAAGACAGTTCCTTTTTCACCATAGCCCTCTACTTGCTTCACAATATCACTTTGCTAATTCTACAAGAACAGTCTTTGCGAAAGGCTTCTTGAGGGGAAAGCTGTAACACTGTGTGATCAATTAACGGAAAACAAAGCAGTCTCTCAGATCGTTTCTTTCCAGTTTTTAACGGAAGATATTTCCTTTTTCACCATAGACCTCTAAGGACTTCCAAATATCACTTTGCAAATCCCACAAGAAAAGTCTTAGCGAAAGGCTTCATGAGGGGAAACTGTAACTCTGTAAGACGATTTAACAGAACACAAAGCAGTTTCTCAGAAAGCTTCTTTCCAGTTTGTAACCGAAGATATTTCGTTTTTCACCGTAGCCCCCTATGGGCTTCCAAATATCACTTTGAATATTCCACCAAAACAGTCTTAGCGAAAGGCTTCTTGAGGTGAACGCTCTAACTCTGTGAGATGAATTAACAGAACAAAAAGCAGTTTCTCAGAAAGCTTCTTTCCGGTTTTTAATGGAAGAGATTTCCTTTTTCACCATAGCCCTCTGAGGGCTTCCAAATATCACTTTGCCAATCCCACAAGAACAGTCTTAGCGACAGGCTTCATGAGGGGAAAACTGTAACTCTGTAAGATGATTTAACAGAACACAAAGCAGTTTCTCAGAAAGCTTCTTTTCGGTTTTTATCTTAGGATATTTCCCTTTTCGCCATAATCCTCTATCGGATTCCAATATCACTTTGCGAATTCCACAAGAACAGTCTCAGTGAACGGCTTCTTGACGGTAAAGCTGTAACTGTGTGAGATGAATTAACAGACAAAGCAGTTTCTCAGAAAGCTTCTTTTCAGTTTTTATCTTAGGACAATTTCTTTTTCACCATAGCCTTATATGTGCTTCCAAATATCACTTTGCAATTTCCACAAGAACAAAGTTAGCGAAAGGCTTCTTCAGGGGAAAGCTGTAACTCTGTGAGATGAATTAAGAGAACACAAAGCAGTTTCTCAGAAAGCTTCTATCCAGTTTTTAACGGAAGATATTTCCTTTTTCTGCATAGACTTCTAACGGCTTCCAAATATCACCTTGCAAATTCCACAGGAACAGTCTTAGTGAACGGCTTGTTGTGGCAAAAGATATAACACTGTGAGATGAATTAAGAGAATACAATGCAGTTTCTCAGAAAGCTCCTTTTCCGTTTTTATCTTAGGAAATTACCTTTTTCACGATAATCCTCTATGGGCTTCCAATATCACTTTGCAAATTCCACAAGAACAGTCTCAGTGAACGGCTTGTTTAGGGGAAAGCTTTAACTCTGTGAGATGAATTAAGAGAACACAGCGCAGTTTCTCATAAAGCTTCCTTTCGGTTTTTATCTTAAGATATTTTCTTTTTTGCCAGAGCCCCCTATGGGCTTCCAAATATCACTTTGCAAATTCCACAAGAATAGTCTTAGGGAAAGACTTCTTGAGGGGAAAGCTGTAACTCTCTGAGATCAATTAACAAAAAAAAAGCAGTTTCTCAGAAATCTTCTTTCAAGTTTTTAACGGAAGATATTTACTTTTTCACCAGAGCCCTCTATGTGCTTCCAAATATCACATTTCAAGTTCCACACGAACAGTCTTAGTGAAAGGCTTTTGGAGGAGAAAGCTTAAATCTGTAATATGAATTAACAGACAAAATCTGTTTTTCCGAAAGCTTCTTTCCCCTTTTTAACGGAAGATATTTCCTTTTTCACCATGGCCCTCAATGGGCTTCCAAATATCACTTTGCAAATTCCACAAGAACAGTCTTAGCGAAAGGCCTCTTGAGGGGAAAGCTGTAACTCTGTGAGATGAATTAACAGAACACAAAGCAGTTTCTCAGAAAGCTTCTTTTCAGTTTTTAATCTTAGCATATTTCCTTTTTTCATAGCCCTCTAAGGGCTTCTAAATATCACTTTGCAAATTTCACAAGAGCAGTCTTAGCGAAAGGCTTTTCCAGGGGAAAGCTGTAACTCTGAGAGGTGAATTAACAGAAAGCAAAGGAGTTTCTCAGAAAGCTTCTTTCCAGTTTTTAACTGAAGATATTTCATTCTTTACCATAGCCCTCTATAGGCTTCCAAATATCACTTTGTAAAATCCACAAGAACAGCCTTAGCGAAAGGCTTCTTGAGGGGAAAGCTGTAACTCCGTGAGATCAATTAACAGAAAACAAAGCGGTTTCTCAGAAAGTTTCTTTTCAGTTTCTATCTTAGGATATTTCCTTTTTCACCATAACCCTCTACGGGTTTCCAAATATCACTTTGCAAATTAAACAAGAACAGTCTTACCGAAAGGCTTCTTGGTGTGAAAGCTATAACTCTGTGAGATGAATTAACAGAACACAAAGCAGTTTCTCAGAAAGCTTCTTTCCACTTTTTAACTGAAGTTGTTTCGTTTTTCACCATAGACCCCTATGGGCTCCCAAATATGACTTTGCAAATTCCACAAGAACAGTCTTAGCGAAAGGCCTCTTGAGGGGAAAGCTGTAACTCTGTGAGATGAATTAACAGAACACAAAGCAGTTTCTCAGAAAGATTCTTTTCAGTTTTTATCTTAGGATATTTCCTTTTTTCATAGCCCTCTAAGGGCTTCTAAATATCACTTTGCAAATTTCACAAGAGCAGTCTTAGCGAAAGACTTTTCCAGGGTAAAGCTGTAACTCTGAGAGGTGAATTAACACATCGCAAAGGAGTTTCTCAGAAAGCTTCTTTCCAGTTTTTAACTGAAGATTTTTCCTTCTTTACCATAGCCCTCTATAGGCTTCCAAATATCACTTTGCAAAATCCACAAGAACAGTCTTACCGAAAGGCTTCTTGGTGTGAAAGCTATAACTCTGTGAGATGAATTAACAGAACACAAAGCAGTTTCTCAGAAAGCTTCTTTCCACTTTTTAACTGAAGTTGTTTCGTTTTTCACCATAGACCCCTATGGGCTCCCAAATATCTCTTTGCAAATTCCACAAGAACAGTCTTAGCGAAAGGCCTCTTGAGGGGAAAGCTGTAACTCTGTGAGATGAATTAACAGAACACAAAGCAGTTTCTCAGAAAGCTTCTTTTCAGTTTTTATCTTAGGATATTTCCTTTTTTCATAGCCCTCTAAGAGCTTCTAAATATCACTTTGCAAATTTCACAAAAGCAGTCTTAGCGAAAGGCTTTTCCAGGGGAAAGCTGTAACTCAGAGAGGTGAATTAACAGAACGCAAAGAAGTTTCTCAGAAAGCTTCTTTCCAGTTTTTAACTGAAGATATTTCATTCTTTACCATAGCCCTCTATAGGCTTCCAAATATCACTTTGCAAAATCCACAAGAACAGCCTTAGCGAAAGGCTTCTTGAGGGGCAAGCTGTAACTCCGTGAGATCAATTAACAGAACACAAAGCGGTTTCTCAGAAAGTTTCTTTTCAGTTTCTATCTTAGGATATTTCCTTTTTCACCATAACCCTCTACGGGTTTCCAAATATCACTTTGCAAATTCCACAAGAACAGTCTTACCGAAAGGCTTCTTGGTGTGAAAGCTATAACCTTTTGAGATGAATTAACAGAACACAAAGCAGTTTCTCAGAAAGCTTTTTTCCAGCTTTTAACGGAAGACAGTTCCTTTTTCACCATAGCCCTCTACTTGCTTCACAATATCACTTTGCTAATTCTACAAGAACAGTCTTTGCGAAAGGCTTCTTGAGGGGAAAGCTGTAACACTGTGTGATCAATTAACGGAAAACAAAGCAGTCTCTCAGATCGTTTCTTTCCAGTTTTTAACGGAAGATATTTCCTTTTTCACCATAGACCTCTAAGGACTTCCAAATATCACTTTGCAAATCCCACAAGAAAAGTCTTAGCGAAAGGCTTCATGAGGGGAAACTGTAACTCTGTAAGACGATTTAACAGAACACAAAGCAGTTTCTCAGAAAGCTTCTTTCCAGTTTGTAACCGAAGATATTTCGTTTTTCACCGTAGCCCCCTATGGGCTTCCAAATATCACTTTGAATATTCCACCAAAACAGTCTTAGCGAAAGGCTTCTTGAGGTGAACGCTCTAACTCTGTGAGATGAATTAACAGAACAAAAAGCAGTTTCTCAGAAAGCTTCTTTCCGGTTTTTAATGGAAGAGATTTCCTTTTTCACCATAGCCCTCTGAGGGCTTCCAAATATCACTTTGCCAATCCCACAAGAACAGTCTTAGCGACAGGCTTCATGAGGGGAAAACTGTAACTCTGTAAGATGATTTAACAGAACACAAAGCAGTTTCTCAGAAAGCTTCTTTTCGGTTTTTATCTTAGGATATTTCCCTTTTCGCCATAATCCTCTATCGGATTCCAATATCACTTTGCGAATTCCACAAGAACAGTCTCAGTGAACGGCTTCTTGACGGTAAAGCTGTAACTGTGTGAGATGAATTAACAGACAAAGCAGTTTCTCAGAAAGCTTCTTTTCAGTTTTTATCTTAGGACAATTTCTTTTTCACCATAGCCTTATATGTGCTTCCAAATATCACTTTGCAATTTCCACAAGAACAAAGTTAGCGAAAGGCTTCTTCAGGGGAAAGCTGTAACTCTGTGAGATGAATTAAGAGAACACAAAGCAGTTTCTCAGAAAGCTTCTATCCAGTTTTTAACGGAAGATATTTCCTTTTTCTGCATAGACTTCTAACGGCTTCCAAATATCACCTTGCAAATTCCACAGGAACAGTCTTAGTGAACGGCTTGTTGTGGCAAAAGATATAACACTGTGAGATGAATTAAGAGAATACAATGCAGTTTCTCAGAAAGCTCCTTTTCCGTTTTTATCTTAGGAAATTACCTTTTTCACGATAATCCTCTATGGGCTTCCAATATCACTTTGCAAATTCCACAAGAACAGTCTCAGTGAACGGCTTGTTTAGGGGAAAGCTTTAACTCTGTGAGATGAATTAAGAGAACACAGCGCAGTTTCTCATAAAGCTTCCTTTCGGTTTTTATCTTAAGATATTTTCTTTTTTGCCAGAGCCCCCTATGGGCTTCCAAATATCACTTTGCAAATTCCACAAGAATAGTCTTAGGGAAAGACTTCTTGAGGGGAAAGCTGTAACTCTCTGAGATCAATTAACAAAAAAAAAGCAGTTTCTCAGAAATCTTCTTTCAAGTTTTTAACGGAAGATATTTACTTTTTCACCAGAGCCCTCTATGGGCTTCCAAATATCACATTTCAAGTTCCACACGAACAGTCTTAGTGAAAGGCTTTTGGAGGAGAAAGCTTAAATCTGTAATATGAATTAACAGACAAAATCTGTTTTTCCGAAAGCTTCCTTCCCCTTTTTAACGGAAGATATTTCCTTTTTCACCATGGCCCTCAATGGGCTTCCAAATATCACTTTGCAAATTCCACAAGAACAGTCTTAGCGAAAGGCCTCTTGAGGGGAAAGCTGTAACTCTGTGAGATGAATTAACAGAACACAAAGCAGTTTCTCAGAAAGCTTCTTTTCAGTTTTTAATCTTAGCATATTTCCTTTTTTCATAGCCCTCTAAGGGCTTCTAAATATCACTTTGCAAATTTCACAAGAGCAGTCTTAGCGAAAGGCTTTTCCAGGGGAAAGCTGTAACTCTGAGAGGTGAATTAACAGAAAGCAAAGGAGTTTCTCAGAAAGCTTCTTTCCAGTTTTTAACTGAAGATATTTCATTCTTTACCATAGCCCTCTATAGGCTTCCAAATATCACTTTGCAAAATCCACAAGAACAGCCTTAGCGAAAGGCTTCTTGAGGGGAAAGCTGTAACTCCGTGAGATCAATTAACAGAAAACAAAGCGGTTTCTCAGAAAGTTTCTTTTCAGTTTCTATCTTAGGATATTTCCTTTTTCACCATAACCCTCTACGGGTTTCCAAATATCACTTTGCAAATTAAACAAGAACAGTCTTACCGAAAGGCTTCTTGGTGTGAAAGCTATAACTCTGTGAGATGAATTAACAGAACACAAAGCAGTTTCTCAGAAAGCTTCTTTCCACTTTTTAACTGAAGTTGTTTCGTTTTTCACCATAGACCCCTATGGGCTCCCAAATATCACTTTGCAAATTCCACAAGAACAGTCTTAGCGAAAGGCCTCTTGAGGGGAAAGCTGTAACTCTGTGAGATGAATTAACAGAACACAAAGCAGTTTCTCAGAAAGCTTCTTTTCAGTTTTTATCTTAGGATATTTCCTTTTTTCATAGCCCTCTAAGGGCTTCTAAATATCACTTTGCAAATTTCACAAGAGCAGTCTTAGCGAAAGACTTTTCCAGGGTAAAGCTGTAACTCTGAGAGGTGAATTAACACATCGCAAAGGAGTTTCTCAGAAAGCTTCTTTCCAGTTTTTAACTGAAGATTTTTCCTTCTTTACCATAGCCCTCTATAGGCTTCCAAATATCACTTTGCAAAATCCACAAGAACAGTCTTACCGAAAGGCTTCTTGGTGTGAAAGCGATAACTCTGTGAGATGAATTAACAGAACACAAAGCAGTTTCTCAGAAAGCTTCTTTCCACTTTTTAACTGAAGTTGTTTCGTTTTTCACCATAGACCCCTATGGGCTCCCAAATATCTCTTTGCAAATTCCACAAGAACAGTCTTAGCGAAAGGCCTCTTGAGGGGAAAGCTGTAACTCTGTGAGATGAATTAACAGAACACAAAGCAGTTTCTCAGAAAGCTTCTTTTCAGTTTTTATCTTAGGATATTTCCTTTTTTCATAGCCCTCTAAGAGCTTCTAAATATCACTTTGCAAATTTCACAAGAGCAGTCTTAGCGAAAGGCTTTTCCAGGGGAAAGCTGTAACTCAGAGAGGTGAATTAACAGAACGCAAAGAAGTTTCTCAGAAAGCTTCTTTCCAGTTTTTAACTGAAGATATTTCATTCTTTACCATAGCCCTCTATAGGCTTCCAAATATCACTTTGCAAAATCCACAAGAACAGCCTTAGCGAAAGGCTTCTTGAGGGGAAAGCTGTAACTCCGTGAGATCAATTAACAGAAGACAAAGCGGTTTCTCAGAAAGTTTCTTTTCAGTTTCTATCTTAGGATATTTCCTTTTTCACCATAACCCTCTACGGGTTTCCAAATATCACTTTGCAAATTCCACAAGAACAGTCTTACCGAAAGGCTTCTTGGTGTGAAAGCTATAACCTTTTGAGATGAATTAACAGAACACAAAGCAGTTTCTCAGAAAGCTTTTTTCCAGCTTTTAACGGAAGACAGTTCCTTTTCCACCATAGCCCTCTACTTGCTTCACAATATCACTTTGCTAATTCTACAAGAACAGTCTTTGCGAAAGGCTTCTTGAGGGGAAAGCTGTAACACTGTGTGATCAATTAACGGAAAACAAAGCAGTCTCTCAGATCGTTTCTTTCCAGTTTTTAACGGAAGATATTTCCTTTTTCACCATAGACCTCTAAGGACTTCCAAATATCACTTTGCAAATCCCACAAGAAAAGTCTTAGCGAAAGGCTTCATGAGGGGAAACTGTAACTCTGTAAGACGATTTAACAGAACACAAAGCAGTTTCTCAGAAAGCTTCTTTCCAGTTTGTAACCGAAGATATTTCGTTTTTCACCGTAGCCCCCTATGGGCTTCCAAATATCACTTTGAATATTCCACCAAAACAGTCTTAGCGAAAGGCTTCTTGAGGTGAACGCTCTAACTCTGTGAGATGAATTAACAGAACAAAAAGCAGTTTCTCAGAAAGCTTCTTTCCGGTTTTTAACGGAAGAGATTTCCTTTTTCACCATAGCCCTCTGAGGGCTTCCAAATATCACTTTGCCAATCCCACAAGAACAGTCTTAGCGACAGGCTTCATGAGGGGAAAACTGTAACTCTGTAAGATGATTTAACAGAACACAAAGCAGTTTCTCAGAAAGCTTCTTTTCGGTTTTTATCTTAGGATATTTCCCTTTTCGCCATAATCCTCTATCGGATTCCAATATCACTTTGCGAATTCCACAAGAACAGTCTCAGTGAACGGCTTCTTGACGGTAAAGCTGTAACTGTGTGAGATGAATTAACAGACAAAGCAGTTTCTCAGAAAGCTTCTTTTCAGTTTTTATCTTAGGACAATTTCTTTTTCACCATAGCCTTATATGTGCTTCCAAATATCACTTTGCAATTTCCACAAGAACAAAGTTAGCGAAAGGCTTCTTCAGGGGAAAGCTGTAACTCTGTGAGATGAATTAAGAGAACACAAAGCAGTTTCTCAGAAAGCTTCTATCCAGTTTTTAACGGAAGATATTTCCTTTTTCTGCATAGACTTCTAACGGCTTCCAAATATCACCTTGCAAATTCCACAGGAACAGTCTTAGTGAACGGCTTGTTGTGGCAAAAGATATAACACTGTGAGATGAATTAAGAGAATACAATGCAGATTCTCAGAAAGCTCCTTTTCCGTTTTTATCTTAGGAAATTACCTTTTTCACGATAATCCTCTATGGGCTTCCAATATCACTTTGCAAATTCCACAAGAACAGTCTCAGTGAACGGCTTGTTTAGGGGAAAGCTTTAACTCTGTGAGATGAATTAAGAGAACACAGCGCAGATTCTCATAAAGCTTCCTTTCGGTTTTTATCTTAAGATATTTTCTTGTTTGCCAGAGCCCCCTATGGGCTTCCAAATATCACTTTGCAAATTCCACAAGAATAGTCTTAGGGAAAGACTTCTTGAGGGGAAAGCTGTAACTCTCTGAGATCAATTAACAAAAAAAAAGCAGTTTCTCAGAAATCTTCTTTCAAGTTTTTAACGGAAGATATTTACTTTTTCACCAGAGCCCTCTATGGGCTTCCAAATATCACATTTCAAGTTCCACACGAACAGTCTTAGTGAAAGGCTTTTGGAGGAGAAAGCTTAAATCTGTAATATGAATTAACAGACAAAATCTGTTTTTCCGAAAGCTTCCTTCCCCTTTTTAACAGAAGATATTTCCTTTTTCACCATGGCCCTCAATGGGCTTCCAAATATCACTTTGCAAATTCCACAAGAACAGTGTTAGCGAAAGGCCTCTTGAGGGGAAAGCTGTAACTCTGTGAGATGAATTAACAGAACACAAAGCAGTTTCTCAGAAAGCTTCTTTTCAGTTTTTAATCTTAGCATATTTCCTTTTTTCATAGCCCTCTAAGGGCTTCTAAATATCACTTTGCAAATTTCACAAGAGCAGTCTTAGCGAAAGGCTTTTCCAGGGGAAAGCTGTAACTCTGAGAGGTGAATTAACAGAAAGCAAAGGAGTTTCTCAGAAAGCTTCTTTCCAGTTTTTAACTGAAGATATTTCATTCTTTACCATAGCCCTCTATAGGCTTCCAAATATCACTTTGCAAAATCCACAAGAACAGCCTTAGCGAAAGGCTTCTTGAGGGGAAAGCTGTAACTCCGTGAGATCAATTAACAGAAAACAAAGCGGTTTCTCAGAAAGTTTCTTTTCAGTTTCTATCTTAGGATATTTCCTTTTTCACCATAACCCTCTACGGGTTTCCAAATATCACTTTGCAAATTAAACAAGAACAGTCTTACCGAAAGGCTTCTTGGTGTGAAAGCTATAACTCTGTGAGATGAATTAACAGAACACAAAGCAGTTTCTCAGAAAGCTTCTTTCCACTTTTTAACTGAAGTTGTTTCGTTTTTCACCATAGACCCCTATGGGCTCCCAAATATCACTTTGCAAATTCCACAAGAACAGTCTTAGCGAAAGGCCTCTTGAGGGGAAAGCTGTAACTCTGTGAGATGAATTAACAGAACACAAAGCAGTTTCTCAGAAAGCTTCTTTTCAGTTTTTATCTTAGGATATTTCCTTTTTTCATAGCCCTCTAAGGGCTTCTAAATATCACTTTGCAAATTTCACAAGAGCAGTCTTAGCGAAAGACTTTTCCAGGGTAAAGCTGTAACTCTGAGAGGTGAATTAACACATCGCAAAGGAGTTTCTCAGAAAGCTTCTTTCCAGTTTTTAACTGAAGATTTTTCCTTCTTTACCATAGCCCTCTATAGGCTTCCAAATATCACTTTGCAAAATCCACAAGAACAGTCTTACCGAAAGGCTTCTTGGTGTGAAAGCTATAACTCTGTGAGATGAATTAACAGAACACAAAGCAGTTTCTCAGAAAGCTTCTTTCCACTTTTTAACTGAAGTTGTTTCGTTTTTCACCATAGACCCCTATGGGCTCCCAAATATCTCTTTGCAAATTCCACAAGAACAGTCTTAGCGAAAGGCCTCTTGAGGGGAAAGCTGTAACTCTGTGAGAGGAATTAACAGAACACAAAGCAGTTTCTCAGAAAGCTTCTTTTCAGTTTTTATCTTAGGATATTTCCTTTTTTCATAGCCCTCTAAGAGCTTCTAAATATCACTTTGCAAATTTCACAAAAGCAGTCTTAGCGAAAGGCTTTTCCAGGGGAAAGCTGTAACTCAGAGAGGTGAATTAACAGAACGCAAAGGAGTTTCTCAGAAAGCTTCTTTCCAGTTTTTAACTGAAGATATTTCATTCTTTACCATAGCCCTCTATAGGCTTCCAAATATCACTTTGCAAAATCCACAAGAACAGCCTTAGCGAAAGGCTTCTTGAGGGGCAAGCTGTAACTCCATGAGATCAATTAACAGAACACAAAGCGGTTTCTCAGAAAGTTTCTTTTCAGTTTCTATCTTAGGATATTTCCTTTTTCACCATAACCCTCTACGGGTTTCCAAATATCACTTTGCAAATTCCACAAGAACAGTCTTACCGAAAGGCTTCTTGGTGTGAAAGCTATAACCTTTTGAGATGAATTAACAGAACACAAAGCAGTTTCTCAGAAAGCTTTTTTCCAGCTTTTAACGGAAGACAGTTCCTTTTCCACCATAGCCCTCTACTTGCTTCACAATATCACTTTGCTAATTCTACAAGAACAGTCTTTGCGAAAGGCTTCTTGAGGGGAAAGCTGTAACACTGTGTGATCAATTAACGGAAAACAAAGCAGTCTCTCAGATCGTTTCTTTCCAGTTTTTAACGGAAGATATTTCCTTTTTCACCATAGACCTCTAAGGACTTCCAAATATCACTTTGCAAATCCCACAAGAAAAGTCTTAGCGAAAGGCTTCATGAGGGGAAACTGTAACTCTGTAAGACGATTTAACAGAACACAAAGCAGTTTCTCAGAAAGCTTCTTTCCAGTTTGTAACCGAAGATATTTCGTTTTTCACCGTAGCCCCCTATGGGCTTCCAAATATCACTTTGAATATTCCACCAAAACAGTCTTAGCGAAAGGCTTCTTGAGGTGAACGCTCTAACTCTGTGAGATGAATTAACAGAACAAAAAGCAGTTTCTCAGAAAGCTTCTTTCCGGTTTTTAACGGAAGAGATTTCCTTTTTCACCATAGCCCTCTGAGGGCTTCCAAATATCACTTTGCCAATCCCACAAGAACAGTCTTAGCGACAGGCTTCATGAGGGGAAAACTGTAACTCTGTAAGATGATTTAACAGAACACAAAGCAGTTTCTCAGAAAGCTTCTTTTCGGTTTTTATCTTAGGATATTTCCCTTTTCGCCATAATCCTCTATCGGATTCCAATATCACTTTGCGAATTCCACAAGAACAGTCTCAGTGAACGGCTTCTTGACGGTAAAGCTGTAACTGTGTGAGATGAATTAACAGACAAAGCAGTTTCTCAGAAAGCTTCTTTTCAGTTTTTATCTTAGGACAATTTCTTTTTCACCATAGCCTTATATGTGCTTCCAAATATCACTTTGCAATTTCCACAAGAACAAAGTTAGCGAAAGGCTTCTTCAGGGGAAAGCTGTAACTCTGTGTGATGAATTAAGAGAACACAAAGCAGTTTCTCAGAAAGCTTCTATCCAGTTTTTAACGGAAGATATTTCCTTTTTCTGCATAGACTTCTAACGGCTTCCAAATATCACCTTGCAAATTCCACAGGAACAGTCTTAGTGAACGGCTTGTTGTGGCAAAAGATATAACACTGTGAGATGAATTAAGAGAATACAATGCAGTTTCTCAGAAAGCTCCTTTTCCGTTTTTATCTTAGGAAATTACCTTTTTCACGATAATCCTCTATGGGCTTCCAATATCACTTTGCAAATTCCACAAGAACAGTCTTAGGAAAAGGCTTCTTGAGGGGAAAGCTGTAGCTCTGTGAGATGAATTAATAGAACACAAAGCAGTTTCTCAGAAAACTTCTTTCCAGTTTATATCGGAAGATATTTCCTTTTTCACCATATCCCTCAATTTGCTTCCAAATATCACTTTGCAAATTTCACAAGAACAGCATTAGCGAAGGGCTTCTTGAGACACGCTTTTTAGGGGAAAGCTGTAACTCTGTGAGTTGAATTAACAGAACACAAAGCAGGTTATCAGAGAGCTTGTTTACAGTTTTTAACGGAAGATATTTCCTTTTTCACCGTATCCCTCTATGGGCTTCCAAATATCACTTTGCAACATCCACAAGAACAGTCTTAGCGAAAGGCTTCCTGAGGGGAAAGCTGTAGCTCTGTGAGATTAATTAACAGAAAACAAAGCAGTTCCTCAGAAAGCTTCTTTCCAGTTTTTAACGGAAGAGATTTCCTTTTTCACCATATCCCTCTATGGGCTTTGAAATATCACTTTGCAAATTCCACAAGAACAGTCTTAGTGAACGCATTCTTGAGGGGAAAGCTGTAACTCTGTGAGATGAATTAAGAGAACACAGTGCAGTTTTTCAGAAAGCATCTTTTCGGTTTTTATGTTACGATATTTTCTTTTTCACCATAGCTCTCTAAGGGCTTCCAAATATCACTTTGCAAATTCCACAAGAACAGTCTTAGCGAAAGGCCTCTTGAGGGGAAAGCTGTAACTCTGTGAGACGAATTAACAGAACACAAAGCAGTTTCTCAGAAAGCTTCTTTTCAGTTTTTAATCTTAGCATATTTCCTTTTTTCATAGCCCTCTAAGGGCTTCTAAATATCACTTTGCAAATATCACAAGAGCAGTGTTAGCGAAAGGCTTTTCCAGGGGAAAGCTGTAACTCTGAGAGGTGAATTAACAGAAAGCAAAGGAGTTTCTCAGAAAGCTTCTTTCCAGTTTTTAACTGAAGATATTTCATTCTTTACCATAGCCCTCTATAGGCTTCCAAATATCACTTTGCAAAATCCACAAGAACAGCCTTAGCGAAAGGCTTCTTGAGGGGAAAGCTGTAACTCCGTGAGATCAATTAACAGAAAACAAAGCGGTTTCTCAGAAAGTTTCTTTTCAGTTTCTATCTTAGGATATTTCCTTTTTCACCATAACCCTCTACGGGTTTCCAAATATCACTTTGCAAATTAAACAAGAACAGTCTTACCGAAAGGCTTCTTGGTGTGAAAGCTATAACTCTGTGAGATGAATTAACAGAACACAAAGCAGTTTCTCAGAAAGCTTCTTTCCACTTTTTAACTGAAGTTGTTTCGTTTTTCACCATAGACCCCTATGGGCTCCCAAATATCACTTTGCAAATTCCACAAGAACAGTCTTAGCGAAAGGCCTCTTGAGGGGAAAGCTGTAACTCTGTGAGATGAATTAACAGAACACAAAGCAGTTTCTCAGAAAGCTTCTTTTCAGTTTTTATCTTAGGATATTTCCTTTTTTCATAGCCCTCTAAGGGCTTCTAAATATCACTTTGCAAATTTCACAAGAGCAGTCTTAGCGAAAGACTTTTCCAGGGTAAAGCTGTAACTCTGAGAGGTGAATTAACACATCGCAAAGGAGTTTCTCAGAAAGCTTCTTTCCAGTTTTTAACTGAAGATTTTTCCTTCTTTACCATAGCCCTCTATAGGCTTCCAAATATCACTTTGCAAAATCCACAAGAACAGTCTTACCGAAAGGCTTCTTGGTGTGAAAGCTATAACTCTGTGAGATGAATTAACAGAACACAAAGCAGTTTCTCAGAAAGCTTCTTTCCACTTTTTAACTGAAGTTGTTTCGTTTTTCACCATAGACCCCTATGGGCTCCCAAATATCTCTTTGCAAATTCCACAAGAACAGTCTTAGCGAAAGGCCTCTTGAGGGGAAAGCTGTAACTCTGTGAGATGAATTAACAGAACACAAAGCAGTTTCTCAGAAAGCTTCTTTTCAGTTTTTATCTTAGGATATTTCCTTTTTTCATAGCCCTCTAAGAGCTTCTAAATATCACTTTGCAAATTTCACAAAAGCAGTCTTAGCGAAAGGCTTTTCCAGGGGAAAGCTGTAACTCAGAGAGGTGAATTAACAGAACGCAAAGAAGTTTCTCAGAAAGCTTCTTTCCAGTTTTTAACTGAAGATATTTCATTCTTTACCATAGCCCTCTATAGGCTTCCAAATATCACTTTGCAAAATCCACAAGAACAGCCTTAGCGAAAGGCTTCTTGAGGGGAAAGCTGTAACTCCGTGAGATCAATTAACAGAACACAAAGCGGTTTCTCAGAAAGTTTCTTTTCAGTTTCTATCTTAGGATATTTCCTTTTTCACCATAACCCTCTACGGGTTTCCAAATATCACTTTGCAAATTCCACAAGAACAGTCTTACCGAAAGGCTTCTTGGTGTGAAAGCTATAACCTTTTGAGATGAATTAACAGAACACAAAGCAGTTTCTCAGAAAGCTTTTTTCCAGCTTTTAACGGAAGACAGTTCCTTTTCCACCATAGCCCTCTACTTGCTTCACAATATCACTTTGCTAATTCTACAAGAACAGTCTTTGCGAAAGGCTTCTTGAGGGGAAAGCTGTAACACTGTGTGATCAATTAACGGAAAACAAAGCAGTCTCTCAGATCGTTTCTTTCCAGTTTTTAACGGAAGATATTTCCTTTTTCACCATAGACCTCTAAGGACTTCCAAATATCACTTTGCAAATCCCACAAGAAAAGTCTTAGCGAAAGGCTTCATGAGGGGAAACTGTAACTCTGTAAGACGATTTAACAGAACACAAAGCAGTTTCTCAGAAAGCTTCTTTCCAGTTTGTAACCGAAGATATTTCGTTTTTCACCGTAGCCCCCTATGGGCTTCCAAATATCACTTTGAATATTCCACCAAAACAGTCTTAGCGAAAGGCTTCTTGAGGTGAACGCTCTAACTCTGTGAGATGAATTAACAGAACAAAAAGCAGTTTCTCAGAAAGCTTCTTTCCGGTTTTTAACGGAAGAGATTTCCTTTTTCACCATAGCCCTCTGAGGGCTTCCAAATATCACTTTGCCAATCCCACAAGAACAGTCTTAGCGACAGGCTTCATGAGGGGAAAACTGTAACTCTGTAAGATGATTTAACAGAACACAAAGCAGTTTCTCAGAAAGCTTCTTTTCGGTTTTTATCTTAGGATATTTCCCTTTTCGCCATAATCCTCTATCGGATTCCAATATCACTTTGCGAATTCCACAAGAACAGTCTCAGTGAACGGCTTCTTGACGGTAAAGCTGTAACTGTGTGAGATGAATTAACAGACAAAGCAGTTTCTCAGAAAGCTTCTTTTCAGTTTTTATCTTAGGACAATTTCTTTTTCACCATAGCCTTATATGTGCTTCCAAATATCACTTTGCAATTTCCACAAGAACAAAGTTAGCGAAAGGCTTCTTCAGGGGAAAGCTGTAACTCTGTGAGATGAATTAAGAGAACACAAAGCAGTTTCTCAGAAAGCTTCTATCCAGTTTTTAACGGAAGATATTTCCTTTTTCTGCATAGACTTCTAACGGCTTCCAAATATCACCTTGCAAATTCCACAGGAACAGTCTTAGTGAACGGCTTGTTGTGGCAAAAGATATAACACTGTGAGATGAATTAAGAGAATACAATGCAGTTTCTCAGAAAGCTCCTTTTCCGTTTTTATCTTAGGAAATTACCTTTTTCACGATAATCCTCTATGGGCTTCCAATATCACTTTGCAAATTCCACAAGAACAGTCTCAGTGAACGGCTTGTTTAGGGGAAAGCTTTAACTCTGTGAGATGAATTAAGAGAACACAGCGCAGTTTCTCATAAAGCTTCCTTTCGGTTTTTATCTTAAGATATTTTCTTTTTTGCCAGAGCCCCCTATGGGCTTCCAAATATCACTTTGCAAATTCCACAAGAATAGTCTTAGGGAAAGACTTCTTGAGGGGAAAGCTGTAACTCTCTGAGATCAATTAACAAAAAAAAAGCAGTTTCTCAGAAATCTTCTTTCAAGTTTTTAACGGAAGATATTTACTTTTTCACCAGAGCCCTCTATGGGCTTCCAAATATCACATTTCAAGTTCCACACGAACAGTCTTAGTGAAAGGCTTTTGGAGGAGAAAGCTTAAATCTGTAATATGAATTAACAGACAAAATCTGTTTTTCCGAAAGCTTCCTTCCCCTTTTTAACGGAAGATATTTCCTTTTTCACCATGGCCCTCAATGGGCTTCCAAATATCACTTTGCAAATTCCACAAGAACAGTGTTAGCGAAAGGCCTCTTGAGGGGAAAGCTGTAACTCTGTGAGATGAATTAACAGAACACAAAGCAGTTTCTCAGAAAGCTTCTTTTCAGTTTTTAATCTTAGCATATTTCCTTTTTTCATAGCCCTCTAAGGGCTTCTAAATATCACTTTGCAAATTTCACAAGAGCAGTCTTAGCGAAAGGCTTTTCCAGGGGAAAGCTGTAACTCTGAGAGGTGAATTAACAGAAAGCAAAGGAGTTTCTCAGAAAGCTTCTTTCCAGTTTTTAACTGAAGATATTTCATTCTTTACCATAGCCCTCTATAGGCTTCCAAATATCACTTTGCAAAATCCACAAGAACAGCCTTAGCGAAAGGCTTCTTGAGGGGAAAGCTGTAACTCCGTGAGATCAATTAACAGAAAACAAAGCGGTTTCTCAGAAAGTTTCTTTTCAGTTTCTATCTTAGGATATTTCCTTTTTCACCATAACCCTCTACGGGTTTCCAAATATCACTTTGCAAATTAAACAAGAACAGTCTTACCGAAAGGCTTCTTGGTGTGAAAGCTATAACTCTGTGAGATGAATTAACAGAACACAAAGCAGTTTCTCAGAAAGCTTCTTTCCACTTTTTAACTGAAGTTGTTTCGTTTTTCACCATAGACCCCTGTGGGCTCCCAAATATCACTTTGCAAATTCCACAAGAACAGTCTTAGCGAAAGGCCTCTTGAGGGGAAAGCTGTAACTCTGTGAGATGAATTAACAGAACACAAAGCAGTTTCTCAGAAAGCTTCTTTTCAGTTTTTATCTTAGGATATTTCCTTTTTTCATAGCCCTCTAAGGGCTTCTAAATATCACTTTGCAAATTTCACAAGAGCAGTCTTAGCGAAAGACTTTTCCAGGGTAAAGCTGTAACTCTGAGAGGTGAATTAACACATCGCAAAGGAGTTTCTCAGAAAGCTTCTTTCCAGTTTTTAACTGAAGATTTTTCCTTCTTTACCATAGCCCTCTATAGGCTTCCAAATATCACTTTGCAAAATCCACAAGAACAGTCTTACCGAAAGGCTTCTTGGTGTGAAAGCTATAACTCTGTGAGATGAATTAACAGAACACAAAGCAGTTTCTCAGAAAGCTTCTTTCCACTTTTTAACTGAAGTTGTTTCGTTTTTCACCATAGACCCCTATGGGCTCCCAAATATCTCTTTGCAAATTCCACAAGAACAGTCTTAGCGAAAGGCCTCTTGAGGGGAAAGCTGTAACACTGTGAGATGAATTAACAGAACACAAAGCAGTTTCTCAGAAAGCTTCTTTTCAGTTTTTATCTTAGGATATTTCCTTTTTTCATAGCCCTCTAAGAGCTTCTAAATATCACTTTGCAAATTTCACAAAAGCAGTCTTAGCGAAAGGCTTTTCCAGGGGAAAGCTGTAACTCAGAGAGGTGAATTAACAGAACGCAAAGGAGTTTCTCAGAAAGCTTCTTTCCAGTTTTTAACTGAAGATATTTCATTCTTTACCATAGCCCTCTATAGGCTTCCAAATATCACTTTGCAAAATCCACAAGAACAGCCTTAGCGAAAGGCTTCTTGAGGGGCAAGCTGTAACTCCGTGAGATCAATTAACAGAACACAAAGCGGTTTCTCAGAAAGTTTCTTTTCAGTTTCTATCTTAGGATATTTCCTTTTTCACCATAACCCTCTACGGGTTTCCAAATATCACTTTGCAAATTCCACAAGAACAGTCTTACCGAAAGGCTTCTTGGTGTGAAAGCTATAACCTTTTGAGATGAATTAACAGAACACAAAGCAGTTTCTCAGAAAGCTTTTTTCCAGCTTTTAACGGAAGACAGTTCCTTTTTCACCATAGCCCTCTACTTGCTTCACAATATCACTTTGCTAATTCTACAAGAACAGTCTTTGCGAAAGGCTTCTTGAGGGGAAAGCTGTAACACTGTGTGATCAATTAACGGAAAACAAAGCAGTCTCTCAGATCGTTTCTTTCCAGTTTTTAACGGAAGATATTTCCTTTTTCACCATAGACCTCTAAGGACTTCCAAATATCACTTTGCAAATCCCACAAGAAAAGTCTTAGCGAAAGGCTTCATGAGGGGAAACTGTAACTCTGTAAGACGATTTAACAGAACACAAAGCAGTTTCTCAGAAAGCTTCTTTCCAGTTTGTAACCGAAGATATTTCGTTTTTCACCGTAGCCCCCTATGGGCTTCCAAATATCACTTTGAATATTCCACCAAAACAGTCTTAGCGAAAGGCTTCTTGAGGTGAACGCTCTAACTCTGTGAGATGAATTAACAGAACAAAAAGCAGTTTCTCAGAAAGCTTCTTTCCGGTTTTTAACGGAAGAGATTTCCTTTTTCACCATAGCCCTCTGAGGGCTTCCAAATATCACTTTGCCAATCCCACAAGAACAGTCTTAGCGACAGGCTTCATGAGGGGAAAACTGTAACTCTGTAAGATGATTTAACAGAACACAAAGCAGTTTCTCAGAAAGCTTCTTTTCGGTTTTTATCTTAGGATATTTCCCTTTTCGCCATAATCCTCTATCGGATTCCAATATCACTTTGCGAATTCCACAAGAACAGTCTCAGTGAACGGCTTCTTGACGGTAAAGCTGTAACTGTGTGAGATGAATTAACAGACAAAGCAGTTTCTCAGAAAGCTTCTTTTCAGTTTTTATCTTAGGACAATTTCTTTTTCACCATAGCCTTATATGTGCTTCCAAATATCACTTTGCAATTTCCACAAGAACAAAGTTAGCGAAAGGCTTCTTCAGGGGAAAGCTGTAACTCTGTGTGATGAATTAAGAGAACACAAAGCAGTTTCTCAGAAAGCTTCTATCCAGTTTTTAACGGAAGATATTTCCTTTTTCTGCATAGACTTCTAACGGCTTCCAAATATCACCTTGCAAATTCCACAGGAACAGTCTTAGTGAACGGCTTGTTGTGGCAAAAGATATAACACTGTGAGATGAATTAAGAGAATACAATGCAGTTTCTCAGAAAGCTCCTTTTCCGTTTTTATCTTAGGAAATTACCTTTTTCACGATAATCCTCTATGGGCTTCCAATATCACTTTGCAAATTCCACAAGAACAGTCTCAGTGAACGGCTTGTTTAGGGGAAAGCTTTAACTCTGTGAGATGAATTAAGAGAACACAGCGCAGTTTCTCATAAAGCTTCCTTTCGGTTTTTATCTTAAGATATTTTCTTGTTTGCCAGAGCCCCCTATGGGCTTCCAAATATCACTTTGCAAATTCCACAAGAATAGTCTTAGGGAAAGACTTCTTGAGGGGAAAGCTGTAACTCTCTGAGATCAATTAACAAAAAAAAAGGAGTTTCTCAGAAATCTTCTTTCAAGTTTTTAACGGAAGATATTTACTTTTTCACCAGAGCCCTCTATGGGCTTCCAAATATCACATTTCAAGTTCCACACGAACAGTCTTAGTGAAAGGCTTTTGGAGGAGAAAGCTTAAATCTGTAATATGAATTAACAGACAAAATCTGTTTTTCCGAAAGCTTCTTTCCCCTTTTTAACGGAAGATATTTCCTTTTTCACCATGGCCCTCAATGGGCTTCCAAATATCACTTTGCAAATTCCACAAGAACAGTCTTAGCGAAAGGCCTCTTGAGGGGAAAGCTGTAACTCTGTGAGATGAATTAACAGAACACAAAGCAGTTTCTCAGAAAGCTTCTTTTCAGTTTTTAATCTTAGCATATTTCCTTTTTTCATAGCCCTCTAAGGGCTTCTAAATATCACTTTGCAAATTTCACAAGAGCAGTCTTAGCGAAAGGCTTTTCCAGGGGAAAGCTGTAACTCTGAGAGGTGAATTAACAGAAAGCAAAGGAGTTTCTCAGAAAGCTTCTTTCCAGTTTTTAACTGAAGATATTTCATTCTTTACCATAGCCCTCTATAGGCTTCCAAATATCACTTTGTAAAATCCACAAGAACAGCCTTAGCGAAAGGCTTCTTGAGGGGAAAGCTGTAACTCCGTGAGATCAATTAACAGAAAACAAAGCGGTTTCTCAGAAAGTTTCTTTTCAGTTTCTATCTTAGGATATTTCCTTTTTCACCATAACCCTCTACGGGTTTCCAAATATCACTTTGCAAATTAAACAAGAACAGTCTTACCGAAAGGCTTCTTGGTGTGAAAGCTATAACTCTGTGAGATGAATTAACAGAACACAAAGCAGTTTCTCAGAAAGCTTCTTTCCACTTTTTAACTGAAGTTGTTTCGTTTTTCACCATAGACCCCTATGGGCTCCCAAATATGACTTTGCAAATTCCACAAGAACAGTCTTAGCGAAAGGCCTCTTGAGGGGAAAGCTGTAACTCTGTGAGATGAATTAACAGAACACAAAGCAGTTTCTCAGAAAGCTTCTTTTCAGTTTTTATCTTAGGATATTTCCTTTTTTCATAGCCCTCTAAGGGCTTCTAAATATCACTTTGCAAATTTCACAAGAGCAGTCTTAGCGAAAGACTTTTCCAGGGTAAAGCTGTAACTCTGAGAGGTGAATTAACACATCGCAAAGGAGTTTCTCAGAAAGCTTCTTTCCAGTTTTTAACTGAAGATTTTTCCTTCTTTACCATAGCCCTCTATAGGCTTCCAAATATCACTTTGCAAAATCCACAAGAACAGTCTTACCGAAAGGCTTCTTGGTGTGAAAGCTATAACTCTGTGAGATGAATTAACAGAACACAAAGCAGTTTCTCAGAAAGCTTCTTTCCACTTTTTAACTGAAGTTGTTTCGTTTTTCACCATAGACCCCTATGGGCTCCCAAATATCTCTTTGCAAATTCCACAAGAACAGTCTTAGCGAAAGGCCTCTTGAGGGGAAAGCTGTAACTCTGTGAGATGAATTAACAGAACACAAAGCAGTTTCTCAGAAAGCTTCTTTTCAGTTTTTATCTTAGGATATTTCCTTTTTTCATAGCCCTCTAAGAGCTTCTAAATATCACTTTGCAAATTTCACAAAAGCAGTCTTAGCGAAAGGCTTTTCCAGGGGAAAGCTGTAACTCAGAGAGGTGAATTAACAGAACGCAAAGAAGTTTCTCAGAAAGCTTCTTTCCAGTTTTTAACTGAAGATATTTCATTCTTTACCATAGCCCTCTATAGGCTTCCAAATATCACTTTGCAAAATCCACAAGAACAGCCTTAGCGAAAGGCTTCTTGAGGGGCAAGCTGTAACTCCGTGAGATCAATTAACAGAACACAAAGCGGTTTCTCAGAAAGTTTCTTTTCAGTTTCTATCTTAGGATATTTCCTTTTTCACCATAACCCTCTACGGGTTTCCAAATATCACTTTGCAAATTCCACAAGAACAGTCTTACCGAAAGGCTTCTTGGTGTGAAAGCTATAACCTTTTGAGATGAATTAACAGAACACAAAGCAGTTTCTCAGAAAGCTTTTTTCCAGCTTTTAACGGAAGACAGTTCCTTTTTCACCATAGCCCTCTACTTGCTTCACAATATCACTTTGCTAATTCTACAAGAACAGTCTTTGCGAAAGGCTTCTTGAGGGGAAAGCTGTAACACTGTGTGATCAATTAACGGAAAACAAAGCAGTCTCTCAGATCGTTTCTTTCCAGTTTTTAACGGAAGATATTTCCTTTTTCACCATAGACCTCTAAGGACTTCCAAATATCACTTTGCAAATCCCACAAGAAAAGTCTTAGCGAAAGGCTTCATGAGGGGAAACTGTAACTCTGTAAGACGATTTAACAGAACACAAAGCAGTTTCTCAGAAAGCTTCTTTCCAGTTTGTAACCGAAGATATTTCGTTTTTCACCGTAGCCCCCTATGGGCTTCCAAATATCACTTTGAATATTCCACCAAAACAGTCTTAGCGAAAGGCTTCTTGAGGTGAACGCTCTAACTCTGTGAGATGAATTAACAGAACAAAAAGCAGTTTCTCAGAAAGCTTCTTTCCGGTTTTTAATGGAAGAGATTTCCTTTTTCACCATAGCCCTCTGAGGGCTTCCAAATATCACTTTGCCAATCCCACAAGAACAGTCTTAGCGACAGGCTTCATGAGGGGAAAACTGTAACTCTGTAAGATGATTTAACAGAACACAAAGCAGTTTCTCAGAAAGCTTCTTTTCGGTTTTTATCTTAGGATATTTCCCTTTTCGCCATAATCCTCTATCGGATTCCAATATCACTTTGCGAATTCCACAAGAACAGTCTCAGTGAACGGCTTCTTGACGGTAAAGCTGTAACTGTGTGAGATGAATTAACAGACAAAGCAGTTTCTCAGAAAGCTTCTTTTCAGTTTTTATCTTAGGACAATTTCTTTTTCACCATAGCCTTATATGTGCTTCCAAATATCACTTTGCAATTTCCACAAGAACAAAGTTAGCGAAAGGCTTCTTCAGGGGAAAGCTGTAACTCTGTGAGATGAATTAAGAGAACACAAAGCAGTTTCTCAGAAAGCTTCTATCCAGTTTTTAACGGAAGATATTTCCTTTTTCTGCATAGACTTCTAACGGCTTCCAAATATCACCTTGCAAATTCCACAGGAACAGTCTTAGTGAACGGCTTGTTGTGGCAAAAGATATAACACTGTGAGATGAATTAAGAGAATACAATGCAGTTTCTCAGAAAGCTCCTTTTCCGTTTTTATCTTAGGAAATTACCTTTTTCACGATAATCCTCTATGGGCTTCCAATATCACTTTGCAAATTCCACAAGAACAGTCTCAGTGAACGGCTTGTTTAGGGGAAAGCTTTAACTCTGTGAGATGAATTAAGAGAACACAGCGCAGTTTCTCATAAAGCTTCCTTTCGGTTTTTATCTTAAGATATTTTCTTTTTTGCCAGAGCCCCCTATGGGCTTCCAAATATCACTTTGCAAATTCCACAAGAATAGTCTTAGGGAAAGACTTCTTGAGGGGAAAGCTGTAACTCTCTGAGATCAATTAACAAAAAAAAAAGCAGTTTCTCAGAAATCTTCTTTCAAGTTTTTAACGGAAGATATTTACTTTTTCACCAGAGCCCTCTATGGGCTTCCAAATATCACATTTCAAGTTCCACACGAACAGTCTTAGTGAAAGGCTTTTGGAGGAGAAAGCTTAAATCTGTAATATGAATTAACAGACAAAATCTGTTTTTCCGAAAGCTTCCTTCCCCTTTTTAACGGAAGATATTTCCTTTTTCACCATGGCCCTCAATGGGCTTCCAAATATCACTTTGCAAATTCCACAAGAACAGTCTTAGCGAAAGGCCTCTTGAGGGGAAAGCTGTAACTCTGTGAGATGAATTAACAGAACACAAAGCAGTTTCTCAGAAAGCTTCTTTTCAGTTTTTAATCTTAGCATATTTCCTTTTTTCATAGCCCTCTAAGGGCTTCTAAATATCACTTTGCAAATTTCACAAGAGCAGTCTTAGCGAAAGGCTTTTCCAGGGGAAAGCTGTAACTCTGAGAGGTGAATTAACAGAAAGCAAAGGAGTTTCTCAGAAAGCTTCTTTCCAGTTTTTAACTGAAGATATTTCATTCTTTACCATAGCCCTCTATAGGCTTCCAAATATCACTTTGCAAAATCCACAAGAACAGCCTTAGCGAAAGGCTTCTTGAGGGGAAAGCTGTAACTCCGTGAGATCAATTAACAGAAAACAAAGCGGTTTCTCAGAAAGTTTCTTTTCAGTTTCTATCTTAGGATATTTCCTTTTTCACCATAACCCTCTACGGGTTTCCAAATATCACTTTGCAAATTAAACAAGAACAGTCTTACCGAAAGGCTTCTTGGTGTGAAAGCTATAACTCTGTGAGATGAATTAACAGAACACAAAGCAGTTTCTCAGAAAGCTTCTTTCCACTTTTTAACTGAAGTTGTTTCGTTTTTCACCATAGACCCCTATGGGCTCCCAAATATCACTTTGCAAATTCCACAAGAACAGTCTTAGCGAAAGGCCTCTTGAGGGGAAAGCTGTAACTCTGTGAGATGAATTAACAGAACACAAAGCAGTTTCTCAGAAAGCTTCTTTTCAGTTTTTATCTTAGGATATTTCCTTTTTTCATAGCCCTCTAAGGGCTTCTAAATATCACTTTGCAAATTTCACAAGAGCAGTCTTAGCGAAAGACTTTTCCAGGGTAAAGCTGTAACTCTGAGAGGTGAATTAACACATCGCAAAGGAGTTTCTCAGAAAGCTTCTTTCCAGTTTTTAACTGAAGATTTTTCCTTCTTTACCATAGCCCTCTATAGGCTTCCAAATATCACTTTGCAAAATCCACAAGAACAGTCTTACCGAAAGGCTTCTTGGTGTGAAAGCTATAACTCTGTGAGATGAATTAACAGAACACAAAGCAGTTTCTCAGAAAGCTTCTTTCCACTTTTTAACTGAAGTTGTTTCGTTTTTCACCATAGACCCCTATGGGCTCCCAAATATCTCTTTGCAAATTCCACAAGAACAGTCTTAGCGAAAGGCCTCTTGAGGGGAAAGCTGTAACTCTGTGAGATGAATTAACAGAACACAAAGCAGTTTCTCAGAAAGCTTCTTTTCAGTTTTTATCTTAGGATATTTCCTTTTTTCATAGCCCTCTAAGAGCTTCTAAATATCACTTTGCAAATTTCACAAAAGCAGTCTTAGCGAAAGGCTTTTCCAGGGGAAAGCTGTAACTCAGAGAGGTGAATTAACAGAACGCAAAGAAGTTTCTCAGAAAGCTTCTTTCCAGTTTTTAACTGAAGATATTTCATTCTTTACCATAGCCCTCTATAGGCTTCCAAATATCACTTTGCAAAATCCACAAGAACAGCCTTAGCGAAAGGCTTCTTGAGGGGAAAGCTGTAACTCCGTGAGATCAATTAACAGAACACAAAGCGGTTTCTCAGAAAGTTTCTTTTCAGTTTCTATCTTAGGATATTTCCTTTTTCACCATAACCCTCTACGGGTTTCCAAATATCACTTTGCAAATTCCACAAGAACAGTCTTACCGAAAGGCTTCTTGGTGTGAAAGCTATAACCTTTTGAGATGAATTAACAGAACACAAAGCAGTTTCTCAGAAAGCTTTTTTCCAGCTTTTAACGGAAGACAGTTCCTTTTCCACCATTGCCCTCTACTTGCTTCACAATATCACTTTGCTAATTCTACAAGAACAGTCTTTGCGAAAGGCTTCTTGAGGGGAAAGCTGTAACACTGTGTGATCAATTAACGGAAAACAAAGCAGTCTCTCAGATCGTTTCTTTCCAGTTTTTAATGGAAGATATTTCCTTTTTCACCATAGACCTCTAAGGACTTCCAAATATCACTTTGCAAATCCCACAAGAAAAGTCTTAGCGAAAGGCTTCATGAGGGGAAACTGTAACTCTGTAAGACGATTTAACAGAACACAAAGCAGTTTCTCAGAAAGCTTCTTTCCAGTTTGTAACCGAAGATATTTCGTTTTTCACCGTAGCCCCCTATGGGCTTCCAAATATCACTTTGAATATTCCACCAAAACAGTCTTAGCGAAAGGCTTCTTGAGGTGAATGCTCTAACTCTGTGAGATGAATTAACAGAACAAAAAGCAGTTTCTCAGAAAGCTTCTTTCCGGTTTTTAACGGAAGAGATTTCCTTTTTCACCATAGCCCTCTGAGGGCTTCCAAATATCACTTTGCCAATCCCACAAGAACAGTCTTAGCGACAGGCTTCATGAGGGGAAAACTGTAACTCTGTAAGATGATTTAACAGAACACAAAGCAGTTTCTCAGAAAGCTTCTTTTCGGTTTTTATCTTAGGATATTTCCCTTTTCGCCATAATCCTCTATCGGATTCCAATATCACTTTGCGAATTCCACAAGAACAGTCTCAGTGAACGGCTTCTTGACGGTAAAGCTGTAACTGTGTGAGATGAATTAACAGACAAAGCAGTTTCTCAGAAAGCTTCTTTTCAGTTTTTATCTTAGGACAATTTCTTTTTCACCATAGCCTTATATGTGCTTCCAAATATCACTTTGCAATTTCCACAAGAACAAAGTTAGCGAAAGGCTTCTTCAGGGGAAAGCTGTAACTCTGTGAGATGAATTAAGAGAACACAAAGCAGTTTCTCAGAAAGCTTCTATCCAGTTTTTAACGGAAGATATTTCCTTTTTCTGCATAGACTTCTAACGGCTTCCAAATATCACCTTGCAAATTCCACAGGAACAGTCTTAGTGAACGGCTTGTTGTGGCAAAAGATATAACACTGTGAGATGAATTAAGAGAATACAATGCAGTTTCTCAGAAAGCTCCTTTTCCGTTTTTATCTTAGGAAATTACCTTTTTCACGATAATCCTCTATGGGCTTCCAATATCACTTTGCAAATTCCACAAGAACAGTCTCAGTGAACGGCTTGTTTAGGGGAAAGCTTTAACTCTGTGAGATGAATTAAGAGAACACAGCGCAGTTTCTCATAAAGCTTCCTTTCGGTTTTTATCTTAAGATATTTTCTTTTTTGCCAGAGCCCCTATGGGCTTCCAAATATCACTTTGCAAATTCCACAAGAATAGTCTTAGGGAAAGACTTCTTGAGGGGAAAGCTGTAACTCTCTGAGATCAATTAACAAAAAAAAAGCAGTTTCTCAGAAATCTTCTTTCAAGTTTTTAACGGAAGATATTTACTTTTTCACCAGAGCCCTCTATGGGCTTCCAAATATCACATTTCAAGTTCCACACGAACAGTCTTAGTGAAAGGCTTTTGGAGGAGAAAGCTTAAATCTGTAATATGAATTAACAGACAAAATCTGTTTTTCCGAAAGCTTCCTTCCCCTTTTTAACGGAAGATATTTCCTTTTTCACCATGGCCCTCAATGGGCTTCCAAATATCACTTTGCAAATTCCACAAGAACAGTGTTAGCGAAAGGCCTCTTGAGGGGAAAGCTGTAACTCTGTGAGATGAATTAACAGAACACAAAGCAGTTTCTCAGAAAGCTTCTTTTCAGTTTTTAATCTTAGCATATTTCCTTTTTTCATAGCCCTCTAAGGGCTTCTAAATATCACTTTGCAAATTTCACAAGAGCAGTCTTAGCGAAAGGCTTTTCCAGGGGAAAGCTGTAACTCTGAGAGGTGAATTAACAGAAAGCAAAGGAGTTTCTCAGAAAGCTTCTTTCCAGTTTTTAACTGAAGATATTTCATTCTTTACCATAGCCCTCTATAGGCTTCCAAATATCACTTTGCAAAATCCACAAGAACAGCCTTAGCGAAAGGCTTCTTGAGGGGAAAGCTGTAACTCCGTGAGATCAATTAACAGAAAACAAAGCGGTTTCTCAGAAAGTTTCTTTTCAGTTTCTATCTTAGGATATTTCCTTTTTCACCATAACCCTCTACGGGTTTCCAAATATCACTTTGCAAATTAAACAAGAACAGTCTTACCGAAAGGCTTCTTGGTGTGAAAGCTATAACTCTGTGAGATGAATTAACAGAACACAAAGCAGTTTCTCAGAAAGCTTCTTTCCACTTTTTAACTGAAGTTGTTTCGTTTTTCACCATAGACCCCTGTGGGCTCCCAAATATCACTTTGCAAATTCCACAAGAACTGTCTTAGCGAAAGGCCTCTTGAGGGGAAAGCTGTAACTCTGTGAGATGAATTAACAGAACACAAAGCAGTTTCTCAGAAAGCTTCTTTTCAGTTTTTATCTTAGGATATTTCCTTTTTTCATAGCCCTCTAAGGGCTTCTAAATATCACTTTGCAAATTTCACAAGAGCAGTCTTAGCGAAAGACTTTTCCAGGGTAAAGCTGTAACTCTGAGAGGTGAATTAACACATCGCAAAGGAGTTTCTCAGAAAGCTTCTTTCCAGTTTTTAACTGAAGATTTTTCCTTCTTTACCATAGCCCTCTATAGGCTTCCAAATATCACTTTGCAAAATCCACAAGAACAGTCTTACCGAAAGGCTTCTTGGTGTGAAAGCTATAACTCTGTGAGATGAATTAACAGAACACAAAGCAGTTTCTCAGAAAGCTTCTTTCCACTTTTTAACTGAAGTTGTTTCGTTTTTCACCATAGACCCCTATGGGCTCCCAAATATCTCTTTGCAAATTCCACAAGAACAGTCTTAGCGAAAGGCCTCTTGAGGGGAAAGCTGTAACTCTGTGAGATGAATTAACAGAACACAAAGCAGTTTCTCAGAAAGCTTCTTTTCAGTTTTTATCTTAGGATATTTCCTTTTTTCATAGCCCTCTAAGAGCTTCTAAATATCACTTTGCAAATTTCACAAAAGCAGTCTTAGCGAAAGGCTTTTCCAGGGGAAAGCTGTAACTCAGAGAGGTGAATTAACAGAACGCAAAGAAGTTTCTCAGAAAGCTTCTTTCCAGTTTTTAACTGAAGATATTTCATTCTTTACCATAGCCCTCTATAGGCTTCCAAATATCACTTTGCAAAATCCACAAGAACAGCCTTAGTGAAAGGCTTCTTGAGGGGAAAGCTGTAACTCCGTGAGATCAATTAACAGAACACAAAGCGGTTTCTCAGAAAGTTTCTTTTCAGTTTCTATCTTAGGATATTTCCTTTTTCACCATAACCCTCTACGGGTTTCCAAATATCACTTTGCAAATTCCACAAGAACAGTCTTACCGAAAGGCTTCTTGGTGTGAAAGCTATAACCTTTTGAGATGAATTAACAGAACACAAAGCAGTTTCTCAGAAAGCTTTTTTCCAGCTTTTAACGGAAGACAGTTCCTTTTTCACCATAGCCCTCTACTTGCTTCACAATATCACTTTGCTAATTCTACAAGAACAGTCTTTGCGAAAGGCTTCTTGAGGGGAAAGCTGTAACACTGTGTGATCAATTAACGGAAAACAAAGCAGTCTCTCAGATCGTTTCTTTCCAGTTTTTAACGGAAGATATTTCCTTTTTCACCATAGACCTCTAAGGACTTCCAAATATCACTTTGCAAATCCCACAAGAAAAGTCTTAGCGAAAGGCTTCATGAGGGGAAACTGTAACTCTGTAAGACGATTTAACAGAACACAAAGCAGTTTCTCAGAAAGCTTCTTTCCAGTTTGTAACCGAAGATATTTCGTTTTTCACCGTAGCCCCCTATGGGCTTCCAAATATCACTTTGAATATTCCACCAAAACAGTCTTAGCGAAAGGCTTCTTGAGGTGAACGCTCTAACTCTGTGAGATGAATTAACAGAACAAAAAGCAGTTTCTCAGAAAGCTTCTTTCCGGTTTTTAACGGAAGAGATTTCCTTTTTCACCATAGCCCTCTGAGGGCTTCCAAATATCACTTTGCCAATCCCACAAGAACAGTCTTAGCGACAGGCTTCATGAGGGGAAAACTGTAACTCTGTAAGATGATTTAACAGAACACAAAGCAGTTTCTCAGAAAGCTTCTTTTCGGTTTTTATCTTAGGATATTTCCCTTTTCGCCATAATCCTCTATCGGATTCCAATATCACTTTGCGAATTCCACAAGAACAGTCTCAGTGAACGGCTTCTTGACGGTAAAGCTGTAACTGTGTGAGATGAATTAACAGACAAAGCAGTTTCTCAGAAAGCTTCTTTTCAGTTTTTATCTTAGGACAATTTCTTTTTCACCATAGCCTTATATGTGCTTCCAAATATCACTTTGCAATTTCCACAAGAACAAAGTTAGCGAAAGGCTTCTTCAGGGGAAAGCTGTAACTCTGTGAGATGAATTAAGAGAACACAAAGCAGTTTCTCAGAAAGCTTCTATCCAGTTTTTAACGGAAGATATTTCCTTTTTCTGCATAGACTTCTAACGGCTTCCAAATATCACCTTGCAAATTCCACAGGAACAGTCTTAGTGAACGGCTTGTTGTGGCAAAAGATATAACACTGTGAGATGAATTAAGAGAATACAATGCAGTTTCTCAGAAAGCTCCTTTTCCGTTTTTATCTTAGGAAATTACCTTTTTCACGATAATCCTCTATGGGCTTCCAATATCACTTTGCAAATTCCACAAGAACAGTCTCAGTGAACGGCTTGTTTAGGGGAAAGCTTTAACTCTGTGAGATGAATTAAGAGAACACAGCGCAGTTTCTCATAAAGCTTCCTTTCGGTTTTTATCTTAAGATATTTTCTTTTTTGCCAGAGCCCCCTATGGGCTTCCAAATATCACTTTGCAAATTCCACAAGAATAGTCTTAGGGAAAGACTTCTTGAGGGGAAAGCTGTAACTCTCTGAGATCAATTAACAAAAAAAAAGCAGTTTCTCAGAAATCTTCTTTCAAGTTTTTAACGGAAGATACTCACTTTTTCACCAGAGCCCTCTATGGGCTTCCAAATATCACATTTCAAGTTCCACACGAACAGTCTTAGTGAAAGGCTTTTGGAGGAGAAAGCTTAAATCTGTAATATGAATTAACAGACAAAATCTGTTTTTCCGAAAGCTTCCTTCCCCTTTTTAACGGAAGATATTTCCTTTTTCACCATGGCCCTCAATGGGCTTCCAAATATCACTTTGCAAATTCCACAAGAACAGTCTTAGCGAAAGGCCTCTTGAGGGGAAAGCTGTAACTCTGTGAGATGAATTAACAGAACACAAAGCAGTTTCTCAGAAAGCTTCTTTTCAGTTTTTAATCTTAGCATATTTCCTTTTTTCATAGCCCTCTAAGGGCTTCTAAATATCACTTTGCAAATTTCACAAGAGCAGTCTTAGCGAAAGGCTTTTCCAGGGGAAAGCTGTAACTCTGAGAGGTGAATTAACAGAAAGCAAAGGAGTTTCTCAGAAAGCTTCTTTCCAGTTTTTAACTGAAGATATTTCATTCTTTACCATAGCCCTCTATAGGCTTCCAAATATCACTTTGCAAAATCCACAAGAACAGCCTTAGCGAAAGGCTTCTTGAGGGGAAAGCTGTAACTCCGTGAGATCAATTAACAGAAAACAAAGCGGTTTCTCAGAAAGTTTCTTTTCAGTTTCTATCTTAGGATATTTCCTTTTTCACCATAACCCTCTACGGGTTTCCAAATATCACTTTGCAAATTAAACAAGAACAGTCTTACCGAAAGGCTTCTTGGTGTGAAAGCTATAACTCTGTGAGATGAATTAACAGAACACAAAGCAGTTTCTCAGAAAGCTTCTTTCCACTTTTTAACTGAAGTTGTTTCGTTTTTCACCATAGACCCCTGTGGGCTCCCAAATATCACTTTGCAAATTCCACAAGAACAGTCTTAGCGAAAGGCCTCTTGAGGGGAAAGCTGTAACTCTGTGAGATGAATTAACAGAACACAAAGCAGTTTCTCAGAAAGCTTCTTTTCAGTTTTTATCTTAGGATATTTCCTTTTTTCATAGCCCTCTAAGGGCTTCTAAATATCACTTTGCAAATTTCACAAGAGCAGTCTTAGCGAAAGACTTTTCCAGGGTAAAGCTGTAACTCTGAGAGGTGAATTAACACATCGCAAAGGAGTTTCTCAGAAAGCTTCTTTCCAGTTTTTAACTGAAGATTTTTCCTTCTTTACCATAGCCCTCTATAGGCTTCCAAATATCACTTTGCAAAATCCACAAGAACAGTCTTACCGAAAGGCTTCTTGGTGTGAAAGCTATAACTCTGTGAGATGAATTAACAGAACACAAAGCAGTTTCTCAGAAAGCTTCTTTCCACTTTTTAACTGAAGTTGTTTCGTTTTTCACCATAGACCCCTATGGGCTCCCAAATATCTCTTTGCAAATTCCACAAGAACAGTCTTAGCGAAAGGCCTCTTGAGGGGAAAGCTGTAACTCTGTGAGATGAATTAACAGAACACAAAGCAGTTTCTCAGAAAGCTTCTTTTCAGTTTTTATCTTAGGATATTTCCTTTTTTCATAGCCCTCTAAGAGCTTCTAAATATCACTTTGCAAATTTCACAAAAGCAGTCTTAGCGAAAGGCTTTTCCAGGGGAAAGCTGTAACTCAGAGAGGTGAATTAACAGAACGCAAAGAAGTTTCTCAGAAAGCTTCTTTCCAGTTTTTAACTGAAGATATTTCATTCTTTACCATAGCCCTCTATAGGCTTCCAAATATCACTTTGCAAAATCCACAAGAACAGCCTTAGTGAAAGGCTTCTTGAGGGGAAAGCTGTAACTCCGTGAGATCAATTAACAGAACACAAAGCGGTTTCTCAGAAAGTTTCTTTTCAGTTTCTATCTTAGGATATTTCCTTTTTCACCATAACCCTCTACGGGTTTCCAAATATCACTTTGCAAATTCCACAAGAACAGTCTTACCGAAAGGCTTCTTGGTGTGAAAGCTATAACCTTTTGAGATGAATTAACAGAACACAAAGCAGTTTCTCAGAAAGCTTTTTTCCAGCTTTTAACGGAAGACAGTTCCTTTTTCACCATAGCCCTCTACTTGCTTCACAATATCACTTTGCTAATTCTACAAGAACAGTCTTTGCGAAAGGCTTCTTGAGGGGAAAGCTGTAACACTGTGTGATCAATTAACGGAAAACAAAGCAGTCTCTCAGATCGTTTCTTTCCAGTTTTTAACGGAAGATATTTCCTTTTTCACCATAGACCTCTAAGGACTTCCAAATATCACTTTGCAAATCCCACAAGAAAAGTCTTAGCGAAAGGCTTCATGAGGGGAAACTGTAACTCTGTAAGACGATTTAACAGAACACAAAGCAGTTTCTCAGAAAGCTTCTTTCCAGTTTGTAACCGAAGATATTTCGTTTTTCACCGTAGCCCCCTATGGGCTTCCAAATATCACTTTGAATATTCCACCAAAACAGTCTTAGCGAAAGGCTTCTTGAGGTGAACGCTCTAACTCTGTGAGATGAATTAACAGAACAAAAAGCAGTTTCTCAGAAAGCTTCTTTCCGGTTTTTAATGGAAGAGATTTCCTTTTTCACCATAGCCCTCTGAGGGCTTCCAAATATCACTTTGCCAATCCCACAAGAACAGTCTTAGCGACAGGCTTCATGAGGGGAAAACTGTAACTCTGTAAGATGATTTAACAGAACACAAAGCAGTTTCTCAGAAAGCTTCTTTTCGGTTTTTATCTTAGGATATTTCCCTTTTCGCCATAATCCTCTATCGGATTCCAATATCACTTTGCGAATTCCACAAGAACAGTCTCAGTGAACGGCTTCTTGACGGTAAAGCTGTAACTGTGTGAGATGAATTAACAGACAAAGCAGTTTCTCAGAAAGCTTCTTTTCAGTTTTTATCTTAGGACAATTTCTTTTTCACCATAGCCTTATATGTGCTTCCAAATATCACTTTGCAATTTCCACAAGAACAAAGTTAGCGAAAGGCTTCTTCAGGGGAAAGCTGTAACTCTGTGAGATGAATTAAGAGAACACAAAGCAGTTTCTCAGAAAGCTTCTATCCAGTTTTTAACGGAAGATATTTCCTTTTTCTGCATAGACTTCTAACGGCTTCCAAATATCACCTTGCAAATTCCACAGGAACAGTCTTAGTGAACGGCTTGTTGTGGCAAAAGATATAACACTGTGAGATGAATTAAGAGAATACAATGCAGTTTCTCAGAAAGCTCCTTTTCCGTTTTTATCTTAGGAAATTACCTTTTTCACGATAATCCTCTATGGGCTTCCAATATCACTTTGCAAATTCCACAAGAACAGTCTCAGTGAACGGCTTGTTTAGGGGAAAGCTTTAACTCTGTGAGATGAATTAAGAGAACACAGCGCAGTTTCTCATAAAGCTTCCTTTCGGTTTTTATCTTAAGATATTTTCTTTTTTGCCAGAGCCCCCTATGGGCTTCCAAATATCACTTTGCAAATTCCACAAGAATAGTCTTAGGGAAAGACTTCTTGAGGGGAAAGCTGTAACTCTCTGAGATCAATTAACAAAAAAAAAGCAGTTTCTCAGAAATCTTCTTTCAAGTTTTTAACGGAAGATATTTACTTTTTCACCAGAGCCCTCTATGGGCTTCCAAATATCACATTTCAAGTTCCACACGAACAGTCTTAGTGAAAGGCTTTTGGAGGAGAAAGCTTAAATCTGTAATATGAATTAACAGACAAAATCTGTTTTTCCGAAAGCTTCCTTCCCCTTTTTAACGGAAGATATTTCCTTTTTCACCATGGCCCTCAATGGGCTTCCAAATATCACTTTGCAAATTCCACAAGAACAGTGTTAGCGAAAGGCCTCTTGAGGGGAAAGCTGTAACTCTGTGAGATGAATTAACAGAACACAAAGCAGTTTCTCAGAAAGCTTCTTTTCAGTTTTTAATCTTAGCATATTTCCTTTTTTCATAGCCCTCTAAGGGCTTCTAAATATCACTTTGCAAATTTCACAAGAGCAGTCTTAGCGAAAGGCTTTTCCAGGGGAAAGCTGTAACTCTGAGAGGTGAATTAACAGAAAGCAAAGGAGTTTCTCAGAAAGCTTCTTTCCAGTTTTTAACTGAAGATATTTCATTCTTTACCATAGCCCTCTATAGGCTTCCAAATATCACTTTGCAAAATCCACAAGAACAGCCTTAGCGAAAGGCTTCTTGAGGGGAAAGCTGTAACTCCGTGAGATCAATTAACAGAAAACAAAGCGGTTTCTCAGAAAGTTTCTTTTCAGTTTCTATCTTAGGATATTTCCTTTTTCACCATAACCCTCTACGGGTTTCCAAATATCACTTTGCAAATTAAACAAGAACAGTCTTACCGAAAGGCTTCTTGGTGTGAAAGCTATAACTCTGTGAGATGAATTAACAGAACACAAAGCAGTTTCTCAGAAAGCTTCTTTCCACTTTTTAACTGAAGTTGTTTCGTTTTTCACCATAGACCCCTGTGGGCTCCCAAATATCACTTTGCAAATTCCACAAGAACTGTCTTAGCGAAAGGCCTCTTGAGGGGAAAGCTGTAACTCTGTGAGATGAATTAACAGAACACAAAGCAGTTTCTCAGAAAGCTTCTTTTCAGTTTTTATCTTAGGATATTTCCTTTTTTCATAGCCCTCTAAGGGCTTCTAAATATCACTTTGCAAATTTCACAAGAGCAGTCTTAGCGAAAGACTTTTCCAGGGTAAAGCTGTAACTCTGAGAGGTGAATTAACACATCGCAAAGGAGTTTCTCAGAAAGCTTCTTTCCAGTTTTTAACTGAAGATTTTTCCTTCTTTACCATAGCCCTCTATAGGCTTCCAAATATCACTTTGCAAAATCCACAAGAACAGTCTTACCGAAAGGCTTCTTGGTGTGAAAGCTATAACTCTGTGAGATGAATTAACAGAACACAAAGCAGTTTCTCAGAAAGCTTCTTTCCACTTTTTAACTGAAGTTGTTTCGTTTTTCACCATAGACCCCTATGGGCTCCCAAATATCTCTTTGCAAATTCCACAAGAACAGTCTTAGCGAAAGGCCTCTTGAGGGGAAAGCTGTAACTCTGTGAGATGAATTAACAGAACACAAAGCAGTTTCTCAGAAAGCTTCTTTTCAGTTTTTATCTTAGGATATTTCCTTTTTTCATAGCCCTCTAAGAGCTTCTAAATATCACTTTGCAAATTTCACAAAAGCAGTCTTAGCGAAAGGCTTTTCCAGGGGAAAGCTGTAACTCAGAGAGGTGAATTAACAGAACGCAAAGAAGTTTCTCAGAAAGCTTCTTTCCAGTTTTTAACTGAAGATATTTCATTCTTTACCATAGCCCTCTATAGGCTTCCAAATATCACTTTGCAATATCCACAAGAACAGCCTTAGTGAAAGGCTTCTTGAGGGGAAAGCTGTAACTCCGTGAGATCAATTAACAGAACACAAAGCGGTTTCTCAGAAAGTTTCTTTTCAGTTTCTATCTTAGGATATTTCCTTTTTCACCATAACCCTCTACGGGTTTCCAAATATCACTTTGCAAATTCCACAAGAACAGTCTTACCGAAAGGCTTCTTGGTGTGAAAGCTATAACCTTTTGAGATGAATTAACAGAACACAAAGCAGTTTCTCAGAAAGCTTTTTTCCAGCTTTTAACGGAAGACAGTTCCTTTTTCACCATAGCCCTCTACTTGCTTCACAATATCACTTTGCTAATTCTACAAGAACAGTCTTTGCGAAAGGCTTCTTGAGGGGAAAGCTGTAACACTGTGTGATCAATTAACGGAAAACAAAGCAGTCTCTCAGATCGTTTCTTTCCAGTTTTTAACGGAAGATATTTCCTTTTTCACCATAGACCTCTAAGGACTTCCAAATATCACTTTGCAAATCCCACAAGAAAAGTCTTAGCGAAAGGCTTCATGAGGGGAAACTGTAACTCTGTAAGACGATTTAACAGAACACAAAGCAGTTTCTCAGAAAGCTTCTTTCCAGTTTGTAACCGAAGATATTTCGTTTTTCACCGTAGCCCCCTATGGGCTTCCAAATATCACTTTGAATATTCCACCAAAACAGTCTTAGCGAAAGGCTTCTTGAGGTGAACGCTCTAACTCTGTGAGATGAATTAACAGAACAAAAAGCAGTTTCTCAGAAAGCTTCTTTCCGGTTTTTAATGGAAGAGATTTCCTTTTTCACCATAGCCCTCTGAGGGCTTCCAAATATCACTTTGCCAATCCCACAAGAACAGTCTTAGCGACAGGCTTCATGAGGGGAAAACTGTAACTCTGTAAGATGATTTAACAGAACACAAAGCAGTTTCTCAGAAAGCTTCTTTTCGGTTTTTATCTTAGGATATTTCCCTTTTCGCCATAATCCTCTATCGGATTCCAATATCACTTTGCGAATTCCACAAGAACAGTCTCAGTGAACGGCTTCTTGACGGTAAAGCTGTAACTGTGTGAGATGAATTAACAGACAAAGCAGTTTCTCAGAAAGCTTCTTTTCAGTTTTTATCTTAGGACAATTTCTTTTTCACCATAGCCTTATATGTGCTTCCAAATATCACTTTGCAATTTCCACAAGAACAAAGTTAGCGAAAGGCTTCTTCAGGGGAAAGCTGTAACTCTGTGAGATGAATTAAGAGAACACAAAGCAGTTTCTCAGAAAGCTTCTATCCAGTTTTTAACGGAAGATATTTCCTTTTTCTGCATAGACTTCTAACGGCTTCCAAATATCACCTTGCAAATTCCACAGGAACAGTCTTAGTGAACGGCTTGTTGTGGCAAAAGATATAACACTGTGAGATGAATTAAGAGAATACAATGCAGTTTCTCAGAAAGCTCCTTTTCCGTTTTTATCTTAGGAAATTACCTTTTTCACGATAATCCTCTATGGGCTTCCAATATCACTTTGCAAATTCCACAAGAACAGTCTCAGTGAACGGCTTGTTTAGGGGAAAGCTTTAACTCTGTGAGATGAATTAAGAGAACACAGCGCAGTTTCTCATAAAGCTTCCTTTCGGTTTTTATCTTAAGATATTTTCTTTTTTGCCAGAGCCCCCTATGGGCTTCCAAATATCACTTTGCAAATTCCACAAGAATAGTCTTAGGGAAAGACTTCTTGAGGGGAAAGCTGTAACTCTCTGAGATCAATTAACAAAAAAAAAGCAGTTTCTCAGAAATCTTCTTTCAAGTTTTTAACGGAAGATATTTACTTTTTCACCAGAGCCCTCTATGGGCTTCCAAATATCACATTTCAAGTTCCACACGAACAGTCTTAGTGAAAGGCTTTTGGAGGAGAAAGCTTAAATCTGTAATATGAATTAACAGACAAAATCTGTTTTTCCGAAAGCTTCCTTCCCCTTTTTAACGGAAGATATTTCCTTTTTCACCATGGCCCTCAATGGGCTTCCAAATATCACTTTGCAAATTCCACAAGAACAGTCTTAGCGAAAGGCCTCTTGAGGGGAAAGCTGTAACTCTGTGAGATGAATTAACAGAACACAAAGCAGTTTCTCAGAAAGCTTCTTTTCAGTTTTTAATCTTAGCATATTTCCTTTTTTCATAGCCCTCTAAGGGCTTCTAAATATCACTTTGCAAATTTCACAAGAGCAGTCTTAGCGAAAGGCTTTTCCAGGGGAAAGCTGTAACTCTGAGAGGTGAATTAACAGAAAGCAAAGGAGTTTCTCAGAAAGCTTCTTTCCAGTTTTTAACTGAAGATATTTCATTCTTTACCATAGCCCTCTATAGGCTTCCAAATATCACTTTGCAAAATCCACAAGAACAGCCTTAGCGAAAGGCTTCTTGAGGGGAAAGCTGTAACTCCGTGAGATCAATTAACAGAAAACAAAGCGGTTTCTCAGAAAGTTTCTTTTCAGTTTCTATCTTAGGATATTTCCTTTTTCACCATAACCCTCTACGGGTTTCCAAATATCACTTTGCAAATTAAACAAGAACAGTCTTACCGAAAGGCTTCTTGGTGTGAAAGCTATAACTCTGTGAGATGAATTAACAGAACACAAAGCAGTTTCTCAGAAAGCTTCTTTCCACTTTTTAACTGAAGTTGTTTCGTTTTTCACCATAGACCCCTATGGGCTCCCAAATATCACTTTGCAAATTCCACAAGAACAGTCTTAGCGAAAGGCCTCTTGAGGGGAAAGCTGTAACTCTGTGAGATGAATTAACAGAACACAAAGCAGTTTCTCAGAAAGCTTCTTTTCAGTTTTTATCTTAGGATATTTCCTTTTTTCATAGCCCTCTAAGGGCTTCTAAATATCACTTTGCAAATTTCACAAGAGCAGTCTTAGCGAAAGACTTTTCCAGGGTAAAGCTGTAACTCTGAGAGGTGAATTAACACATCGCAAAGGAGTTTCTCAGAAAGCTTCTTTCCAGTTTTTAACTGAAGATTTTTCCTTCTTTACCATAGCCCTCTATAGGCTTCCAAATATCACTTTGCAAAATCCACAAGAACAGTCTTACCGAAAGGCTTCTTGGTGTGAAAGCTATAACTCTGTGAGATGAATTAACAGAACACAAAGCAGTTTCTCAGAAAGCTTCTTTCCACTTTTTAACTGAAGTTGTTTCGTTTTTCACCATAGACCCCTATGGGCTCCCAAATATCTCTTTGCAAATTCCACAAGAACAGTCTTAGCGAAAGGCCTCTTGAGGGGAAAGCTGTAACTCTGTGAGATGAATTAACAGAACACAAAGCAGTTTCTCAGAAAGCTTCTTTTCAGTTTTTATCTTAGGATATTTCCTTTTTTCATAGCCCTCTAAGAGCTTCTAAATATCACTTTGCAAATTTCACAAAAGCAGTCTTAGCGAAAGGCTTTTCCAGGGGAAAGCTGTAACTCAGAGAGGTGAATTAACAGAACGCAAAGGAGTTTCTCAGAAAGCTTCTTTCCAGTTTTTAACTGAAGATATTTCATTCTTTACCATAGCCCTCTATAGGCTTCCAAATATCACTTTGCAAAATCCACAAGAACAGCCTTAGCGAAAGGCTTCTTGAGGGGCAAGCTGTAACTCCGTGAGATCAATTAACAGAACACAAAGCGGTTTCTCAGAAAGTTTCTTTTCAGTTTCTATCTTAGGATATTTCCTTTTTCACCATAACCCTCTACGGGTTTCCAAATATCACTTTGCAAATTCCACAAGAACAGTCTTACCGAAAGGCTTCTTGGTGTGAAAGCTATAACCTTTTGAGATGAATTAACAGAACACAAAGCAGTTTCTCAGAAAGCTTTTTTCCAGCTTTTAACGGAAGACAGTTCCTTTTTCACCATAGCCCTCTACTTGCTTCACAATATCACTTTGCTAATTCTACAAGAACAGTCTTTGCGAAAGGCTTCTTGAGGGGAAAGCTGTAACACTGTGTGATCAATTAACGGAAAACAAAGCAGTCTCTCAGATCGTTTCTTTCCAGTTTTTAACGGAAGATATTTCCTTTTTCACCATAGACCTCTAAGGACTTCCAAATATCACTTTGCAAATCCCACAAGAAAAGTCTTAGCGAAAGGCTTCATGAGGGGAAACTGTAACTCTGTAAGACGATTTAACAGAACACAAAGCAGTTTCTCAGAAAGCTTCTTTCCAGTTTGTAACCGAAGATATTTCGTTTTTCACCGTAGCCCCCTATGGGCTTCCAAATATCACTTTGAATATTCCACCAAAACAGTCTTAGCGAAAGGCTTCTTGAGGTGAACGCTCTAACTCTGTGAGATGAATTAACAGAACAAAAAGCAGTTTCTCAGAAAGCTTCTTTCCGGTTTTTAACGGAAGAGATTTCCTTTTTCACCATAGCCCTCTGAGGGCTTCCAAATATCACTTTGCCAATCCCACAAGAACAGTCTTAGCGACAGGCTTCATGAGGGGAAAACTGTAACTCTGTAAGATGATTTAACAGAACACAAAGCAGTTTCTCAGAAAGCTTCTTTTCGGTTTTTATCTTAGGATATTTCCCTTTTCGCCATAATCCTCTATCGGATTCCAATATCACTTTGCGAATTCCACAAGAACAGTCTCAGTGAACGGCTTCTTGACGGTAAAGCTGTAACTGTGTGAGATGAATTAACAGACAAAGCAGTTTCTCAGAAAGCTTCTTTTCAGTTTTTATCTTAGGACAATTTCTTTTTCACCATAGCCTTATATGTGCTTCCAAATATCACTTTGCAATTTCCACAAGAACAAAGTTAGCGAAAGGCTTCTTCAGGGGAAAGCTGTAACTCTGTGAGATGAATTAAGAGAACACAAAGCAGTTTCTCAGAAAGCTTCTATCCAGTTTTTAACGGAAGATATTTCCTTTTTCTGCATAGACTTCTAACGGCTTCCAAATATCACCTTGCAAATTCCACAGGAACAGTCTTAGTGAACGGCTTGTTGTGGCAAAAGATATAACACTGTGAGATGAATTAAGAGAATACAATGCAGTTTCTCAGAAAGCTCCTTTTCCGTTTTTATCTTAGGAAATTACCTTTTTCACGATAATCCTCTATGGGCTTCCAATATCACTTTGCAAATTCCACAAGAACAGTCTCAGTGAACGGCTTGTTTAGGGGAAAGCTTTAACTCTGTGAGATGAATTAAGAGAACACAGCGCAGTTTCTCATAAAGCTTCCTTTCGGTTTTTATCTTAAGATATTTTCTTGTTTGCCAGAGCCCCCTATGGGCTTCCAAATATCACTTTGCAAATTCCACAAGAATAGTCTTAGGGAAAGACTTCTTGAGGGGAAAGCTGTAACTCTCTGAGATCAATTAACAAAAAAAAAGGAGTTTCTCAGAAATCTTCTTTCAAGTTTTTAACGGAAGATATTTACTTTTTCACCAGAGCCCTCTATGGGCTTCCAAATATCACATTTCAAGTTCCACACGAACAGTCTTAGTGAAAGGCTTTTGGAGGAGAAAGCTTAAATCTGTAATATGAATTAACAGACAAAATCTGTTTTTCCGAAAGCTTCTTTCCCCTTTTTAACGGAAGATATTTCCTTTTTCACCATGGCCCTCAATGGGCTTCCAAATATCACTTTGCAAATTCCACAAGAACAGTCTTAGCGAAAGGCCTCTTGAGGGGAAAGCTGTAACTCTGTGAGATGAATTAACAGAACACAAAGCAGTTTCTCAGAAAGCTTCTTTTCAGTTTTTAATCTTAGCATATTTCCTTTTTTCATAGCCCTCTAAGGGCTTCTAAATATCACTTTGCAAATTTCACAAGAGCAGTCTTAGCGAAAGGCTTTTCCAGGGGAAAGCTGTAACTCTGAGAGGTGAATTAACAGAAAGCAAAGGAGTTTCTCAGAAAGCTTCTTTCCAGTTTTTAACTGAAGATATTTCATTCTTTACCATAGCCCTCTATAGGCTTCCAAATATCACTTTGTAAAATCCACAAGAACAGCCTTAGCGAAAGGCTTCTTGAGGGGAAAGCTGTAACTCCGTGAGATCAATTAACAGAAAACAAAGCGGTTTCTCAGAAAGTTTCTTTTCAGTTTCTATCTTAGGATATTTCCTTTTTCACCATAACCCTCTACGGGTTTCCAAATATCACTTTGCAAATTAAACAAGAACAGTCTTACCGAAAGGCTTCTTGGTGTGAAAGCTATAACTCTGTGAGATGAATTAACAGAACACAAAGCAGTTTCTCAGAAAGCTTCTTTCCACTTTTTAACTGAAGTTGTTTCGTTTTTCACCATAGACCCCTATGGGCTCCCAAATATGACTTTGCAAATTCCACAAGAACAGTCTTAGCGAAAGGCCTCTTGAGGGGAAAGCTGTAACTCTGTGAGATGAATTAACAGAACACAAAGCAGTTTCTCAGAAAGCTTCTTTTCAGTTTTTATCTTAGGATATTTCCTTTTTTCATAGCCCTCTAAGGGCTTCTAAATATCACTTTGCAAATTTCACAAGAGCAGTCTTAGCGAAAGACTTTTCCAGGGTAAAGCTGTAACTCTGAGAGGTGAATTAACACATCGCAAAGGAGTTTCTCAGAAAGCTTCTTTCCAGTTTTTAACTGAAGATTTTTCCTTCTTTACCATAGCCCTCTATAGGCTTCCAAATATCACTTTGCAAAATCCACAAGAACAGTCTTACCGAAAGGCTTCTTGGTGTGAAAGCTATAACTCTGTGAGATGAATTAACAGAACACAAAGCAGTTTCTCAGAAAGCTTCTTTCCACTTTTTAACTGAAGTTGTTTCGTTTTTCACCATAGACCCCTATGGGCTCCCAAATATCTCTTTGCAAATTCCACAAGAACAGTCTTAGCGAAAGGCCTCTTGAGGGGAAAGCTGTAACTCTGTGAGATGAATTAACAGAACACAAAGCAGTTTCTCAGAAAGCTTCTTTTCAGTTTTTATCTTAGGATATTTCCTTTTTTCATAGCCCTCTAAGAGCTTCTAAATATCACTTTGCAAATTTCACAAAAGCAGTCTTAGCGAAAGGCTTTTCCAGGGGAAAGCTGTAACTCAGAGAGGTGAATTAACAGAACGCAAAGAAGTTTCTCAGAAAGCTTCTTTCCAGTTTTTAACTGAAGATATTTCATTCTTTACCATAGCCCTCTATAGGCTTCCAAATATCACTTTGCAAAATCCACAAGAACAGCCTTAGCGAAAGGCTTCTTGAGGGGCAAGCTGTAACTCCGTGAGATCAATTAACAGAACACAAAGCGGTTTCTCAGAAAGTTTCTTTTCAGTTTCTATCTTAGGATATTTCCTTTTTCACCATAACCCTCTACGGGTTTCCAAATATCACTTTGCAAATTCCACAAGAACAGTCTTACCGAAAGGCTTCTTGGTGTGAAAGCTATAACCTTTTGAGATGAATTAACAGAACACAAAGCAGTTTCTCAGAAAGCTTTTTTCCAGCTTTTAACGGAAGACAGTTCCTTTTTCACCATAGCCCTCTACTTGCTTCACAATATCACTTTGCTAATTCTACAAGAACAGTCTTTGCGAAAGGCTTCTTGAGGGGAAAGCTGTAACACTGTGTGATCAATTAACGGAAAACAAAGCAGTCTCTCAGATCGTTTCTTTCCAGTTTTTAACGGAAGATATTTCCTTTTTCACCATAGACCTCTAAGGACTTCCAAATATCACTTTGCAAATCCCACAAGAAAAGTCTTAGCGAAAGGCTTCATGAGGGGAAACTGTAACTCTGTAAGACGATTTAACAGAACACAAAGCAGTTTCTCAGAAAGCTTCTTTCCAGTTTGTAACCGAAGATATTTCGTTTTTCACCGTAGCCCCCTATGGGCTTCCAAATATCACTTTGAATATTCCACCAAAACAGTCTTAGCGAAAGGCTTCTTGAGGTGAACGCTCTAACTCTGTGAGATGAATTAACAGAACAAAAAGCAGTTTCTCAGAAAGCTTCTTTCCGGTTTTTAATGGAAGAGATTTCCTTTTTCACCATAGCCCTCTGAGGGCTTCCAAATATCACTTTGCCAATCCCACAAGAACAGTCTTAGCGACAGGCTTCATGAGGGGAAAACTGTAACTCTGTAAGATGATTTAACAGAACACAAAGCAGTTTCTCAGAAAGCTTCTTTTCGGTTTTTATCTTAGGATATTTCCCTTTTCGCCATAATCCTCTATCGGATTCCAATATCACTTTGCGAATTCCACAAGAACAGTCTCAGTGAACGGCTTCTTGACGGTAAAGCTGTAACTGTGTGAGATGAATTAACAGACAAAGCAGTTTCTCAGAAAGCTTCTTTTCAGTTTTTATCTTAGGACAATTTCTTTTTCACCATAGCCTTATATGTGCTTCCAAATATCACTTTGCAATTTCCACAAGAACAAAGTTAGCGAAAGGCTTCTTCAGGGGAAAGCTGTAACTCTGTGAGATGAATTAAGAGAACACAAAGCAGTTTCTCAGAAAGCTTCTATCCAGTTTTTAACGGAAGATATTTCCTTTTTCTGCATAGACTTCTAACGGCTTCCAAATATCACCTTGCAAATTCCACAGGAACAGTCTTAGTGAACGGCTTGTTGTGGCAAAAGATATAACACTGTGAGATGAATTAAGAGAATACAATGCAGTTTCTCAGAAAGCTCCTTTTCCGTTTTTATCTTAGGAAATTACCTTTTTCACGATAATCCTCTATGGGCTTCCAATATCACTTTGCAAATTCCACAAGAACAGTCTCAGTGAACGGCTTGTTTAGGGGAAAGCTTTAACTCTGTGAGATGAATTAAGAGAACACAGCGCAGTTTCTCATAAAGCTTCCTTTCGGTTTTTATCTTAAGATATTTTCTTTTTTGCCAGAGCCCCCTATGGGCTTCCAAATATCACTTTGCAAATTCCACAAGAATAGTCTTAGGGAAAGACTTCTTGAGGGGAAAGCTGTAACTCTCTGAGATCAATTAACAAAAAAAAAAGCAGTTTCTCAGAAATCTTCTTTCAAGTTTTTAACGGAAGATATTTACTTTTTCACCAGAGCCCTCTATGGGCTTCCAAATATCACATTTCAAGTTCCACACGAACAGTCTTAGTGAAAGGCTTTTGGAGGAGAAAGCTTAAATCTGTAATATGAATTAACAGACAAAATCTGTTTTTCCGAAAGCTTCCTTCCCCTTTTTAACGGAAGATATTTCCTTTTTCACCATGGCCCTCAATGGGCTTCCAAATATCACTTTGCAAATTCCACAAGAACAGTCTTAGCGAAAGGCCTCTTGAGGGGAAAGCTGTAACTCTGTGAGATGAATTAACAGAACACAAAGCAGTTTCTCAGAAAGCTTCTTTTCAGTTTTTAATCTTAGCATATTTCCTTTTTTCATAGCCCTCTAAGGGCTTCTAAATATCACTTTGCAAATTTCACAAGAGCAGTCTTAGCGAAAGGCTTTTCCAGGGGAAAGCTGTAACTCTGAGAGGTGAATTAACAGAAAGCAAAGGAGTTTCTCAGAAAGCTTCTTTCCAGTTTTTAACTGAAGATATTTCATTCTTTACCATAGCCCTCTATAGGCTTCCAAATATCACTTTGCAAAATCCACAAGAACAGCCTTAGCGAAAGGCTTCTTGAGGGGAAAGCTGTAACTCCGTGAGATCAATTAACAGAAAACAAAGCGGTTTCTCAGAAAGTTTCTTTTCAGTTTCTATCTTAGGATATTTCCTTTTTCACCATAACCCTCTACGGGTTTCCAAATATCACTTTGCAAATTAAACAAGAACAGTCTTACCGAAAGGCTTCTTGGTGTGAAAGCTATAACTCTGTGAGATGAATTAACAGAACACAAAGCAGTTTCTCAGAAAGCTTCTTTCCACTTTTTAACTGAAGTTGTTTCGTTTTTCACCATAGACCCCTATGGGCTCCCAAATATCACTTTGCAAATTCCACAAGAACAGTCTTAGCGAAAGGCCTCTTGAGGGGAAAGCTGTAACTCTGTGAGATGAATTAACAGAACACAAAGCAGTTTCTCAGAAAGCTTCTTTTCAGTTTTTATCTTAGGATATTTCCTTTTTTCATAGCCCTCTAAGGGCTTCTAAATATCACTTTGCAAATTTCACAAGAGCAGTCTTAGCGAAAGACTTTTCCAGGGTAAAGCTGTAACTCTGAGAGGTGAATTAACACATCGCAAAGGAGTTTCTCAGAAAGCTTCTTTCCAGTTTTTAACTGAAGATTTTTCCTTCTTTACCATAGCCCTCTATAGGCTTCCAAATATCACTTTGCAAAATCCACAAGAACAGTCTTACCGAAAGGCTTCTTGGTGTGAAAGCTATAACTCTGTGAGATGAATTAACAGAACACAAAGCAGTTTCTCAGAAAGCTTCTTTCCACTTTTTAACTGAAGTTGTTTCGTTTTTCACCATAGACCCCTATGGGCTCCCAAATATCTCTTTGCAAATTCCACAAGAACAGTCTTAGCGAAAGGCCTCTTGAGGGGAAAGCTGTAACTCTGTGAGATGAATTAACAGAACACAAAGCAGTTTCTCAGAAAGCTTCTTTTCAGTTTTTATCTTAGGATATTTCCTTTTTTCATAGCCCTCTAAGAGCTTCTAAATATCACTTTGCAAATTTCACAAAAGCAGTCTTAGCGAAAGGCTTTTCCAGGGGAAAGCTGTAACTCAGAGAGGTGAATTAACAGAACGCAAAGAAGTTTCTCAGAAAGCTTCTTTCCAGTTTTTAACTGAAGATATTTCATTCTTTACCATAGCCCTCTATAGGCTTCCAAATATCACTTTGCAAAATCCACAAGAACAGCCTTAGCGAAAGGCTTCTTGAGGGGAAAGCTGTAACTCCGTGAGATCAATTAACAGAACACAAAGCGGTTTCTCAGAAAGTTTCTTTTCAGTTTCTATCTTAGGATATTTCCTTTTTCACCATAACCCTCTACGGGTTTCCAAATATCACTTTGCAAATTCCACAAGAACAGTCTTACCGAAAGGCTTCTTGGTGTGAAAGCTATAACCTTTTGAGATGAATTAACAGAACACAAAGCAGTTTCTCAGAAAGCTTTTTTCCAGCTTTTAACGGAAGACAGTTCCTTTTCCACCATTGCCCTCTACTTGCTTCACAATATCACTTTGCTAATTCTACAAGAACAGTCTTTGCGAAAGGCTTCTTGAGGGGAAAGCTGTAACACTGTGTGATCAATTAACGGAAAACAAAGCAGTCTCTCAGATCGTTTCTTTCCAGTTTTTAATGGAAGATATTTCCTTTTTCACCATAGACCTCTAAGGACTTCCAAATATCACTTTGCAAATCCCACAAGAAAAGTCTTAGCGAAAGGCTTCATGAGGGGAAACTGTAACTCTGTAAGACGATTTAACAGAACACAAAGCAGTTTCTCAGAAAGCTTCTTTCCAGTTTGTAACCGAAGATATTTCGTTTTTCACCGTAGCCCCCTATGGGCTTCCAAATATCACTTTGAATATTCCACCAAAACAGTCTTAGCGAAAGGCTTCTTGAGGTGAATGCTCTAACTCTGTGAGATGAATTAACAGAACAAAAAGCAGTTTCTCAGAAAGCTTCTTTCCGGTTTTTAACGGAAGAGATTTCCTTTTTCACCATAGCCCTCTGAGGGCTTCCAAATATCACTTTGCCAATCCCACAAGAACAGTCTTAGCGACAGGCTTCATGAGGGGAAAACTGTAACTCTGTAAGATGATTTAACAGAACACAAAGCAGTTTCTCAGAAAGCTTCTTTTCGGTTTTTATCTTAGGATATTTCCCTTTTCGCCATAATCCTCTATCGGATTCCAATATCACTTTGCGAATTCCACAAGAACAGTCTCAGTGAACGGCTTCTTGACGGTAAAGCTGTAACTGTGTGAGATGAATTAACAGACAAAGCAGTTTCTCAGAAAGCTTCTTTTCAGTTTTTATCTTAGGACAATTTCTTTTTCACCATAGCCTTATATGTGCTTCCAAATATCACTTTGCAATTTCCACAAGAACAAAGTTAGCGAAAGGCTTCTTCAGGGGAAAGCTGTAACTCTGTGAGATGAATTAAGAGAACACAAAGCAGTTTCTCAGAAAGCTTCTATCCAGTTTTTAACGGAAGATATTTCCTTTTTCTGCATAGACTTCTAACGGCTTCCAAATATCACCTTGCAAATTCCACAGGAACAGTCTTAGTGAACGGCTTGTTGTGGCAAAAGATATAACACTGTGAGATGAATTAAGAGAATACAATGCAGTTTCTCAGAAAGCTCCTTTTCCGTTTTTATCTTAGGAAATTACCTTTTTCACGATAATCCTCTATGGGCTTCCAATATCACTTTGCAAATTCCACAAGAACAGTCTCAGTGAACGGCTTGTTTAGGGGAAAGCTTTAACTCTGTGAGATGAATTAAGAGAACACAGCGCAGTTTCTCATAAAGCTTCCTTTCGGTTTTTATCTTAAGATATTTTCTTTTTTGCCAGAGCCCCCTATGGGCTTCCAAATATCACTTTGCAAATTCCACAAGAATAGTCTTAGGGAAAGACTTCTTGAGGGGTAAGCTGTAACTCTCTGAGATCAATTAACAAAAAAAAAGCAGTTTCTCAGAAATCTTCTTTCAAGTTTTTAACGGAAGATATTTACTTTTTCACCAGAGCCCTCTATGGGCTTCCAAATATCACATTTCAAGTTCCACACGAACAGTCTTAGTGAAAGGCTTTTGGAGGAGAAAGCTTAAATCTGTAATATGAATTAACAGACAAAATCTGTTTTTCCGAAAGCTTCTTTCCCCTTTTTAACGGAAGATATTTCCTTTTTCACCATGGCCCTCAATGGGCTTCCAAATATCACTTTGCAAATATCACAAGAACAGTCTTACTGAACGGCTTCTTGAGAGGAAAGCTGTAACTATGTGAGATGAACTAACAGAACACAAAGCAGTTTCTCAGAAAGCTTCTTTCCAGTTTTTGACGGAAGATATTTCCTTTTCCACCAGAGCACTCTAAGGGCTTCCGAATATCACTTTACAAATTCCACAAGAACAGTCTTAGCGAAAGGCTTCTTGAAGGGAAAGCTGTAACTCTGTGAGATGAATTAACAGAACCCACAGCAGTTTCTCAGAAATCTTCTTTCTAGTTTTTAACGGAAGATATTTCCTTTTTCAGCATAGCCCTCTATGGGCTTCCAAATATCACTTTGCAAATTCCACAAGAACAGTCTTAGGAAAAGGCTTCTTGAGGGGAAAGCTGTAGCTCTGTGAGATGAATTAATAGAACACAAAGCAGTTTCTCAGAAAACTTCTTTCCAGTTTATATCGGAAGATATTTCCTTTTTCACCATATCCCTCAATGGGCTTCCAAATATCACTTTGCAAATTTCACAAGAACAGCATTAGCGAAGGGCTTCTTGAGACACGCTTTTTAGGGGAAAGCTGTAACTCTGTGAGTTGAATTAACAGAACACAAAGCAGGTTATCAGAGAGCTTGTTTACAGTTTTTAACGGAAGATATTTCCTTTTTCACCGTATCCCTCTATGGGCTTCCAAATATCACTTTGCAACATCCACAAGAACAGTCTTAGCGAAAGGCTTCCTGAGGGGAAAGCTGTAGCTCTGTGAGATTAATTAACAGAAAACAAAGCAGTTCCTCAGAAAGCTTCTTTCCAGTTTTTAACGGAAGAGATTTCCTTTTTCACCATATCCCTCTATGGGCTTCGAAATATCACTTTGCAAATTCCACAAGAACAGTCTTAGTGAACGCATTCTTGAGGGGAAAGCTATAACTCTGTGAGATGAATTAAGAGAACACAGTGCAGTTTTTCAGAAAGCATCTTTTCGGTTTTTATGTTACGATATTTTCTTTTTCACCATAGCTCTCTAAGGGCTTCCAAATATCACTTTGCAAATTCCACAAGAACAGTCTTAGCGAAAGGCCTCTTGAGGGGAAAGCTGTAACTCTGTGAGACGAATTAACAGAACACAAAGCAGTTTCTCAGAAAGCTTCTTTTCAGGTTTTAATCTTAGCATATTTCCTTTTTTCATAGCCCTCTAAGGGCTTCTAAATATCACTTTGCAAATTTCACAAGAGCAGTCTTAGCGAAAGGCTTTTCCAGGGGAAAGCTGTAACTCTGAGAGGTGAATTAACAGAAAGCAAAGGAGTTTCTCAGAAAGCTTCTTTCCAGTTTTTAACTGAAGATATTTCATTCTTTACCATAGCCCTCTATAGGCTTCCAAATATCACTTTGCAAAATCCACAAGAACAGCCTTAGCGAAAGGCTTCTTGAGGGGAAAGCTGTAACTCCGTGAGATCAATTAACAGAAAACAAAGCGGTTTCTCAGAAAGTTTCTTTTCAGTTTCTATCTTAGGATATTTCCTTTTTCACCATATCCCTCTACGGGTTTCCAAATATCACTTTGCAAATTAAACAAGAACAGTCTTACCGAAAGGCTTCTTGGTGTGAAAGCTATAACTCTGTGAGATGAATTAACAGAACACAAAGCAGTTTCTCAGAAAGCTTCTTTCCACTTTTTAACTGAAGTTGTTTCGTTTTTCACCATAGACCCCTATGGGCTCCCAAATATCTCTTTGCAAATTCCACAAGAACAGTCTTAGCGAAAGGCCTCTTGAGGGGAAAGCTGTAACTCTGTGAGATGAATTAACAGAACACAAAGCAGTTTCTCAGAAAGCTTCTTTTCAGTTTTTATCTTAGGATATTTCCTTTTTTCATAGCCCTCTAAGAGCTTCTAAATATCACTTTGCAAATTTCACAAAAGCAGTCTTAGCGAAAGGCTTTTCCAGGGGAAAGCTGTAACTCAGAGAGGTGAATTAACAGAACGCAAAGAAGTTTCTCAGAAAGCTTCTTTCCAGTTTTTAACTGAAGATATTTCATTCTTTACCATAGCCCTCTATAGGCTTCCAAATATCACTTTGCAATATCCACAAGAACAGCCTTAGCGAAAGGCTTCTTGAGGGGAAAGCTGTAACTCCGTGAGATCAATTAACAGAACACAAAGCGGTTTCTCAGAAAGTTTCTTTTCAGTTTCTATCTTAGGATATTTCCTTTTTCACCATAACCCTCTACGGGTTTCCAAATATCACTTTGCAAATTCCACAAGAACAGTCTTACCGAAAGGCTTCTTGGTGTGAAAGCTATAACCTTTTGAGATGAATTAACAGAACACAAAGCAGTTTCTCAGAAAGCTTTTTTCCAGCTTTTAACGGAAGACAGTTCCTTTTCCACCATAGCCCTCTACTTGCTTCACAATATCACTTTGCTAATTCTACAAGAACAGTCTTTGCGAAAGGCTTCTTGAGGGGAAAGCTGTAACACTGTGTGATCAATTAACGGAAAACAAAGCAGTCTCTCAGATCGTTTCTTTCCAGTTTTTAACGGAAGATATTTCCTTTTTCACCATAGACCTCTAAGGACTTCCAAATATCACTTTGCAAATCCCACAAGAAAAGTCTTAGCGAAAGGCTTCATGAGGGGAAACTGTAACTCTGTAAGACGATTTAACAGAACACAAAGCAGTTTCTCAGAAAGCTTCTTTCCAGTTTGTAACCGAAGATATTTCGTTTTTCACCGTAGCCCCCTATGGGCTTCCAAATATCACTTTGAATATTCCACCAAAACAGTCTTAGCGAAAGGCTTCTTGAGGTGAACGCTCTAACTCTGTGAGATGAATTAACAGAACAAAAAGCAGTTTCTCAGAAAGCTTCTTTCCGGTTTTTAACGGAAGAGATTTCCTTTTTCACCATAGCCCTCTGAGGGCTTCCAAATATCACTTTGCCAATCCCACAAGAACAGTCTTAGCGACAGGCTTCATGAGGGGAAAACTGTAACTCTGTAAGATGATTTAACAGAACACAAAGCAGTTTCTCAGAAAGCTTCTTTTCGGTTTTTATCTTAGGATATTTCCCTTTTCGCCATAATCCTCTATCGGATTCCAATATCACTTTGCGAATTCCACAAGAACAGTCTCAGTGAACGGCTTCTTGACGGTAAAGCTGTAACTGTGTGAGATGAATTAACAGACAAAGCAGTTTCTCAGAAAGCTTCTTTTCAGTTTTTATCTTAGGACAATTTCTTTTTCACCATAGCCTTATATGTGCTTCCAAATATCACTTTGCAATTTCCACAAGAACAAAGTTAGCGAAAGGCTTCTTCAGGGGAAAGCTGTAACTCTGTGAGATGAATTAAGAGAACACAAAGCAGTTTCTCAGAAAGCTTCTATCCAGTTTTTAACGGAAGATATTTCCTTTTTCTGCATAGACTTCTAACGGCTTCCAAATATCACCTTGCAAATTCCACAGGAACAGTCTTAGTGAACGGCTTGTTGTGGCAAAAGATATAACACTGTGAGATGAATTAAGAGAATACAATGCAGTTTCTCAGAAAGCTCCTTTTCCGTTTTTATCTTAGGAAATTACCTTTTTCACGATAATCCTCTATGGGCTTCCAATATCACTTTGCAAATTCCACAAGAACAGTCTCAGTGAACGGCTTGTTTAGGGGAAAGCTTTAACTCTGTGAGATGAATTAAGAGAACACAGCGCAGTTTCTCATAAAGCTTCCTTTCGGTTTTTATCTTAAGATATTTTCTTTTTTGCCAGAGCCCCCTATGGGCTTCCAAATATCACTTTGCAAATTCCACAAGAATAGTCTTAGGGAAAGACTTCTTGAGGGGAAAGCTGTAACTCTCTGAGATCAATTAACAAAAAAAAAGCAGTTTCTCAGAAATCTTCTTTCAAGTTTTTAACGGAAGATATTTACTTTTTCACCAGAGCCCTCTATGGGCTTCCAAATATCACATTTCAAGTTCCACACGAACAGTCTTAGTGAAAGGCTTTTGGAGGAGAAAGCTTAAATCTGTAATATGAATTAACAGACAAAATCTGTTTTTCCGAAAGCTTCTTTCCCCTTTTTAACGGAAGATATTTCCTTTTTCACCATGGCCCTCAATGGGCTTCCAAATATCACTTTGCAAATATCACAAGAACAGTCTTACTGAACGGCTTCTTGAGAGGAAAGCTGTAACTATGTGAGATGAACTAACAGAACACAAAGCAGTTTCTCAGAAAGCTTCTTTCCAGTTTTTAACGGAAGATATTTCCTTTTCCACCAGAGCACTCTAAGGGCTTCCGAATATCACTTTACAAATTCCACAAGAACAGTCTTAGCGAAAGGCTTCTTGAAGGGAAAGCTGTAACTCTGTGAGATGAATTAACAGAACCCACAGCAGTTTCTCAGAAATCTTCTTTCCAGTTTTTAACGGAAGATATTTCCTTTTTCAGCATAGCCCTCTATGGGCTTCCAAATGTCACTTTGCAAATTCCACAAGAACAGTCTTAGGAAAAGGCTTCTTGAGGGGAAAGCTGTAGCTCTGTGAGATGAATTAATAGAACACAAAGCAGTTTCTCAGAAAACTTCTTTCCAGTTTATATCGGAAGATATTTCCTTTTTCACCATATCCCTCAATGGGCTTCCAAATATCACTTTGCAAATTTCACAAGAACAGCATTAGCGAAGGGCTTCTTGAGACACGCTTTTTAGGGGAAAGCTGTAACTCTGTGAGTTGAATTAACAGAACACAAAGCAGGTTATCAGAGAGCTTGTATACAGTTTTTAACGGAAGATATTTCCTTTTTCACCGTATCCCTCTATGGGCTTCCAAATATCACTTTGCGACATCCACAAGAACAGTCTTAGCGAAAGGCTTCTTGAGGGGAAAGCTGTAGCTCTGTGAGATTAATTAACAGAAAACAAAGCAGTTCCTCAGAAAGCTTCTTTCCAGTTTTTAACGGAAGAGATTTCCTTTTTCACCATATCCCTCTATGGGCTTCGAAATATCACTTTGCAAATTCCACAAGAACAGTCTTAGTGAACGCATTCTTGAGGGGAAAGCTATAACTCTGTGAGATGAATTAAGAGAACACAGTGCAGTTTTTCAGAAAGCATCTTTTCGGTTTTTATGTTACGATATTTTCTTTTTCACCATAGCTCTCTAAGGGCTTCCAAATATCACTTTGCAAATTCCACAAGAACAGTCTTAGCGAAAGGCCTCTTGAGGGGAAAGCTGTAACTCTGTGAGACGAATTAACAGAACACAAAGCAGTTTCTCAGAAAGCTTCTTTTCAGTTTTTAATCTTAGCATATTTCCTTTTTTCATAGCCCTCTAAGGGCTTCTAAATATCACTTTGCAAATTTCACAAGAGCAGTCTTAGCGAAAGGCTTTTCCAGGGTAAAGCTGTAACTCTGAGAGGTGAATTAACAGAAAGCAAAGGAGTTTCTCAGAAAGCTTCTTTCCAGTTTTTAACTGAAGATATTTCATTCTTTACCATAGCCCTCTATAGGCTTCCAAATATCACTTTGCAAAATCCACAAGAACAGCCTTAGCGAAAGGCTTCTTGAGGGGAAAGCTGTAACTCCGTGAGATCAATTAACAGAAAACAAAGCGGTTTCTCAGAAAGTTTCTTTTCAGTTTCTATCTTAGGATATTTCCTTTTTCACCATAACCCTCTACGGGTTTCCAAATATCACTTTGCAAATTAAACAAGAACAGTCTTACCGAAAGGCTTCTTGGTGTGAAAGCGATAACTCTGTGAGATGAATTAACAGAACACAAAGCAGTTTCTCAGAAAGCTTCTTTCCACTTTTTAACTGAAGTTGTTTCGTTTTTCACCATAGACCCCTATGGGCTCCCAAATATCTCTTTGCAAATTCCACAAGAACAGTCTTAGCGAAAGGCCTCTTGAGGGGAAAGCTGTAACTCTGTGAGATGAATTAACAGAACACAAAGCAGTTTCTCAGAAAGCTTCTTTTCAGTTTTTATCTTAGGATATTTCCTTTTTTCATAGCCCTCTAAGGGCTTCTAAATATCACTTTGCAAATTTCACAAGAGCAGTCTTAGCGAAAGACTTTTCCAGGGTAAAGCTGTAACTCTGAGAGGTGAATTAACACATCGCAAAGGAGTTTCTCAGAAAGCTTCTTTCCAGTTTTTAACTGAAGATTTTTCCTTCTTTACCATAGCCCTCTATAGGCTTCCAAATATCACTTTGCAAATTAAACAAGAACAGTCTTACCGAAAGGCTTCTTGGTGTGAAAGCGATAACTCTGTGAGATGAATTAACAGAACACAAAGCAGTTTCTCAGAAAGCTTCTTTCCACTTTTTAACTGAAGTTGTTTCGTTTTTCACCATAGACCCCTATGGGCTCCCAAATATCTCTTTGCAAATTCCACAAGAACAGTCTTAGCGAAAGGCCTCTTGAGGGGAAAGCTGTAACTCTGTGAGATGAATTAACAGAACACAAAGCAGTTTCTCAGAAAGCTTCTTTTCAGTTTTTATCTTAGGATATTTCCTTTCTTCATAGCCCTCTAAGAGCTTCTAAATATCACTTTGCAAATTTCACAAAAGCAGTCTTAGCGAAAGGCTTTTCCAGGGGAAAGCTGTAACTCAGAGAGGTGAATTAACAGAACGCAAAGAAGTTTCTCAGAAAGCTTCTTTCCAGTTTTTAACTGAAGATATTTCATTCTTTACCATAGCCCTCTATAGGCTTCCAAATATCACTTTGCAAAATCCACAAGAACAGCCTTAGCGAAAGGCTTCTTGAGGGGAAAGCTGTAACTCCGTGAGATCAATTAACAGAACACAAAGCGGTTTCTCAGAAAGTTTCTTTTCAGTTTCTATCTTAGGATATTTCCTTTTTCACCATAACCCTCTACGGGTTTCCAAATATCACTTTGCAAATTCCACAAGAACAGTCTTACCGAAAGGCTTCTTGGTGTGAAAGCTATAACCTTTTGAGATGAATTAACAGAACACAAAGCAGTTTCTCAGAAAGCTTTTTTCCAGCTTTTAACGGAAGACAGTTCCTTTTCCACCATAGCCCTCTACTTGCTTCACAATATCACTTTGCTAATTCTACAAGAACAGTCTTTGCGAAAGGCTTCTTGAGGGGAAAGCTGTAACACTGTGTGATCAATTAACGGAAAACAAAGCAGTCTCTCAGATCGTTTCTTTCCAGTTTTTAACGGAAGATATTTCCTTTTTCACCATAGACCTCTAAGGACTTCCAAATATCACTTTGCAAATCCCACAAGAAAAGTCTTAGCGAAAGGCTTCATGAGGGGAAACTGTAACTCTGTAAGACGATTTAACAGAACACAAAGCAGTTTCTCAGAAAGCTTCTTTCCAGTTTGTAACCGAAGATATTTCGTTTTTCACCGTAGCCCCCTATGGGCTTCCAAATATCACTTTGAATATTCCACCAAAACAGTCTTAGCGAAAGGCTTCTTGAGGTGAACGCTCTAACTCTGTGAGATGAATTAACAGAACAAAAAGCAGTTTCTCAGAAAGCTTCTTTCCGGTTTTTAACGGAAGAGATTTCCTTTTTCACCATAGCCCTCTGAGGGCTTCCAAATATCACTTTGCCAATCCCACAAGAACAGTCTTAGCGACAGGCTTCATGAGGGGAAAACTGTAACTCTGTAAGATGATTTCACAGAACACAAAGCAGTTTCTCAGAAAGCTTCTTTTCGGTTTTTATCTTAGGATATTTCCCTTTTCGCCATAATCCTCTATCGGATTCCAATATCACTTTGCGAATTCCACAAGAACAGTCTCAGTGAACGGCTTCTTGACGGTAAAGCTGTAACTGTGTGAGATGAATTAACAGACAAAGCAGTTTCTCAGAAAGCTTCTTTTCAGTTTTTATCTTAGGACAATTTCTTTTTCACCATAGCCTTATATGTGCTTCCAAATATCACTTTGCAATTTCCACAAGAACAAAGTTAGCGAAAGGCTTCTTCAGGGGAAAGCTGTAACTCTGTGAGATGAATTAAGAGAACACAAAGCAGTTTCTCAGAAAGCTTCTATCCAGTTTTTAACGGAAGATATTTCCTTTTTCTGCATAGACTTCTAACGGCTTCCAAATATCACCTTGCAAATTCCACAGGAACAGTCTTAGTGAACGGCTTGTTGTGGCAAAAGATATAACACTGTGAGATGAATTAAGAGAATACAATGCAGTTTCTCAGAAAGCTCCTTTTCCGTTTTTATCTTAGGAAATTACCTTTTTCACGATAATCCTCTATGGGCTTCCAATATCACTTTGCAAATTCCACAAGAACAGTCTCAGTGAACGGCTTGTTTAGGGGAAAGCTTTAACTCTGTGAGATGAATTAAGAGAACACAGCGCAGTTTCTCATAAAGCTTCCTTTCGGTTTTTATCTTAAGATATTTTCTTTTTTGCCAGAGCCCCCTATGGGCTTCCAAATATCACTTTGCAAATTCCACAAGAATAGTCTTGGGGAAAGACTTCTTGAGGGGAAAGCTGTAACTCTCTGAGATCAATTAACAAAAAAAAAGCAGTTTCTCAGAAATCTTCTTTCAAGTTTTTAACGGAAGATATTTACTTTTTCACCAGAGCCCTCTATGGGCTTCCAAATATCACATTTCAAGTTCCACACGAACAGTCTTAGTGAAAGGCTTTTGGAGGAGAAAGCTTAAATCTGTAATATGAATTAACAGACAAAATCTGTTTTTCCGAAAGCTTCTTTCCCCTTTTTAACGGAAGATATTTCCTTTTTCACCATGGCCCTCAATGGGCTTCCAAATATCACTTTGCAAATATCACAAGAACAGTCTTACTGAACGGCTTCTTGAGAGGAAAGCTGTAACTATGTGAGATGAACTAACAGAACACAAAGCAGTTTCTCAGAAAGCTTCTTTCCAGTTTTTAACGGAAGATATTTCCTTTTCCACCAGAGCACTCTAAGGGCTTCCGAATATCACTTTACAAATTCCACAAGAACAGTCTTAGCGAAAGGCTTCTTGAAGGGAAAGCTGTAACTCTGTGAGATGAATTAACAGAACCCACAGCAGTTTCTCAGAAATCTTCTTTCCAGTTTTTAACGGAAGATATTTCCTTTTTCAGCATAGCCCTCTATGGGCTTCCAAATGTCACTTTGCAAATTCCACAAGAACAGTCTTAGGAAAAGGCTTCTTGAGGGGAAAGCTGTAGCTCTGTGAGATGAATTAATAGAACACAAAGCAGTTTCTCAGAAAACTTCTTTCCAGTTTATATCGGAAGATATTTCCTTTTTCACCATATCCCTCAATGGGCTTCCAAATATCACTTTGCAAATTTCACAAGAACAGCATTAGCGAAGGGCTTCTTGAGACACGCTTTTTAGGGGAAAGCTGTAACTCTGTGAGTTGAATTAACAGAACACAAAGCAGGTTATCAGAGAGCTTGTTTACAGTTTTTAACGGAAGATATTTCCTTTTTCACCGTATCCCTCTATGGGCTTCCAAATATCACTTTGCGACATCCACAAGAACAGTCTTAGCGAAAGGCTTCTTGAGGGGAAAGCTGTAGCTCTGTGAGATTAATTAACAGAAAACAAAGCAGTTCCTCAGAAAGCTTCTTTCCAGTTTTTAACGGAAGAGATTTCCTTTTTCACCATATCCCTCTATGGGCTTCGAAATATCACTTTGCAAATTCCACAAGAACAGTCTTAGTGAACGCATTCTTGAGGGGAAAGCTATAACTCTGTGAGATGAATTAAGAGAACACAGTGCAGTTTTTCAGAAAGCATCTTTTCGGTTTTTATGTTACGATATTTTCTTTTTCACCATAGCTCTCTAAGGGCTTCCAAATATCACTTTGCAAATTCCACAAGAACAGTCTTAGCGAAAGGCCTCTTGAGGGGAAAGCTGTAACTCTGTGAGACGAATTAACAGAACACAAAGCAGTTTCTCAGAAAGCTTCTTTTCAGTTTTTAATCTTAGCATATTTCCTTTTTTCATAGCCCTCTAAGGGCTTCTAAATATCACTTTGCAAATTTCACAAGAGCAGTCTTAGCGAAAGGCTTTTCCAGGGTAAAGCTGTAACTCTGAGAGGTGAATTAACAGAAAGCAAAGGAGTTTCTCAGAAAGCTTCTTTCCAGTTTTTAACTGAAGATATTTCATTCTTTACCATAGCCCTCTATAGGCTTCCAAATATCACTTTGCAAAATCCACAAGAACAGCCTTAGCGAAAGGCTTCTTGAGGGGAAAGCTGTAACTCCGTGAGATCAATTAACAGAAAACAAAGCGGTTTCTCAGAAAGTTTCTTTTCAGTTTCTATCTTAGGATATTTCCTTTTTCACCATAACCCTCTACGGGTTTCCAAATATCACTTTGCAAATTAAACAAGAACAGTCTTACCGAAAGGCTTCTTGGTGTGAAAGCGATAACTCTGTGAGATGAATTAACAGAACACAAAGCAGTTTCTCAGAAAGCTTCTTTCCACTTTTTAACTGAAGTTGTTTCGTTTTTCACCATAGACCCCTATGGGCTCCCAAATATCTCTTTGCAAATTCCACAAGAACAGTCTTAGCGAAAGGCCTCTTGAGGGGAAAGCTGTAACTCTGTGAGATGAATTAACAGAACACAAAGCAGTTTCTCAGAAAGCTTCTTTTCAGTTTTTATCTTAGGATATTTCCTTTTTTCATAGCCCTCTAAGGGCTTCTAAATATCACTTTGCAAATTTCACAAGAGCAGTCTTAGCGAAAGACTTTTCCAGGGTAAAGCTGTAACTCTGAGAGGTGAATTAACACATCGCAAAGGAGTTTCTCAGAAAGCTTCTTTCCAGTTTTTAACTGAAGATTTTTCCTTCTTTACCATAGCCCTCTATAGGCTTCCAAATATCACTTTGCAAATTAAACAAGAACAGTCTTACCGAAAGGCTTCTTGGTGTGAAAGCGATAACTCTGTGAGATGAATTAACAGAACACAAAGCAGTTTCTCAGAAAGCTTCTTTCCACTTTTTAACTGAAGTTGTTTCGTTTTTCACCATAGACCCCTATGGGCTCCCAAATATCTCTTTGCAAATTCCACAAGAACAGTCTTAGCGAAAGGCCTCTTGAGGGGAAAGCTGTAACTCTGTGAGATGAATTAACAGAACACAAAGCAGTTTCTCAGAAAGCTTCTTTTCAGTTTTTATCTTAGGATATTTCCTTTTTTCATAGCCCTCTAAGGGCTTCTAAATATCACTTTGCAAATTTCACAAGAGCAGTCTTAGCGAAAGGCTTTTCCAGGGGAAAGCTGTAACTCAGAGAGGTGAATTAACAGAACGCAAAGAAGTTTCTCAGAAAGCTTCTTTCCAGTTTTTAACTGAAGATATTTCATTCTTTACCATAGCCCTCTATAGGCTTCCAAATATCACTTTGCAAAATCCACAAGAACAGCCTTAGCGAAAGGCTTCTTGAGGGGAAAGCTGTAACTCCGTGAGATCAATTAACAGAACACAAAGCGGTTTCTCAGAAAGTTTCTTTTCAGTTTCTATCTTAGGATATTTCCTTTTTCACCATAACCCTCTACGGGTTTCCAAATATCACTTTGCAAATTCCACAAGAACAGTCTTACCGAAAGGCTTCTTGGTGTGAAAGCTATAACCTTTTGAGATGAATTAACAGAACACAAAGCAGTTTCTCAGAAAGCTTTTTTCCAGCTTTTAACGGAAGACAGTTCCTTTTCCACCATAGCCCTCTACTTGCTTCACAATATCACTTTGCTAATTCTACAAGAACAGTCTTTGCGAAAGGCTTCTTGAGGGGAAAGCTGTAACACTGTGTGATCAATTAACGGAAAACAAAGCAGTCTCTCAGATCGTTTCTTTCCAGTTTTTAACGGAAGATATTTCCTTTTTCACCATAGACCTCTAAGGACTTCCAAATATCACTTTGCAAATCCCACAAGAAAAGTCTTAGCGAAAGGCTTCATGAGGGGAAACTGTAACTCTGTAAGACGATTTAACAGAACACAAAGCAGTTTCTCAGAAAGCTTCTTTCCAGTTTGTAACCGAAGATATTTCGTTTTTCACCGTAGCCCCCTATGGGCTTCCAAATATCACTTTGAATATTCCACCAAAACAGTCTTAGCGAAAGGCTTCTTGAGGTGAACGCTCTAACTCTGTGAGATGAATTAACAGAACAAAAAGCAGTTTCTCAGAAAGCTTCTTTCCGGTTTTTAACGGAAGAGATTTCCTTTTTCACCATAGCCCTCTGAGGGCTTCCAAATATCACTTTGCCAATCCCACAAGAACAGTCTTAGCGACAGGCTTCATGAGGGGAAAACTGTAACTCTGTAAGATGATTTAACAGAACACAAAGCAGTTTCTCAGAAAGCTTCTTTTCGGTTTTTATCTTAGGATATTTCCCTTTTCGCCATAATCCTCTATCGGATTCCAATATCACTTTGCGAATTCCACAAGAACAGTCTCAGTGAACGGCTTCTTGACGGTAAAGCTGTAACTGTGTGAGATGAATTAACAGACAAAGCAGTTTCTCAGAAAGCTTCTTTTCAGTTTTTATCTTAGGACAATTTCTTTTTCACCATAGCCTTATATGTGCTTCCAAATATCACTTTGCAATTTCCACAAGAACAAAGTTAGCGAAAGGCTTCTTCAGGGGAAAGCTGTAACTCTGTGAGATGAATTAAGAGAACACAAAGCAGTTTCTCAGAAAGCTTCTATCCAGTTTTTAACGGAAGATATTTCCTTTTTCTGCATAGACTTCTAACGGCTTCCAAATATCACCTTGCAAATTCCACAGGAACAGTCTTAGTGAACGGCTTGTTGTGGCAAAAGATATAACACTGTGAGATGAATTAAGAGAATACAATGCAGTTTCTCAGAAAGCTCCTTTTCCGTTTTTATCTTAGGAAATTACCTTTTTCACGATAATCCTCTATGGGCTTCCAATATCACTTTGCAAATTCCACAAGAACAGTCTCAGTGAACGGCTTGTTTAGGGGAAAGCTTTAACTCTGTGAGATGAATTAAGAGAACACAGCGCAGTTTCTCATAAAGCTTCCTTTCGGTTTTTATCTTAAGATATTTTCTTTTTTGCCAGAGCCCCCTATGGGCTTCCAAATATCACTTTGCAAATTCCACAAGAATAGTCTTAGGGAAAGACTTCTTGAGGGGAAAGCTGTAACTCTCTGAGATCAATTAACAAAAAAAAAGCAGTTTCTCAGAAATCTTCTTTCAAGTTTTTAACGGAAGATATTTACTTTTTCACCAGAGCCCTCTATGGGCTTCCAAATATCACATTTCAAGTTCCACACGAACAGTCTTAGTGAAAGGCTTTTGGAGGAGAAAGCTTAAATCTGTAATATGAATTAACAGACAAAATCTGTTTTTCCGAAAGCTTCTTTCCCCTTTTTAACGGAAGATATTTCCTTTTTCACCATGGCCCTCAATGGGCTTCCAAATATCACTTTGCAAATATCACAAGAACAGTCTTACTGAACGGCTTCTTGAGAGGAAAGCTGTAACTATGTGAGATGAACTAACAGAACACAAAGCAGTTTCTCAGAAAGCTTCTTTCCAGTTTTTAACGGAAGATATTTCCTTTTCCACCAGAGCACTCTAAGGGCTTCCGAATATCACTTTACAAATTCCACAAGAACAGTCTTAGCGAAAGGCTTCTTGAAGGGAAAGCTGTAACTCTGTGAGATGAATTAACAGAACCCACAGCAGTTTCTCAGAAATCTTCTTTCCAGTTTTTAACGGAAGATATTTCCTTTTTCAGCATAGCCCTCTATGGGCTTCCAAATATCACTTTGCAAATTCCACAAGAACAGTCTTAGGAAAAGGCTTCTTGAGGGGAAAGCTGTAGCTCTGTGAGATGAATTAATAGAACACAAAGCAGTTTCTCAGAAAACTTCTTTCCAGTTTATATCGGAAGATATTTCCTTTTTCACCATATCCCTCAATGGGCTTCCAAATATCACTTTGCAAATTTCACAAGAACAGCATTAGCGAAGGGCTTCTTGAGACACGCTTTTTAGGGGAAAGCTGTAACTCTGTGAGTTGAATTAACAGAACACAAAGCAGGTTATCAGAGAGCTTGTTTACAGTTTTTAACGGAAGATATTTCCTTTTTCACCGTATCCCTCTATGGGCTTCCAAATATCACTTTGCAACATCCACAAGAACAGTCTTAGCGAAAGGCTTCCTGAGGGGAAAGCTGTAGCTCTGTGAGATTAATTAACAGAAAACAAAGCAGTTCCTCAGAAAGCTTCTTTCCAGTTTTTAACGGAAGAGATTTCCTTTTTCACCATATCCCTCTATGGGCTTCGAAATATCACTTTGCAAATTCCACAAGAACAGTCTTAGTGAACGCATTCTTGAGGGGAAAGCTATAACTCTGTGAGATGAATTAAGAGAACACAGTGCAGTTTTTCAGAAAGCATCTTTTCGGTTTTTATGTTACGATATTTTCTTTTTCACCATAGCTCTCTAAGGGCTTCCAAATATCACTTTGCAAATTCCACAAGAACAGTCTTAGCGAAAGGCCTCTTGAGGGGAAAGCTGTAACTCTGTGAGACGAATTAACAGAACACAAAGCAGTTTCTCAGAAAGCTTCTTTTCAGTTTTTAATCTTAGCATATTTCCTTTTTTCATAGCCCTCTAAGGGCTTCTAAATATCACTTTGCAAATTTCACAAGAGCAGTCTTAGCGAAAGGCTTTTCCAGGGGAAAGCTGTAACTCTGAGAGGTGAATTAACAGAAAGCAAAGGAGTTTCTCAGAAAGCTTCTTTCCAGTTTTTAACTGAAGATATTTCATTCTTTACCATAGCCCTCTATAGGCTTCCAAATATCACTTTGCAAAATCCACAAGAACAGCCTTAGCGAAAGGCTTCTTGAGGGGAAAGCTGTAACTCCGTGAGATCAATTAACAGAAAACAAAGCGGTTTCTCAGAAAGTTTCTTTTCAGTTTCTATCTTAGGATATTTCCTTTTTCACCATAACCCTCTACGGGTTTCCAAATATCACTTTGCAAATTAAACAAGAACAGTCTTACCGAAAGGCTTCTTGGTGTGAAAGCTATAACTCTGTGAGATGAATTAACAGAACACAAAGCAGTTTCTCAGAAAGCTTCTTTCCACTTTTTAACTGAAGTTGTTTCGTTTTTCACCATAGACCCCTATGGGCTCCCAAATATCACTTTGCAAATTCCACAAGAACAGTCTTAGCGAAAGGCCTCTTGAGGGGAAAGCTGTAACTCTGTGAGATGAATTAACAGAACACAAAGCAGTTTCTCAGAAAGCTTCTTTTCAGTTTTTATCTTAGGATATTTCCTTTTTTCATAGCCCTCTAAGGGCTTCTAAATATCACTTTGCAAATTTCACAAGAGCAGTCTTAGCGAAAGACTTTTCCAGGGTAAAGCTGTAACTCTGAGAGGTGAATTAACACATCGCAAAGGAGTTTCTCAGAAAGCTTCTTTCCAGTTTTTAACTGAAGATTTTTCCTTCTTTACCATAGCCCTCTATAGGCTTCCAAATATCACTTTGCAAAATCCACAAGAACAGTCTTACCGAAAGGCTTCTTGGTGTGAAAGCTATAACACTGTGAGATGAATTAACAGAACACAAAGCAGTTTCTCAGAAAGCTTCTTTCCACTTTTTAACTGAAGTTGTTTCGTTTTTCACCGTAGACCCCTATGGGCTCCCAAATATCTCTTTGCAAATTCCACAAGAACAGTCTTAGCGAAAGGCCTCTTGAGGGGAAAGCTGTAACTCTGTGAGATGAATTAACAGAACACAAAGCAGTTTCTCAGAAAGCTTCTTTTCAGTTTTTATCTTAGGATATTTCCTTTTTTCATAGCCCTCTAAGAGCTTCTAAATATCACTTTGCAAATTTCACAAAAGCAGTCTTAGCGAAAGGCTTTTCCAGGGGAAAGCTGTAACTCAGAGAGGTGAATTAACAGAACGCAAAGAAGTTTCTCAGAAAGCTTCTTTCCAGTTTTTAACTGAAGATATTTCATTCTTTACCATAGCCCTCTATAGGCTTCCAAATATCACTTTGCAATATCCACAAGAACAGCCTTAGCGAAAGGCTTCTTGAGGGGAAAGCTGTAACTCCGTGAGATCAATTAACAGAACACAAAGCGGTTTCTCAGAAAGTTTCTTTTCAGTTTCTATCTTAGGATATTTCCTTTTTCACCATAACCCTCTACGGGTTTCCAAATATCACTTTGCAAATTCCACAAGAACAGTCTTACCGAAAGGCTTCTTGGTGTGAAAGCTATAACCTTTTGAGATGAATTAACAGAACACAAAGCAGTTTCTCAGAAAGCTTTTTTCCAGCTTTTAACGGAAGACAGTTCCTTTTCCACCATAGCCCTCTACTTGCTTCACAATATCACTTTGCTAATTCTACAAGAACAGTCTTTGCGAAAGGCTTCTTGAGGGGAAAGCTGTAACTCTGTGTGATCAATTAACGGAAAACAAAGCAGTCTCTCAGATCGTTTCTTTCCAGTTTTTAACGGAAGATATTTCCTTTTTCACCATAGACCTCTAAGGACTTCCAAATATCACTTTGCAAATCCCACAAGAAAAGTCTTAGCGAAAGGCTTCATGAGGGGAAACTGTAACTCTGTAAGACGATTTAACAGAACACAAAGCAGTTTCTCAGAAAGCTTCTTTCCAGTTTGTAACCGAAGATATTTCGTTTTTCACCGTAGCCCCCTATGGGCTTCCAAATATCACTTTGAATATTCCACCAAAACAGTCTTAGCGAAAGGCTTCTTGAGGTGAACGCTCTAACTCTGTGAGATGAATTAACAGAACAAAAAGCAGTTTCTCAGAAAGCTTCTTTCTGGTTTTTAACGGAAGAGATTTCCTTTTTCACCATAGCCCTCTGAGGGCTTCCAAATATCACTTTGCCAATCCCACAAAAACAGTCTTAGCGACAGGCTTCATGAGGGGAAAACTGTAACTCTGTAAGATGATTTAACAGAACACAAAGCAGTTTCTCAGAAAGCTTCTTTTCGGTTTTTATCTTAGGATATTTCCCTTTTCGCCATAATCCTCTATCGGATTCCAATATCACTTTGCGAATTCCACAAGAACAGTCTCAGTGAACGGCTTCTTGACGGTAAAGCTGTAACTGTGTGAGATGAATTAACAGACAAAGCAGTTTCTCAGAAAGCTTCTTTTCAGTTTTTATCTTAGGACAATTTCTTTTTCACCATAGCCTTATATGTGCTTCCAAATATCACTTTGCAATTTCCACAAGAACAAAGTTAGCGAAAGGCTTCTTCAGGGGAAAGCTGTAACTCTGTGAGATGAATTAAGAGAACACAAAGCAGTTTCTCAGAAAGCTTCTATCCAGTTTTTAACGGAAGATATTTCCTTTTTCTGCATAGACTTCTAACGGCTTCCAAATATCACCTTGCAAATTCCACAGGAACAGTCTTAGTGAACGGCTTGTTGTGGCAAAAGATATAACACTGTGAGATGAATTAAGAGAATACAATGCAGTTTCTCAGAAAGCTCCTTTTCCGTTTTTATCTTAGGAAATTACCTTTTTCACGATAATCCTCTATGGGCTTCCAATATCACTTTGCAAATTCCACAAGAACAGTCTCAGTGAACGGCTTGTTTAGGGGAAAGCTTTAACTCTGTGAGATGAATTAAGAGAACACAGCGCAGTTTCTCATAAAGCTTCCTTTCGGTTTTTATCTTAAGATATTTTCTTTTTTGCCAGAGCCCCCTATGGGCTTCCAAATATCACTTTGCAAATTCCACAAGAATAGTCTTAGGGAAAGACTTCTTGAGGGGAAAGCTGTAACTCTCTGAGATCAATTAACAAAAAAAAAGGAGTTTCTCAGAAATCTTCTTTCAAGTTTTTAACGGAAGATATTTACTTTTTCACCAGAGCCCTCTATGGGCTTCCAAATATCACATTTCAAGTTCCACACGAACAGTCTTAGTGAAAGGCTTTTGGAGGAGAAAGCTTAAATCTGTAATATGAATTAACAGACAAAATCTGTTTTTCCGAAAGCTTCTTTCCCCTTTTTAACGGAAGATATTTCCTTTTTCACCATGGCCCTCAATGGGCTTCCAAATATCACTTTGCAAATTCCACAAGAACAGTCTTAGCGAAAGGCCTCTTGAGGGGAAAGCTGTAACTCTGTGAGATGAATTAACAGAACACAAAGCAGTTTCTCAGAAAGCTTCTTTTCAGTTTTTAATCTTAGCATATTTCCTTTTTTCATAGCCCTCTAAGGGCTTCTAAATATCACTTTGCAAATTTCACGAAAGCAGTCTTAGCGAAAGGCTTTTCCAGGGGAAAGCTGTAACTCAGAGAGGTGAATTAACAGAACGCAAAGAAGTTTCTCAGAAAGCTTCTTTCCAGTTTTTAACTGAAGATATTTCATTCTTTACCATAGCCCTCTATAGGCTTCCAAATATCACTTTGCAAAATCCACAAGAACAGCCTTAGCGAAAGGCTTCTTGAGGGGAAAGCTGTAACTCCGTGAGATCAATTAACAGAACACAAAGCGGTTTCTCAGAAAGTTTCTTTTCAGTTTCTATCTTAGGATATTTCCTTTTTCACCATAACCCTCTACGGGTTTCCAAATATCACTTTGCAAATTCCACAAGAACAGTCTTACCGAAAGGCTTCTTGGTGTGAAAGCTATAACCTTTTGAGATGAATTAACAGAACACAAAGCAGTTTCTCAGAAAGCTTTTTTCCAGCTTTTAACGGAAGACAGTTCCTTTTTCACCATAGCCCTCTACTTGCTTCACAATATCACTTTGCTAATTCTACAAGAACAGTCTTTGCGAAAGGCTTCTTGAGGGGAAAGCTGTAACACTGTGTGATCAATTAACGGAAAACAAAGCAGTCTCTCAGATCGTTTCTTTCCAGTTTTTAACGGAAGATATTTCCTTTTTCACCATAGACCTCTAAGGACTTCCAAATATCACTTTGCAAATCCCACAAGAAAAGTCTTAGCGAAAGGCTTCATGAGGGGAAACTGTAAGTCTGTAAGACGATTTAACAGAACACAAAGCAGTTTCTCAGAAAGCTTCTTTCCAGTTTGTAACCGAAGATATTTCGTTTTTCACCGTAGCCCCCTATGGGCTTCCAAATATCACTTTGAATATTCCACCAAAACAGTCTTAGCGAAAGGCTTCTTGAGGTGAACGCTCTAACTCTGTGAGATGAATTAACAGAACAAAAAGCAGTTTCTCAGAAAGCTTCTTTCCGGTTTTTAACGGAAGAGATTTCCTTTTTCACCATAGCCCTCTGAGGGCTTCCAAATATCACTTTGCCAATCCCACAAGAACAGTCTTAGCGACAGGCTTCATGAGGGGAAAACTGTAACTCTGTAAGATGATTTAACAGAACACAAAGCAGTTTCTCAGAAAGCTTCTTTTCGGTTTTTATCTTAGGATATTTCCCTTTTCGCCATAATCCTCTATCGGATTCCAATATCACTTTGCGAATTCCACAAGAACAGTCTCAGTGAACGGCTTCTTGACGGTAAAGCTGTAACTGTGTGAGATGAATTAACAGACAAAGCAGTTTCTCAGAAAGCTTCTTTTCAGTTTTTATCTTAGGACAATTTCTTTTTCACCATAGCCTTATATGTGCTTCCAAATATCACTTTGCAATTTCCACAAGAGCAAAGTTAGCGAAAGGCTTCTTCAGGGGAAAGCTGTAACTCTGTGAGATGAATTAAGAGAACACAAAGCAGTTTCTCAGAAAGCTTCTATCCAGTTTTTAACGGAAGATATTTCCTTTTTCTGCATAGACTTCTAACGGCTTCCAAATATCACCTTGCAAATTCCACAGGAACAGTCTTAGTGAACGGCTTGTTGTGGCAAAAGATATAACACTGTGAGATGAATTAAGAGAATACAATGCAGTTTCTCAGAAAGCTCCTTTTCCGTTTTTATCTTAGGAAATTACCTTTTTCACGATAATCCTCTATGGGCTTCCAATATCACTTTGCAAATTCCACAAGAACAGTCTCAGTGAACGGCTTGTTTAGGGGAAAGCTTTAACTCTGTGAGATGAATTAAGAGAACACAGCGCAGTTTCTCATAAAGCTTCCTTTCGGTTTTTATCTTAAGATATTTTCTTTTTTGCCAGAGCCCCCTATGGGCTTCCAAATATCACTTTGCAAATTCCACAAGAATAGTCTTAGGGAAAGACTTCTTGAGGGGAAAGCTGTAACTCTCTGAGATCAATTAACAAAAAAAAAGGAGTTTCTCAGAAATCTTCTTTCAAGTTTTTAACGGAAGATATTTACTTTTTCACCAGAGCCCTCTATGGGCTTCCAAATATCACATTTCAAGTTCCACACGAACAGTCTTAGTGAAAGGCTTTTGGAGGAGAAAGCTTAAATCTGTAATATGAATTAACAGACAAAATCTGTTTTTCCGAAAGCTTCTTTCCCCTTTTTAACGGAAGATATTTCCTTTTTCACCATGGCCCTCAATGGGCTTCCAAATATCACTTTGCAAATTCCACAAGAACAGTCTTAGCGAAAGGCCTCTTGAGGGGAAAGCTGTAACTCTGTGAGATGAATTAACAGAACACAAAGCAGTTTCTCAGAAAGCTTCTTTTCAGGTTTTAATCTTAGCATATTTCCTTTTTTCATAGCCCTCTAAGGGCTTCTAAATATCACTTTGCAAATTTCACAAGAGCAGTCTTAGCGAAAGGCTTTTCCAGGGGAAAGCTGTAACTCAGAGAGGTGAATTAACAGAACGCAAAGAAGTTTCTCAGAAAGCTTCTTTCCAGTTTTTAACTGAAGATATTTCATTCTTTACCATAGCCCTCTATAGGCTTCCAAATATCACTTTGCAAAATCCACAAGAACAGCCTTAGCGAAAGGCTTCTTGAGGGGAAAGCTGTAACTCCGTGAGATCAATTAACAGAACACAAAGCGGTTTCTCAGAAAGTTTCTTTTCAGTTTCTATCTTAGGATATTTCCTTTTTCACCATAACCCTCTACGGGTTTCCAAATATCACTTTGCAAATTCCACAAGAACAGTCTTACCGAAAGGCTTCTTGGTGTGAAAGCTATAACCTTTTGAGATGAATTAACAGAACACAAAGCAGTTTCTCAGAAAGCTTTTTTCCAGCTTTTAACGGAAGACAGTTCCTTTTCCACCATAGCCCTCTACTTGCTTCACAATATCACTTTGCTAATTCTACAAGAACAGTCTTTGCGAAAGGCTTCTTGAGGGGAAAGCTGTAACACTGTGTGATCAATTAACGGAAAACAAAGCAGTCTCTCAGATCGTTTCTTTCCAGTTTTTAACGGAAGATATTTCCTTTTTCACCATAGACCTCTAAGGACTTCCAAATATCACTTTGCAAATCCCACAAGAAAAGTCTTAGCGAAAGGCTTCATGAGGGGAAACTGTAAGTCTGTAAGACGATTTAACAGAACACAAAGCAGTTTCTCAGAAAGCTTCTTTCCAGTTTGTAACCGAAGATATTTCGTTTTTCACCGTAGCCCCCTATGGGCTTCCAAATATCACTTTGAATATTCCACCAAAACAGTCTTAGCGAAAGGCTTCTTGAGGTGAACGCTCTAACTCTGTGAGATGAATTAACAGAACAAAAAGCAGTTTCTCAGAAAGCTTCTTTCCGGTTTTTAACGGAAGAGATTTCCTTTTTCACCATAGCCCTCTGAGGGCTTCCAAATATCACTTTGCCAATCCCACAAGAACAGTCTTAGCGACAGGCTTCATGAGGGGAAAACTGTAACTCTGTAAGATGATTTAACAGAACACAAAGCAGTTTCTCAGAAAGCTTCTTTTCGGTTTTTATCTTAGGATATTTCCCTTTTCGCCATAATCCTCTATCGGATTCCAATATCACTTTGCGAATTCCACAAGAACAGTCTCAGTGAACGGCTTCTTGACGGTAAAGCTGTAACTGTGTGAGATGAATTAACAGACAAAGCAATTTCTCAGAAAGCTTCTTTTCAGTTTTTATCTTAGGACAATTTCTTTTTCACCATAGCCTTATATGTGCTTCCAAATATCACTTTGCAATTTCCACAAGAGCAAAGTTAGCGAAAGGCTTCTTCAGGGGAAAGCTGTAACTCTGTGAGATGAATTAAGAGAACACAAAGCAGTTTCTCAGAAAGCTTCTATCCAGTTTTTAACGGAAGATATTTCCTTTTTCTGCATAGACTTCTAACGGCTTCCAAATATCACCTTGCAAATTCCACAGGAACAGTCTTAGTGAACGGCTTGTTGTGGCAAAAGATATAACACTGTGAGATGAATTAAGAGAATACAATGCAGTTTCTCAGAAAGCTCCTTTTCCGTTTTTATCTTAGGAAATTACCTTTTTCACGATAATCCTCTATGGGCTTCCAATATCACTTTGCAAATTCCACAAGAACAGTCTCAGTGAACGGCTTGTTTAGGGGAAAGCTTTAACTCTGTGAGATGAATTAAGAGAACACAGCGCAGTTTCTCATAAAGCTTCCTTTCGGTTTTTATCTTAAGATATTTTCTTTTTTGCCAGAGCCCCCTATGGGCTTCCAAATATCACTTTGCAAATTCCACAAGAATAGTCTTAGGGAAAGACTTCTTGAGGGGAAAGCTGTAACTCTCTGAGATCAATTAACAAAAAAAAAGCAGTTTCTCAGAAATCTTCTTTCAAGTTTTTAACGGAAGATATTTACTTTTTCACCAGAGCCCTCTATGGGCTTCCAAATATCACATTTCAAGTTCCACACGAACAGTCTTAGTGAAAGGCTTTTGGAGGAGAAAGCTTAAATCTGTAATATGAATTAACAGACAAAATCTGTTTTTCCGAAAGCTTCTTTCCCCTTTTTAACGGAAGATATTTCCTTTTTCACCATGGCCCTCAATGGGCTTCCAAATATCACTTTGCAAATATCACAAGAACAGTCTTACTGAACGGCTTCTTGAGAGGAAAGCTGTAACTATGTGAGATGAACTAACAGAACACAAAGCAGTTTCTCAGAAAGCTTCTTTCCAGTTTTTAACGGAAGATATTTCCTTTTCCACCAGAGCACTCTAAGGGCTTCCGAATATCACTTTACAAATTCCACAAGAACAGTCTTAGCGAAAGGCTTCTTGAAGGGAAAGCTGTAACTCTGTGAGATGAATTAACAGAACCCACAGCAGTTTCTCAGAAATCTTCTTTCCAGTTTTTAACGGAAGATATTTCCTTTTTCAGCATAGCCCTCTATGGGCTTCCAAATATCACTTTGCAAATTCCACAAGAACAGTCTTGGGAAAGGCTTCTTGAGGGGAAAGCTGTAGCTCTGTGAGATGAATTAATAGAACACAAAGCAGTTTCTCAGAAAACTTCTTTCCAGTTTATATCGGAAGATATTTCCTTTTTCACCATATCCCTCAATGGGCTTCCAAATATCACTTTGCAAATTTCACAAGAACAGCATTAGCGAAGGGCTTCTTGAGACACGCTTTTTAGGGGAAAGCTGTAACTCTGTGAGTTGAATTAACAGAACACAAAGCAGGTTATCAGAGAGCTTGTTTACAGTTTTTAACGGAAGATATTTCCTTTTTCACCGTATCCCTCTATGGGCTTCCAAATATCACTTTGCAACATCCACAAGAACAGTCTTAGCGAAAGGCTTCTTGAGGGGAAAGCTGTAGCTCTGTGAGATTAATTAACAGAAAACAAAGCAGTTCCTCAGAAAGCTTCTTTCCAGTTTTTAACGGAAGAGATTTCCTTTTTCACCATATCCCTCTATGGGCTTAGAAATATCACTTTGCAAATTCCACAAGAACAGTCTTAGTGAACGCATTCTTGAGGGGAAAGCTATAACTCTGTGAGATGAATTAAGAGAACACAGTGCAGTTTTTCAGAAAGCATCTTTTCGGTTTTTATGTTACGATATTTTCTTTTTCACCATAGCTCTCTAAGGGCTTCCAAATATCACTTTGCAAATTCCACAAGAACAGTCTTATGGGAAGGCTTCTTGAAGCGAAAGCTGTAACACTGTGAGATGAATTAACAGTACACAAAGTAGTTTCTCAGAAAGCTTCTTTCCAGTTTTTAACGGAAGTTATTTCCTTTATTACCATAGCCTTCTACGGGCTTCCATATATCAGTTTGGAAATTTCACAAGAACGGTCTTAGCGAAGGGCTTCTTGAGGAGAAAGCTGTAACTCTCTGAGATTAATTAACAGACAACAAAGCAGTTACTAAGAATTCTTCTTTCAAGTTTTTAACGGAAGATATTTCCTTTTTCACCATAGCCCTCTATGATTTTCCAAATACCACATTTCAAATTCCACAAGAACAGTCTTAGCGAAAGGCTATTTGAGGAGAAAGCTGTAAATCTGTAAGATGAATTAACAGACACAAAACTGTTTCTCAGAAAGTTTCTTTCCAGTTTTTATCTTAGGATATTTCCTTTTTCACAGTAGCCCTCTATGGGCTTCCAAATATCACTTTGCAAATTCCACAAGAACAGTCTTAGAGAAAGGCTTCTTGAGGGGAAATCTGAAACTCTGCGCGATGAATTAAACGAACACAAAACAGTTTCTCAGAAAGCCTCTTTTCAGTTTTTATCTTAGGATATTTCCTTTTTTCATAGCCCTCTAAGAGCTTCTAAATATCACTTTGCAAATTTCACAAAAGCAGTCTTAGCGAAAGGCTTTTCCAGGGGAAAGCTGTAACTCAGAGAGGTGAATTAACAGAACGCAAAGAAGTTTCTCAGAAAGCTTCTTTCCAGTTTTTAACTGAAGATATTTCATTCTTTACCATAGCCCTCTATAGGCTTCCAAATATCACTTTGCAAAATCCACAAGAACAGCCTTAGCGAAAGGCTTCTTGAGGGGAAAGCTGTAACTCCGTGAGATCAATTAACAGAACACAAAGCGGTTTCTCAGAAAGTTTCTTTTCAGTTTCTATCTTAGGATATTTCCTTTTTCACCATAACCCTCTACGGGTTTCCAAATATCACTTTGCAAATTCCACAAGAACAGTCTTACCGAAAGGCTTCTTGGTGTGAAAGCTATAACCTTTTGAGATGAATTAACAGAACACAAAGCAGTTTCTCAGAAAGCTTTTTTCCAGCTTTTAACGGAAGACAGTTCCTTTTTCACCATAGCCCTCTACTTGCTTCACAATATCACTTTGCTAATTCTACAAGAACAGTCTTTGCGAAAGGCTTCTTGAGGGGAAAGCTGTAACACTGTGTGATCAATTAACGGAAAACAAAGCAGTCTCTCAGATCGTTTCTTTCCAGTTTTTAACGGAAGATATTTCCTTTTTCACCATAGACCTCTAAGGACTTCCAAATATCACTTTGCAAATCCCACAAGAAAAGTCTTAGCGAAAGGCTTCATGAGGGGAAACTGTAACTCTGTAAGACGATTTAACAGAACACAAAGCAGTTTCTCAGAAAGCTTCTTTCCAGTTTGTAA